>NC_091977.1:199587611-199941568 GCF_044704955.1 Pristiophorus japonicus
CCATGATATTGAATGGTGGTGCAGGCTCGAAGGGCCTACTCCTGCACCTATTTTCTATGTTTCTATATTCCATTTTAGTCAATATATTACAAAATTCATTTTTCCAATACATTTTACTAAAAGATTTTGAATCATATGAATAACCATAACATGAATACTACCAATAAGAGAATAACATGAGGATGAATCACGTATTATAAATACTGCACTGAATGACTTGTATAATGCCTAATCATATTCAGTGGTGAAGGAATAATCTGACCACTTGAACTGGACTTGAAGGGTGAAATAACAATCACTCTGGTCCCCTGTCAGCAAATTGTCCAAACCGTTAGCAGGGAAATAGGATTGTGCTTCTGTGATTCACTACTTGGCAAGTTCTCAGTCTCCACCATGGCATGCAGTGAGGTGCTGAGTGAAGGCCAGTTACTTCCTCAAAGGAAGTCACACCAGGCTGTTCAAGTGTACTTCTTTGTGGTCTGGTAAAAAGCAGTGCAGGCCAATTGGAGGTGTGGTGGGGCGGGGGGGGGGGGGGGGGGGGTGCGGAGAATGGGGCAGTATTCGGATCTCTCTGAATGGATGCACTAAGATGTGTGTAATGCTTTTCCTCGTCCTTAATTATCTTGGGATCTTGTAGGCAGATTTGGGAAAAGATCTCCTGCCTATCATCAGCATGGAAATGGTGGATGAAGAAAAGTAAATAATTTGTTAAACAAAAATGAAGAAAACAAGGAATAGCTGCTCTGGGTAGGAAGCCTTGGCCTTGTCATTACCAATCTCGAGTAACCAGCCTTTCAACTTGTCCTCGAAGAAATTGTAATTTAGTCGGTAGTGGAGATCAAGCCTAAGGTAAACACATGAATGGAAAAGAATGACTACTGTCCCTTAAAAGCTCAGATGCAGATCAATGCAAAAATATCTCCAATTGAATAGATATTTCAAGCTTTAGTTTTTTTTTAATAACTCCAAATGTTGACTTTACACATTTAGGCAAAATAAGATTGTTTTCAATGCCTCTCCTTGTTTGTTGTAGAGATGGTGATCGGAAGAGTATGAGCACAGAAAGGTGAGTCCTTTACAGTATTTCACAGGACAGCTGTTTTGCATATTTGTGTTGCGCATAATGGCTCCTGTTAGGCACCTTAGACTCTGCCAAAACCTGTTGCACAAAAACCTGGATTACAACAACTACTTGCATTTATATAGTAGCCAATGCACTTCAGAGAAGATGCAGATGCTGAGCAGTAGTACAAGTAGGGAAAGATGACCAAAAGCATGTTTGGAGTGGTCTGTACAGAGTGGTCTTAAACAGACTGCACTTAAGCAGAGTGTAAAAGTTGGGAATTTGGAGAGAGTAGGAATTTAGTACAGAGGGGGAGAGAGGTGCTGCTTTTTGTCTCCAATACTTGTAGTGCTTTGTGTTAACAGATAAACATTGAATTAATCTACCTATAACTTAAACTGGATCAAGTAATTAGTTTAAAAAAAAAACGAAACTATAATCTAAGTTAATTAAATACATAAACTTTAATTCATTAAATAAATAAAACAAGGTTATATAGGGATGGCAGTGCAGGTGGTGTGCTGCAACTGTAGCATGTGGGCGTTGTGGACAACATTACGATCCCGGACGACCACATCTGCAGTAAGTGTCTGCATTTCAAGGAATTTTAGTTCCGAGTTGTAGAGCTGGAGTCGGCAGTACAGACATTTCAGGGCATCAGGGAGGGGGTAAGTTACCTGGATGCATTGATCTGTGAGGCAGTCGCACCCTTTAGGTTCGGTAGTGGTGCAGGTCTGGTTAGTGGTCAGGGACATGAGGGTGTCACTGTGACTCGGGCAGGTAAGGGAACTCCAGGTTCAAGGAACCTCGGCCTTTGCCTTTATCCAACAGGTACAAGGTTCTAGCTGACTTTATGGATGATGGCAAAGTCTGTAGAGTGGATGAGCAAGCTGATCATGGCACTATGTCACAGGAGGCCATTCAAGTGAGGGGAGTGAAAAGGACTGTTATAGTGATAGTGGGCAGTATAGTCGGGGATAGATATTGTTTTCTGCAGCCATGACCGGGAAGTCCAAAGGCTGTTTCAGTGTTAAGGATGTTTCTTCGTGTCTGGAGAAGAACTTGGAGTGGGAGGGGAACGTTCCAATTGCTGTGGTCCATGTTGGAACCAACGACATAGTTAGAACTAGCACTGAGATTCTGCTGAATGTGTTTGAGGAGCTAGTGTCTAAATTAAAATGCAGAACCTCAAAGTTAATGGCCCAAAAATCCCAGTTGGCTGCTTCCTGCGGGCGATCAAGGGAAAAACTTCAAAAAAGATGCGCACCTACCTGAAGCTGCTGCACCCAATCGAGTTCCTGGTCCTGAGGCCTCCACTGACTGTGCATCGCAGTGTGTGCACATCAAGATGTGCGCAGGGCTGGAGCTGCAGTAACACGGCTCTGGGCAGCCAATCAAGATAAAGTATGTTCTCATTCATAATAGTGGGAACTCCGTAAGTTGGAGTGCCCATTATTATGAATGAGAACCCCACCCCCACAAACACACACAACTCGAATTTAAAAAATCAAAAAAATACACCACATATTTACTAACTTAAATTAGTTATTTATGTATTATTTAAAAAAATATTTTCCCAATTTTTTTAAAAGATTTTTTATATTACGGTTTAAAATAAACTTACCATAGTGGGGCGGGTTTTTAGCAATAAAATGTGTTTTTATAATATTTTAAATGTTTTTGTGTATTTAAAATTCTTACACCTGTAAAAGTAGGCTATGTGCCTGCTTTTATCAAGCACAAGAGTTTTTAGGACATTTGCTGGGCAAGATATAGGTAAATACCGCAATCTTGCCCTTGTAAATGTCCTCGCTCCCTAGATATGGAGGATCTGTCAAGCTCCAGCTTGAGCGATCGGAAAAGCTGGTTTTCAGTGCATGCGCATTGTGCGCTGAAAACCGGCTTTTGAGATGTTTTCCCGGATTCGTACGGACCCGGGAGACAGGAATTTCTGGTCTATAAATCTCTGGATTGTTACCTGAGCCACGTGCAAATTGGCATATGGTCCATCAGATTAGAAGGTTAAATGTGTGGCTGAAAGATTGGTGTGGGAGGCAGGGGTTTCAAATTATGGGGCACTGGCAGCAATACTGGGAAAAGAGGAAGCTGTTCCATTGGGATGGGCTCCACTTAAACCAGGCTGGGACCAGTGTTGCCGAATGGAATAAACAGCGAGGTAGATAGGGTTTAAATTAATGAAGGGGGGTGGAAGAATTCAGGAAAGAGTACTTTCAAAAGCGGTAAGAGAAATGTCACTGCTGTAGAACCAAATAGTAATGTGGGTAAATATAAGCAGAGTGGGTCAGGAAGGGACAGACAGCTTAACAAAGGTAATAGAGCATCAGTGACCAGGGAAATATAGAGAAAAGTTGAAGCTAAAGGCACTTTATCTGAATGCGTGAAGCATTTGCAACAAAATAGTTGAATTAAGAACATAGATAGAAATAAATGGGTTTGATGTAATAGCTATTATGGAGACGTGATTGCAGAGTGACCAGGCTTGGGAATTAAATATTCCAGGATACTTGATTTTTTTTAAGAAGAGATGGGCAGAGTGGAAAAGGGGTGGGGGTAACCCTGAAAATAAAGGATGGGACTAAGACCGTAGAGAGAAAGGATCTTGGCTCGGGAAAAACAAGATGTAGAATCATTTTGGATGAAGCTAAGAAAGAACAAGGGGCAGAAAACACTGGTGGGAGTAATTTACAGACCCCCTAACAGTAGTTGTAGTGACGGGCACAGTATAAATCAGGAAATTAGAGGTATATATAACAAGGGTAATAATTAATCATGGGGGGACTTCAATTTTCATATAGACTGGGCAAACCAAATTTTCAGTAATCGTGCAGAGGGTGAGTTCATGGAATGCATTCTGGATAGTTTTCCAGATCAGCATGTCGATGGACCAATTCGGGGAACAGGTTATTTTAGATCTAGTATTGTGCAATGAGACAGGGTTAATTAATAACATTGTAGTAAAGGAGCCTCTGGGATCCAGCAATCATAATATGAAATCATTTATATTGAGTTTGAGAGTGATTTAGTTAACTTCAAAACTAGGGTCTTAAATCTGAACAAAGCAAACTGCATGGTTATTAGAGGCGAGTTGGCTAAGTAGGTTGGGAAACTAGATTAAAAGATATGACAATAGATAAACAATGGCAAACAATTAAATAAATAATTCATAATTCACAACAAATATAGATTCCTTAAGGAATAAAAAGCCCATAGGAAACATGGTCCAACCATGGCTAACAAGAGAAGTTAAAGATAGTATTATATTAAAGGAAGAGGCTTATAATGTTGCCAAAAAGAGTAGACAGTCTGGAGATTGAGATGATTTTAGAATTCAGCAAAGGAGGACCACAATTGATAACGGGTGAGAAAATAGAATATGAGAGTAAACTAGTAAGAGACATAAAAACAGACTGTAAAAAGGAAGAGATTAGCGAAAGTAAACATGGGACCCTTACATGCAGAGACAGGAGAAATTATAATGGGGAATAAGGAAATGACAAGGAGACATTCAACGAATGCTTTGTAACTCTCTTCATGGAAGAAGACACAAAAACATTCCGTAAATAATGGGAAACCAAGGGTCTAGTGAGAATGAGGAATTAAAAAATATTAGTAAAGAAATAGTGCTGGAGAAATTAATGGAACTAAAAGCAGACAAATCCCCAGGACCTAATGGCCTGCATCCTAGAGTTTTAAAAGAGGTGGTTGCAGAGATAGTTGATGCATTGGTTTTTATCTTCCAGAATCCCCTAGATTCTAGAATGGTCACTGCCAATTGGAATGTAGTAAATGTAACCCTGCTATTTGAGAAATGAGGGAGAGAGAAAACAGAACTATGAACCAGTTAGCCTAACATCAGTGGTAGGGAAAATGCTAGAATCTATTATTAAGGACATGGTAACGGGGTGCGTAGAAAATCATAATATGATTGGGCAAAATCAGCATTGATTCACAAAAGGAAAAATAGTGTTTGACAAAAGCTAATAGAGTTTTTTGAGGTTGTAACTAGCAGGGTAGCCAACGGGGAACCACTGGATGTAGTGCATTTGAATTTTCAGAAACAATTCGATAAGGTGCCACACAAGCTGTTATTACACAAAATTCGGGCTCATGGGATTCAGAGTATTATATTAGCATGGATTGAGGATTGGTTAATGGACAGAAAACAGTGTAGGAATAAACAGGTTATTTTCGGGTTGGCAGGCAGTAACTAGTGGAGTACCGCAAGGATCAGTGCTTGAACCTCAGCTATTTACAATCTATATAAATTACTTGAATGAGGGGACAGAGTGCAATGTATCCTAGTTTGTTGACGATACAAAGCTAGGTGGGAAAGTAAGCTGTGAAGAGCAGGCAAAGAGGCAAAATAAGTGGATTTAGACAGGTTACATAAGTGGGCAAGAACATGGCAGATCGAATATAATGTGAAGTTATCCACTTCAGTAGGAAAAATAGAAAAGGATAATATTTTTAAATGGTGAGAGATTGGAAAATGTTGGTATTCAAAGGGACCTGGGTACACGAATCACAAAGTTAACATGCAGGTACAGAAAACAGTTACAAAAGCAAATAGAATATTAGCCTTTATTACAAAAAGATTGGAGTACAAGAGTAAAGAAGTCTTACTGCAATTATATAGGGCCTTGAAGACCACACCTGGCGGTCTCCTTACCCAAGGAAGGATATATTTGCCTTAGACAGAGTGCAATGAAGCTTCACCAGACTGATTCCTGGGATGGGGATTGACCGACAAGGAAAGATTGATGAGACTGGGCCTATATTCCCTAGAATTTAGAAGGAATGAGGGGTGATCTCATTGAAACATATAATATTCTTAGAGCTTGACAGGGTAGATGCTGGGAGGATGTTTATCCTGGCTGTGGAGTGTGGACTGTGGAAATGGCTGAGACCTTAAACAATTATTTTGCTTCGGTCTTCACAGTGGAAGACACAAAAACCATGCCAAAAATTGCTGGTCATGGGAATGTGGGAAGGGAGGACCTTGAGACAATCATTATCACTAGGGGGATAGTGCTGGACAGGCTAATGGGACTCAAGGTAGACAAGTCCCCTGGTCCTGATGAAATGCATCCCAGGGTATTAAAAGAGATGGCGGAAGTTATAGCAGATGCATTCGTTATAATTTACCAAAATTCTCTGGACTCTGGGGAGGTACCAGCGGATTGGAAAGCAGCTAATGTAATGCCTCTGTTTAAAAAAAGGGGGCAGACAAAAGGCAGGTAACTATAGGCCGGTTAGTTTAACATCTGTAGTGGGGAAAATGCTTGAAGCTATCATTAAGGAAGAAATAGCGGGACATCTGGATAGGAATAGTGCAATCAAGCAGACGCAACATGGATTCATGAAGGGGAAATCATGTTTAACTAATTTACTGGAATTCTTTGAAGATATAACGAGCATGGTGGATAGAGGTGTACCGATGGATGTGGTGTATTTAGATTTTCAAAAGGCATTCGATAAGGTGCCACGCAAAAGGTTACTGCAGAAGATAAAGGTACGCGGAGTCAGAGGAAATGTATTAGCATGGCGAGAGAATTGGCTGGCTAACAGAAAGCAGAGAGTCGGGATAAATGGGTCCTTTTCGGGTTGGAAATCGGTGGTTAGTGGAGTGCCACAGGGATCGGTGCTGGGACCACAACTGTTTACAATATACATAGATGACCTGGAAGAGGGGACAGAGTGTAGTGTAACAAAATTTGCAGATGACACAAAGATTAGTGGGAAAGCGGGTTGTGTAGAGGACACAGAAAGGCTGCAAAGAGATTTAGATAGGTTAAGCAAATGGGCTAAGGTTTGGCAGATGGAATACAATGTCGGAAAATGTGAGGTCATCCACCTTGGGGGGGAAAAAAACAGTAAAAGGGAATATTATTTGAATGGGGAGAAATTACAACATGCTGCGGTGCAGAGGGACCTGGGGGTCCTTGTGCATGAATCCCAAAAAGTTAGTTTGCAGGTGCAGCAGGTAATCAGGAAGGCGAATGGAATGTTGGCCTTCATTGCGGGAGGGATGGAGTACAAAAGCAGGGTGGTCCTGCTGCAACTGTACAGGGTATTGGTGAGGCCGCACCTGGAGTACTGCATGCAGTTTTGGTTACCTTACTTAAGGAAGGATATACTAGTTTTGGAGGGGATACAGAGACGATTCCGGAGATGAGGGGGTTACCTTATGATAGATTGAGTAGACTGGGTCTTTACTCGTTGGAGTTCAGAAGGATGAGGGATGATCTTATAGAAACATTTAAAATAATGAAAGGGATAGACAAGATCGAGGCAGAGAGGTTGTTTCCACTGGTTGGGGAGACTAGAACTAGACACAGCCTCAAAATATGAGGGAGCCAATTTAAAACCTAGTTGAGAAGGAATTTCTTCTCCCAGAGGGTTGTGAATCTGGAATTCTCTGCCTAAGGAAGCAGTTGAGGCTAGCTCATTGAATGTATTCAAATCACAGATAGATAGATTTTTAACCAATAAGGGAATTAAGGGTTATGGGGAGCGGGCGGGTAAGTGGAGCTGAGTCCACGGTCAGATCAGCCATGATCTTGTTGAATGGCGGAGCAGGCTCGAGGGGCTCGATTGCCTACTCCTGTTCCTAATTCTTATATTCTTATGTTCTATGAGTCCCGAACTCGGGGTTACAGTCTCAGAATAAAGGGTCAGCTATTTAGGACTGAGACGAGGAGAAATTTATTTACTCAAAGGGTTGTGAATCTTTGGAATTCTCTACCCCAGAGGGCTGTGGATGCTCAGTCGTTGAGTATATTTAAGACAGAGATCAGTAGATTCTTGGATATTAAGGGAATCAAGGGATATGGGGTTAGTGCAGGAAGGTGTTGAGGTTTAAGTTCATCCTTGATCTTCTTGAATGGTGGAGCAGCCTTGAAGGGCTGAATGGCCTATTCCTGCTCCTATTTTTATGCTCTTGAGAGGTTTTGAGGTGGCCTTTAAAGGCAGAGTGAGAAGTAATAAGACATAAAATTTAGGAAGAGAATTCCAAAGATTTGAACTGAGATGGTTGATGGCTTTGCAGCACAGGGAGGCAGAATCCATCATGAGGGGCACTAGCTGGGATATAGGGCTGGAAAAGATTAAGGAAGTAGGGCCATGTAGGAATTTGTAAATGAAGGTCAATATTTTGAACTTTGGAGGATGAAGAACCACTGATGGTTAACAAGGAACTGGCTGATGGGACAGTGCAGCTTAGGATGTGGGTGGTAGAGTTTTGGATGTGTTGGACCATGTGTAGATTGTGAGCTTAGGAGATCAACTAGAAAAGCCTTGAAGAAAGCAGAGCTTCAGTGGCAGTGGAGGTGAGCTATGGGATGTGGGCAATGTAGAAGAGGTGGAATTAAGTCGGCTTGGCATTGGTTACGACTTGAAGTTTGCAACTCAGCTCAGGGATGAACAGGACACTTGGCTCGTGTACTCTTATTGAATTGTGAGGAAGAGTAGAGATTTTCATGGGTGCTGGCTGGGATTGTTTAGGTTTTTCCCGTGTTTGGTTGGAAAATATTCTGGCTTTTCCAGGACTTAATGTTGGTTAAGTGGCCAGACACTACAGTAAATTTTGGAGAACAGATGCTGAAAGATGGTGGAGTGGTTGAATGTCAAGGAGACATTAAGAAGAAGACAGGATTGATTAATCACAATAAAATAGAATGGTTTAGATAACTGTCCAGGGTGGCCTCAGTGTTGGACTGAAAGATTTGAACAATCTTGTGGCAGGGATGTGCACGGAGCTGTGTGATGAAAATTCATCCAAGAATCATCAAGAAGAAAGCAAAGTGGTTATTGTAGTAGACTATGGAGGATCAAAGGTTTGCTTTTTGAGGATTTCATAAAGGCAGAGTTGAAAGGGAAGAGAACAGTCCTAGTGCAAAGCGCGCCATTAATAGTGTCGGCCGTGTGCAGAAACCCATCAGCACGTTTAACAGTTTCCAAACCAAACTAGGAAGATTTTTTACAGCAGTAGCATTTCCATCAGCAATTAATGGAGTTCTTTAATGTGTAACAGCACAATACATTTTGTATTATATATTCTATAGAAGTGTGTAAATTGTATTTTGAGAGATCATTTTTAAAAGTCATTGTGTTAAGGCATCCAGTGTTATCAAGCTATATCCATTCTAACTTTAGAAACCGTATATGATGCAGTGTTTATTTTTGAATTTTAGGACATTCAGTGAAATCAGTAAAGCTGTGGAGCAGTACAGCTTATGCCGTGATCTTTGTCATGATCTTGAGGAAGATCTCCACAAGGAAGGACTAAGGGTACAGTTTTGTCCTTTTTGTAGTTTTCTCTCTTTCTATTGACCAAAATGTATTTGAAGTTTTATTTTGTTAACACAATATAGTTTAAAAGAGCTATAGTGTAATTCACAAAAATAATGATACATATCATCTATTTTAATTGTGTGGAGGAGTTTCAAGGAATATTCAGTTTGTAAAACAGTTCTTCTTTTAAAATCTTAGGGAAAGACAGTTACTCTAAAATTGAAGAATGTAAACTTTGAAGTGAAGACAAGGGCCTGCACAAATCCAACAGCAGTTTCCAAAGAAGAGGAGATTTTTGCTGTGGCCTATGAGTTACTGAAGACTGAGATTAACAGCATGCATCCACAGCCACTGAGACTGAGACTTATGGGTAATGTGCAGTAGGAATTTGTGAATAAAGATACACAGTAATAAATTAATATTTTAGTTCCATAACAACTCATTAATTCTGACAAGACTGACCTTTTGTCCACTTTCAAGAGATGACAAAAGTAGACTGTCAACAGTACAAATCCCTTTGCCTTTTGTATTGGGTACCATACAATTCCATGCATAAGTTGCTCCCCTCTAGTGAGAGGGTATAAAAATATGCAAGAAATTGTGCATTGGGAATAAATGGGAGGAAAGAAATCAAAACAACTTGTCTAAATGCTACAGGATGCACAGTTTTGCTGCATTAAAATGTCAAAGGGCCACAGTACAAATAAAAAGAAAAAAATGAAAGTGCTGCAAATAAATACAGAATATATTGGAAATATAAAGCAAGTCAGTCAGCATCTGCAAAGAGAAAAGACATATTTGTTGAAACTCTTCATCAGAACTCGAAGAGCACAGCCAGAACAAGAAAGGAAAGAGATAATAATTATGAGCAGGACAAAAGAAACCGAGCATGCCATTTACCCAGTGCTGTTGTGCCTTTTGCAAAAGCAGTAGAGGCCACAGCAGGAAACCTGAATATGTCTTGTCCCTAAATTAATTCATGGTAAAGCAAGAACGTTTGCCCTGTTTTTAAGTATGCATTGCACATTACATAGAAGTTGTCTGGATGGGAACTCCTGTGAAGCGTGGAAGGAATAGCAGAACTCCTTTTGGGCTTTTCTTTGTAGAAAACAATGAGGGCTCTCTATGACTTCACAAACATAACTGAAAGGTAATGTTGACCTAGTTTTTGAATGTTTTAAAACTTACTTGGCAAGTTTTGTATTCTTTCACCCTTCTCTTGGATCTTCTGATTCCATGAGTTATTCTCTGAGAGGGTGAGCATCAGCCTTATTCTTGATGTATCAGCTTCAGCGTGGTTTGATTTGGCTCCCTCACTGTTTTATTCCCCTGTCTTGGAAGTATTTGGTCTCCACTTGGAGGTTCCCAAACATCTTGGCTTGGATCGGGAACAAATGGTGAACCCACTATGCTGTGCCATCACACTGCCAGTTGATATTTTGTCAAACCGTATTCTATTTTGTATACTTTGTAAGTAGTACATAAGAAATTTGAGAGTCTTTTTATGTGCACCTAAAAGATCTATTATCTTTGAATCTTTCTCTTTTGATTCTCATGGTGACCGTTTAAATTTAGTGAGCTGCTACTATCGTACAATTAATGGGTTATTATTTCTCCCTTGTATTTCTCCTGTACAGGTGTGCGGGTGTCTGGCTTTGTCCATCAAGAGGAGAAAAAATGTCACCAGAAAAGCATCGTCAAGTTTTTCCACACTGGAAAATCTGAAAGCACCACTTACACCCCTCAGTCTGACTGCATAGATGCCAAAAACCAAACAGAACTTCCAGAAACTTCCAAAAGAGAAAGTTTCTTCAATAAAAAGCGGCAGCAAAACAATCAGCAGTCCTTTTTCAACCAGGTTCTTGCAAACAAGCAACAAGAAAAGTGCAAACCTGCTGCAACTATCCGTGCAGGCACTGTGGATGAAATGCAGCCCAAGGGCAGTGGCCTGACCCCAGAATTAAAGGTTGCCCGTAATTGTCCAATATGCTTCAAAAGGCAGGGCATACCAACTTTAGAGGAATTTAACAAGCAAATTGATGAGTGCCAATGTGTAACCACGTCTCTTCAAGTTACAGAGATGGTAGGCGAACCAAATATTTCAAACAAAAGTTATATAAACAAAAAGGAAACATTTGGCTTAGACAATGAATTGAAAAATAAAAGAACAATAAATCTAAAAAATGATCAGTTAAACAATGAACAGAAAGGAATGAAATATAAGGAGGGACTGTCAGAAATTTATCCAAACATTACAGTTGGAGATTTACAAGGAGAAACTGAAAATAGCAGCTTTAACGAGAAATCTTCAATAAAAAACAGCACATGCCCAATTGGCCAATTTGGTGACCTGACACACCTTAAAGAGACACTTAAAGATCATCTGCAACTTCCTAACAGTACAGAAAAAACCATGGAACTCATGAAGGATAAAAATATGTTGCAAGAGGAAATTTCAGATCACAACAATTTATTGTTGTGCACTAAATTATCTGGTAAATCTACTAATACAACACAGGAAGAAAAGCGAATTGATCAACAAAAATCTAGTGCTAGCATGTTAGATCTGCCCTCATTTGCACAACTTAATCAGTTAATACAGAGAACTCATTGTGTGCAGCAACAGTCAGACCAGGTAATGAGATATACAAGATCATCACAGGAAAGGCCCTCTTCCCAGCTAGAAGAACTAACTGGCCTGGTTTGTCCAATTTGCAACATTAAGCAAGAAACAACTGATCTGTCATTGTTCAACAGGCATGTTGATATCTGTCTAAATCAAGGAGTTATACAAGAGCTTACTGACAGACCAGCACAGCCAGTTGCCACAGACTACGTTTCAAATGGAATAGGTGAGCAATCATATTTCCAAGAGACCAGTTTTAGTACTGATTATTAATTTAGTGTGTTTTCAGAGGAGATGCATTCTCTTCTTCTAAAGGTGCCAACTCATGCTGGGATGTGATGGCATCCAATGATCCAAGTGGGCCATGGAGGGAAGGGCGCGGGAAGCACACCAACCCAATCCTATCTTTAACTGACATCCGCACATTTTCTACATTCTCCAGTAGAGGTCAGTAGATAGGATTCCAGATTGGTTGTCCTGGCTGTTCATTCTCCTCCCAGGGGCATTAGGGTCAATTGTAACTCCCTTCACTATGTTGATGGAGATCAGCTGACTCAGCACAGATCAGGGATTAAAGCTATTTTTTTTCCTACTGTATGGCTCTACCGTACCATGTGGTATGTTTATTCAGTAGGTTAGCATCAAATTGCAATAGATAGAGGAGCAAATATGTAGGCAAATTGCTGTGAAGTCTAAAAACCGTAGGGGATTTTAACTATCCAAATATTGATTGGGACAAATTTAGTGTGAAGGGTATCGAGGGTGTAGAATTCTTGAAATGCATTCAAGAGAACTTTTTTAGTCAGTATGTAGCAAGCCCAACACGAGAGAGGGCTGTCTTGGATTTAGTTTTCGGGAATGAAGCTGGGCAGGTTGAAGGGGTATTAGTGGGAGAGCATTTGGGTGCCAGTGACCACAATTTAGTCAGATTCAAGTTGGTTGTGGATAAGGACAAGGATAGGCCTGGAATAAAAGGTCCGAGTTGGGGAAAAGCTAATTTTGCTAAGTTAAGGAGTGATTTGGCCATCGTGGACTGGAAACAGCTACTTGTGGGTAAATCAGTGTCGGAACAGTGGGAGGCATTCAAGGTGGAGATCCGGAAAGCTCAGGCCAAACATGTGCCCTTAAAGAAAAAGGCTGGGGAAAATTATTCTAGAGCCCCTGGATGACTCGGGACCTTGCAGGGGAGGATTAAGAAAAAAAGGGACGCTTATGTCATATACCAACAGCTAAATACTATAGAATCTTTAGAGGAATATAGAAAGTTAAGAAGCAAAATTAAAAAGGATATTAGGAATGCTAAGAGAGAGCGTGAGAAATTCTTGGCCAGTAAAATTAAGGAAAACCCCAAGGTGTTCTATAAATATATTAAGAGAAAGACGGTAACTAAAGAAAGGGTAGGGCCTATTAGAGACCATGAGAGTAATCTTTGTGTGGAGGCGAAAGATGTTGGTAAGATTCTTAACGAATACTTTGCATCTGCTTTCACAAAGTAAAGGGGCAATGCAGATACTGCTATCGAGTGTGATATTCTGGATTAAATAAATATAGTGAGAGGAAGTATTATGTGGTTTAGCAGCTTTGAAAGTAGATAAGTCCCCAGGACTGGATGAAATGCATCCCAGGCTGTTGAGCGAAGTAAAAGAGGAAATAGCAGAGGCCTTGACCATCATTTTCCAGTCCTCTTTGGATCTGGGCATGGTGCCGGAGGATTGGAGGACTGCTAATGTAGTACCCTTGTTTAAGAAGGGAGAAAGGGATAGGCCGAGTAATTACAGGCCTGTCAGCCTAACCTCAGTGGTGGGAAAATTATTGGAAAAAATCCTGAAAGACAGGATAAATCTGCATTTGGAAAGGCAAGGATTAATTAGGCACAGTCAGCACGGATTTGTTAGGGGAAGATCGTGTTTGACTAACCTGATTGAATTTTTTGTGGAGGTAACCAAGAGGGTCGATGTATATGTGGACTTTAGCAAGGCTTTTGATAAGGTCCCACATGGTAGACTGGTCATGAAGGTTAAAGCCCATGGGATACAGGGCAGAGTGGCAAGTTGGATCCAAAATTAGCTTGGAGGGCTAATAAGGAAAGGGTATACACATTAAGTGGTAGGCCACTTAATAGTGTAGATGAACAAAGGGACCTTGGAGTGCTTGTCCACAGATCCCTGAAAGTAGCAGGTCGGGTGGTTAAGGTGGCATACGGAATGCTTGCCTTTAATTGACCAAGGCATAGAATATAAGAGCAGGGAGGTTATGCTTAAATTGTATAATACTTTGGTTAGGCCACAGCTGGAGTCCTGCATGCAGTTCTGGTCGTCGTATTATGGGAAGGATGTGATTGCACTAGATAAGGTGCAGAGGAGATTTACTAGGATGCTGCCTGGAATGGAGAATCTTAGTTATGAGGACAGATTGGATAAGCTGGGTTTGTTCTCATTGAAACAGAGGAGGTTGAAAGGAGACCTCATTGAGGTGTATAAAATATTGAGGGGCCTCGACATAGTGGATAGTAAAGGCATATTTCCATTGGTGGAAGGGCCTATTATGAGGGAACATAGTTTTAAGGTGGTTGGTGGAAGGTTTAGAGGGGATTTGAGGGGGGAGGGGCTTCTTTATGCAGAGGGTTGTGGGGATCTGGAACTTGCTGCCGGGAAGAGTGGTGGATGCAGAAACCCTCACCACTTTTAAGAGATGGTTGGATGGGCACTTAAAGTGGTATAACCTGCAGGGTTACGGATCCCAGAGCTGGTAATTGGGATTAGACTGGGTGACCTTTTGTTGAACGGCGCAGATATAATAAGTACTGCAGGGAATCGAATACGACCAGGGTGATTTCATGGACTAATTTCGATCGCCTGGATGGGTCGGAGAGGAATTTTCCCAGATTTTTTTCCTCCCAAAATTGGCCTGGGTTTTTATCTGGTTTTTGCCTCTCCCAGGAGATCACATGGCTCCAGTTGGGGTGGAGTGTAGAATATTTCAGTATAAGGGGTGTCGCAATTGTGTGAGGCGGACTGGTTGGGCTGGATGCTCTTTGCCTTTCCGTCATTGTTCATAGGTTTATATGTAACCTTTAGGGCTGCTGACCGGCCGTGCGGCTCTTTGTCGGCCGGTGTGGACACGATGGGCCGAAATGGCCTCCTTCTGCGCTGTAAATTTCTATGTTTCTATGTTAAAGCTGAATCATTTTCAATAATAAAATTGGTGGTAAAACACAGCTGTAGTTTGTACATTTGCACGCAGTTCTCAACATGACACGTTCCTGGTTCTGAGTGAGCTGTTAAGTGAGTGATTGCCTTGAGGGAGGAAAAACAGTATGACCAATCTCTTTACCATTTCCTGGAGGCATTAGGAACAAGTTAGCCGCAAGTTGTCTGCTCCCCTCCCGAGGGTGTTGGCTGATTCCCATTGTTTGTGTGGAAGTTGGGTGAATTTTTAAATGTGCTGTGTGTGTGTGGTGGGGTGGGGTGGGGGGGGGGGGGGGGGAAGGAGGTGAAGATATAACAATTGTCTCGTGTCTCAGAGGGGCACATGTTACATAAATTATACTTTTTTGTCTCTAATCTATGACAATATTGAAAACTGAGAGAATGTGGTTCTAGGTCAGTGACAGTACAGAAATGAAGCTGGTTATAAACAACCTGAAGAGGCCAAGGAAATGGTGAAATAAATATTTTTGCAGATCAAGGAATTTTGTAAAAATGGCAGAATAGTAATGAGGCCTTTCAAATACCTAGTGATGTGCTTGTTGGGCTGAATGTTTGTGCCTAAAACTTCTGTGTTCCGTGATAAGATAGTATACAGCTCCAAAAATAAGAGTAGCTTTTCAAAACTTTCTTCTGCACTCTAGAATGGAAGGTATTTGCAAAGCAGTTAGAGCAACAATGTTTCCGCAAGATCCTGCAAATCCCCTGGGAGGACAGGCGCACCAACATCAGTGTCCTCGTCCAGGCAAACATCCCCAGCATTGAAGCACTGACCACACTCAATCAGCTTCGCTGGGCAGGCCACATAGTGCACAAGCCAGACACAAGGCTCCCTAAGCAATTGCTCTACCCGGAGCTCCTTCATGGCAAACGAGCCAAAGGTGGACAGCCTCCCTGGTAAAGTGTGACATTAGCACGAACACCTGGGAGCCTCTGGCCGATAACCGCCCTAGGTGGCTAAAGTGCATCCGGGAGGGCGTTGAGCTCTTCGAATCTCAATGCCGCGAGCATGAAGAGGTCAGGCGCAGGCAGCGGAAGGAGCGTGCAGCAAATCAGTCCCACCCCCCCTTCCCCCGACGAATATCTGTCCCACCTGTGACAGAGTCTGTGGCTCTCGCATTGGACTGTTCAGCCACCAAAGGACTCACTTTAGGAGTGGAAGCAAGTCTTTCTCGATTCTGAGGGACTGCCTATGACGCTGAGAGCAGGAGGTAGTCAAGTAAGTTATTATTTCTCGATGCCGTCTAAAAATGTTGTAAATATTTTTTTCTAAATGAATGCAAGAATCCAAAGTCAGATGCTCAAGACTACCACCAAATTTACTGCACAAAGTATACCTATCGCACACCTTCACAATGAAAACTGAATTATGGAATACTAAGTGGTGCAGTGGGTTAACTCATTACCCTTTCACCTCTCGGCCTAGGTTCCAACCAATTGTGCAGTAATGGAATGAAAACTACTACTTTTTACTGTATCAGACCTTCACACTAAGAGTCCTCTATGAACTGAATTTGAGCAGATTAATTGTTCCCACGGATGTGGGCCCTTCGGAGGGGGGAAAAAACTACGTGATTCAGCACACATCTGCACTTGCGGCAAGTGTTTGTGGCGGAGGAGCGGCAAATATTTGTGGCGGAGAAGTGGCGAGAGATCGTTGCGGAGGTGCGGCGAGTGAGGGTACGGGGCCCAGAAAAGCCGAGGGTCCAGGGGCAGCATGGGCCTCCCCACACTGTGATATGTGTGCGCACTAGGTCTGTGCAGCAGAGCAGGTCTCCAGTCATCCTGGTTAACCCTTGTCACTGGATAAAGGTCTAGCTCTGTCAAGCCCATGTGGTGGCTGATGTGCAACGGTCACCACACGTTAAAAAAATCCATTCACAGACATCTTCCACTCCCTCCATTGGAGTTCAGAACTGGAACATCAGGTCCTTCATTGAAACATCTGTGAACTCATGTGGAAACAGGTCATCCTCGTTCGAGCGACCGCCTATGCTGATGATGCACTAACCTGGAAATCTCAGAGAGACCATAAAGATAGCTGGTTTTCTAAATTTACATTACTGCAATGAAGATCACTCTCCTGAGTTTTTATTTGTTTTGCATTGCCAGTTGCTAGCTGGGCCAGTCTTGAAGCAAAGAGGGTCTGGTGGCCTCGTGGTTATTGTACTAGCATGAAATCTGCTAGATTGTTGTAAAAACCTAACTGGCTCACTTTTATGTCCTTTTTAGGGAAAGGAACCTATCACTTTTACCTGGTCTGGCCTTCATGTGACTCCAGTCCCACACTGACTCTAAATGCCGTCGGGGAAAAGCAATAAATACTGCCTTTTCAGTGTTGGCCAAATCCCAAGAACAAATGTTCAAAAACACAATTGTTTGATTTTTCTTTTCGATGGAGCTCAGGGACCTTTACTGTGCTTCTTGGTATTCCTGACCTGGCAGTGTGTTTTGCTACTACTGGATCATAATGTAGCAAAGTATCCCATTCCCTGTGCTGACATCCTTCAACTGCATGAGCACAAAAAATCCCCCCCAAAAGAAAATCTAAACTAACTATTGTAAAAATTATTTCTAGATCTGTACAGTGTTTGAATAGTACGTTGAGTAATTCATAGGAATTGTTTTTAATCTGTGTCGGGATGAATAAGGTTAATGTGGTTTTTTTGATTGATAGGTCTGTCAGGATTTGGAAAACCGTCTTCAAATTCAATTGTTCGAACAAAAAGGTGAGATAATCGAGGTTAACACAAAAGCAACTTGCTGTGGATGCTGGAAATATGAAATAAAAATTAAAAATGCTGTAAATATTAAGCAGGCAATGCAGCATCCGTGGAGAGAGAAACAAAGTTAACATTTCAGGTCGATAACTGATCTCAGATCATTGACCTGAAACATTAACTCTGTTTCTCTTCCACAGATCCTGCCTGACCTGAGTATTTCCAGCATTTTCTAAAAACATAAGAACATAAGAATTAGGAACAGGAGTAGGCCATCCAGCCCCTCGAGTCTGCTCCGCCATTCAACAAGATCATTGCTGATCTGGCCGTGGACTCAGCTCCACTTACCCACCCGCTCCCCATAACCCTTAATTCCCTTATTGGTTAAAAGTCTATCTATCTGTGACTTGGAATACATTCAATGAGCCAGCCTCAACTGCTTCCTTGGGCAGAGAATTCCACAGATTCACAACCCTCTGGGAGAAGAAATTCCTTCTCAACTCGGTTTTAAATTGGCTCCCCCGTATTTTGAGGCTGTGCCCCCTAGTTCTAGTCTCCCCGACCAGTGGAAACAACCTCTCTGCCTCTATCTTGTCTATCCCTTTCATTATTTTAAATGTTTCTATAAGATCATCCCTCATCCTTCTGAACTCCGAGTAAAGACCCAGTCTACTCAATCTATCATCATAAGGTAACCCCCTCATCTCCGGAATCAGCCTAGTGAATCGTCTCTACCCCCTCCAAAACTAGTATATCCTTCCTTAAGTAAGGTGACCAAAACTGCATGCAGTACTCTAGGTGCGGCCTCACCAATACCCTATACAGTTTCAGAAGGACCTCCCTGCTTTTGTACTCCATCCCTCTCGCAATGAAGGCCAACATTCCATTCGCCTTCCTGATTACCTGCTGCACCTGCAAACTAACTTTTTTGGATTCATGCACAAGGACCCCCAGGTCCCTCTGCACCGCAGCATGTTGTAATTTCTCCTCATTCAAATAATAATCCCTTTTACTTTTTTTTTCCCAAGGTGGATGACCTCACACTTTCCGACATTGTATTCCATCTGCCAAACCTTAGCCCATTCGCTTAACCTATCTAAATCTCTTTGCAGCCTTTCTGTGTCCTCTACACAACCCGCTTTCCCACTAATCTTTGTGTCATCTGCAAATTTTGTTACACTACACTCTGTCCCCTCTTCCAGGTCATCTATGTATATTGTAAACAGTTGTGGTCCCAGCACCGATCCCTGAGGCACACCACTAACCACCGATTTCCAACCCGAAAAGGACCCATTTATCCCGACTCTCTGCTTTCTGTTAGCCAGCCAATTCTCTCGCCATGCTAATACATTTCCTCTGACTCCGCGTACCTTTATCTTCTGCAGTAACCTTTTGTGTGGCACCTTATCGAATGCCTTTTAAAAATCTAAATACACCACATCCACCGGTACACCTCTATCCACCATGCTCGTTATATCCTCAAAGAATTCCAGTAAATTAGTTAAACATGATTTCCCCTTCATGAATCCATGCTGCGTCTGCTTGATTGCACTATTCCTATCTAGATGTCCCGCTATTTCTTCCTTAATGATAGCTTCAAGCATTTTCCCCACTACAGATGTTAAACTAACCGGCCTATAGTTACCTGCCTTTTGTCTGCCCCCTTTTTTAAACAGAGGTGTTACATTAGCTGCTTTCCAATCCGCTGGTACCTCCCCAGAGTCCAGATAATTTTGGTAGATTATAACGAATGCATCTGCTATAACTTCCGCCATCTCTTTTAATACCCTGGGATGCATTTCATCAGGACCAGGGAACTTGTCTACTTTGAGTCCCATTAGCCTGTCCAGCACTACCCCCCGAGTGATGGTGATTGTCTCAAGGTCCTCCCTTCCCACATTCCTGTGACCAGCAATTTTTGGCATGGTTTTTGTGTCTTCCACTGTGAAGACCGAAGCAAAATAATTGTTTAAGGTCTCAGCCATTTCCACATTTCCCATGATTAAATCCCCCTTCTCATCTTCTAAGGGACCAACATTTACTTTAGTCACTCTCTTCCGTTTTATATATCTGTAAAAGCTTTTACTATCCATTTTTATGTTTTGTGCAAGTTTACCTTCGTAATCTATCTTTCCTTTCTTTATTGCTTTCTTAGTCATTCTTTGCTGTCGTTTAAAATTTTCCCAATCTTCTATATTCCCACTAACCTTGGCCACCTTATACGCATTGGTTTTTAATTTGATACTCTCCTTTATTTCCTTGGTTATCCACGGCTGGTTATCCCTTCTCTTACCGCCCTTCTTTTTCACTGGAATATATTTTTGTTGAGCACTATGAAAGAGCTCCTTACAAGTCCTCCATTGTTCCTCAATTGTGCCACTGTTTAGTCTGTGTTTCCAGTCTACTTTAGCCAACTCTGCCCTCATCCCACTGTAGTCCCCTTTGTTTAAGCATAGTACGCTCGTTTGAGACACTACTTCCTCACCCTCAATCTGGATTACAAATTCAACCATACTGTGATCACTCATTCCGAGAGGATCTTTTACTTGGAGATCATTTATTATTCCTGTCTCATTACACAGGACCAGATCTAAGATAGCTTGCTCCCTTGTCGGTTCTGTAACATACTGTACTAAGAAACAATCCCATATGCATTCTATGAATTCCTCCTCCAGGCTACCCTGTGCGATTTGATTTGACCAATCGATATGTAGGTTAAAATCCCCCATGATTACTGCCGTTCCTTTTTCACATGCCTCCATTATTCCCTTGATTATTGCCCGCCCCACCGTGAAGTTAGTATTTGGGGGCCTATAAACTACGCCCACCAGTGACTTTTTCCCCTTATATCTCTAATCTCCACCCACAATGATTCAACATTTTGTTCATTAGAGCCAATATCGTCTCTCACAACTGCCCTGATATCATCCTTTATTAACAGAGCTACCCCAGCTCCTTTCCCTTCTTGTCTATCTTTCCGAATCGTCAGATACCCCTGTATGTTAGATTCCCAGTCTTGACCACCCTGCAACCACGTTTCTGTAATGGCCACCAAATCATACCCATTTGTCATGATTTGTGCCGTCAACTCATTTACTTTATTTCGAATGCTGCATGCGTTTAGGTAGAGTGTTTTAATACTAGTTTTTAAACCATGATTTTTAGTTTTGCCCCCTCCTGCAGCCCCTTTATATTCAGTGGCCCTTTTTGTTTTTTGCCTTGGGTTTCTCTGCCCTCCAGTTTTACTCATCTCCTTTCTGTCTTTTGCTTTTGTCTCCTTTTTGTTTCCCTCTGTGTCCCTGCATTGGTTCCCATCCCCCTGCCATATTAGTTTAACTCCTCCCCAACAGCACTAGCAAACACTCCCCCTAGGACATTGGTTCCGGTCCTGCCCAGGTGCAGACCGTCTGGTTTGTACTGGTCCCACCTCCCCCAGAACCGGTTCCAATGCTCCAGGAATTTGAATCCCTCCCTGCTGCACCACTGCTCAAGCCACGTATTCATCTGAGCTATCCTGCGATTCCTACTCTGACTAGCACGTGGCACTGTTAGCAATCCTGAGATTACTACTTTTGAGGTCCTACGTTTTAATTTAGCTCCTTGCTCCTTAAATTCGGCTCGTCGGACCTCATCCCTTTTTTTTATACCTATATCGTTGGTACCAATGTGCACCATGACAACTGGCTGTTCACCCTCCCTTTTCAGAATGTCCTGCACCCGCTCTGAGACATCCTTGACCCTTGCACCAGGGAGGCAACATACATCCTGGAGTCTCGGTTGCGGCCGCAGAAACGCCTATCTATTCCCCTTACAATCGAATCCCCTATCACTATCACTCTCCCACTCTTTTTCCTGCCCTCCTGTGCAGCAGAGCCAGCTACGGTGCCATGAACTTTTCTGTTTTTATTTTTAATCTAGGTTAATATTGCATTTGCCTTTACTGATTATATCATTACATTATTTATACATTTTAGTCATATTTACTGAACTGTAGGCTCAAATATTTCTGGAAGTGGGCGGAGTGTATTTTCTGTGGTTTTTATCCATGGAAAAGATGTCTGTTCTTTGCTAGTTTTTCACTACTTCCCTATGGGTCTTGTTTTTTGGGGATAGCGTAAGTACTGTTTAAGTCAAATATTGTAATGAGTCACTTTCTTCATTTTCTGCTTCTGTCTGATTTTCTCAAGAGCCTGAGATATACACTGGGGCCAAGTGATAATTATCACCATTTGAAATGGATAGGAGAATGTAGTAAGCCCATGTAATGGCTGGTGCATAATAGTGAGGAAAGAGTATTGTTAGTTGCAAGTTTCTGGTCATCAGAGATGTGAGTATTCTTATGGAAACTGCCTTTTTTTTCTATGAACATGAATTTCAATGTTGGGAGGAAGCCTGAAAAGTGCCACAGTTGGTAAGAACATCAAAGATGAACTTGCCTGATTTGTAAAGGCTGGTGGCTGGGAAGATCCGTTTTTACAAATCTGGCAAGCTTATCTTTGGTGATCCTGCTGATTAAGCGTGACCCATGCATCACGATCAGTGGCACTAGCACAATATAAAACTGTTTTTTCTCTTGCTCTCTGATCACTGGATGATTTGTAACATTGCCCCTGGGCTTAATTCTCCGTCAGCAAATATTTGATTTCATGCTTTATGTCTACCTGAACATGGGCAAGGTTATAAATTTGCTGTGCAAAGAATTGTAGATACAGACCCTTGCTGATCCATGCATTATGTGACAGAAGTGCAAACTTGGCTGTTTTCTTTCCTTCACCTCTATTCTACACCAATCCCTGCCTGATGGGATTATTCCTCTTCTAGCACTACCTTCAAACTAGATGCTAAGAAGAAAACATCGAGGTTCACCCTTCCATTCCATTCAACCTTGTATAGAAATCCTAATATAACATAAACATAATCTGTGTTTGAGAAGTCAGCTGCACTTAAGTCTCATTGTTTTGTTGTTTGTAAATATATTTCTTGAATATTTTCTTTTTTTAATTGTTTTCAGGACTGGATCCATAGCTCAGCAGCCAACAACCAAGAAAGCGAGAAGTAATAGTTCCACAAACACCATTGATAGATTTTTTAAATAGATGAGCTTAATAAAACAAATTGTTGATTTTATATCTCATTGAATTGTCAGAGTTATGAAGCACTTTTCTTTATATATGTAGCATGTTCTACTCAACTCGTGATTTTTCTTTTATCGATCTTGTTAAAGAATTGTTCCATAGATGTCTAAGCCACATATTTTAGATGTTAAGAGCAAGTTATAACTATTACTGGTAATATAATTAATTTTAAGGACTGAATTTAATTAAATAAATATGGATCCATTATTTTTACCAGGAGCAATGTATATTTTTTTAAATCCAAAACATAACTGGGGTACTTAGGAAATCATGTAAAATACCAAAAATTGTAAAAAAAATTGCTTTATTTTATAGTAATATATTTTTAAATCCTTTAAGTTTGTGTCAGAGGATTATGAATCATATTTTAATCTATTTATGGAAAGACATACAACTGTAAGCATGTGTTGTGCTGTGTTTAAAAAAAAAAAGTATTTCTATTAGGGGAAACAGTACTTGATTGACATGGTGGGATTTGGTTTTCTCCAATTTCACCAAAATATATTTATCTGCATTAAAAATCTGCATTATTGCTATTTAATAAATGTGTTAATTGCCTGGATCTGTTTGAATGCGGTTTATCTCTTATATTTGTCAGCTAGTCAAATTTTTTATTATATTTCCGTGAGGTTGTTCTAAAACATTTATTTCTATGCAGTAGATGTTGTACAGCTTGTTTTATAAACTAATTATTTGTATAATGAATGCAGGTATGTGCTTTAATAACCATTCATATCAATCTTTACACTTCTGGGACTTGATTGACTGAAGAATGGCTTAAAAAAATAGTTCCAAGGCCCAATCCGAGGCCAATTTTGTTTAATGTAGATTGCATCTCCAAATTAGATGGTAGACACAGGAGGTATTTACTTCATGTAAATAAAGTACTTTAAACAAAATCAAAATGATTAGTAACTGAATTTTAATGATATTGGTATGAAATAAAGAAAATATAAATTTATTAAAATGTGAAGAAAAGGAAAAAAAGTGAAGGCAAGCAGAAGTTACAAATGTTTTTGTTATTTTACATGTTTAACTGTATATGGAACTAATATTCTGGTAAAAGTTGCTAACATATAGTATAATTTGAAGAGCATTGGAAGAGAAAGGAGTAGGTCACCTCTCATAGAATCATAGAAGTTTACAGCATGGAAGGAGGCCATTTTGGTCCATCGTGTACGTGCCGGCCAACAAGAGGCTATCCAGCCTAATCCCACTTTCCAGCTCTAGGTCTGTAACCCTGCAGGTTACGGCACCAAGTGCAAATCCAAGTACTTTTTAAATGTGGTGAGAGTTTCTGCCTCCACCACCCTTTCAGGCAGAGTTCCAGATACCCACAACCTTTCGCATGAAGAAATTTCCCCTCTAATCCCCTCTAAACCTTCTACCAATTACATTAAATTTATGCCCTGTGGTTGTTGACCCCTCTGCTAAGGGAAATAGGCCATTTCTATAAACTATATCTAGGCCCCTCATAATTTTATACACCTCAATGAGATCACCCCTCAGCCTCCTCTGTTCCAGGGAAAACAAACCCAGCCTATCCAGTCTGTCCTCATAGCCAAGATTCTCCACTCCAAGCAACGTCCTCGTAAATCTCATCTGTCCCCTCTCCAATGCAATCACGTCCTTCCTGTAATCTGGTGACTAGAACTGCATGCAGTACTCCATCTGTGACCTAACAAGTGGTTTTTCAGTTTAAGCATAACTCTTTTCCCCCCCCGCTCTTGTATTCTATACCTCGTCTAATAAAGGCAAGCATTCCGTATGCCTTTTTAACGCCTTATCTACCTGACCTGCTACTGTGGACATGCACTCCAAGGTCCCTTTGTTCCTGTACACTTCTCAGTGTCCTACTATTAAATGTGTATTCCCTTTCCTTGTTCGCCCTTCCCAATGCATTACCTCACACTTCTCCGGATTAAATTCCATTTGCCGCTGTTCTGCTACATTTGCAACTGACCAGTTGATTGATATCCTCCTGCAGTCCGCAGCTTTCTTCTTCCACACAGCCTATTTTTGTATCATCTGCAACCTTCTTAATACCCTCTCGATTCAAGTCTGGATCATTGATGTATACCACAAAAAGCAAGGGACCTAGTACTGAGCCCTGTTGAACCCCACTGGAAACATCCTTCCAGTCACAAAAGCACCCATCAATCATTACCCTTTGCTTCCTGCCTCTGAGCCAATTTTGGATCCAACTTGCCACTTTGCCCTGGATTCCATAGGCTTTTACTTTCTTGGCCATTCTGCCATGTGGGGCCTTATCAAAAGCTTTGCTAAAATTCATATACACTACATCATACGCACTGCCCTCATCGACCCTCCTGGTTACCTCCTCAAAAAATTCAATCAAGTTAGTCAGACACGACCTTCCCTTAACAAATCCATGCTGATTGGATTTTTTCCAATAATTTTCCCACTACTGAGGTTAGGCTGACTGGCCTGCAATTACTTGGTCTATCTCTTTCTCCCTTCTTAAACAAAGGTACCACATTAGCAGTCCTCCAGTCTTCTGGCACCACACCTGAAGCCAGAGAGGATTGGAAAATGATGGTCAAAGCTTCTGCTATTTCTTCTTTTGCTTCGCTTAACAGCCTGGATACATTTCATCTGGGCCTGGGGACTTATCCACTTTCAAAGCTGTTAAACCCCTTAATACCTCCTCTCTCACTATGTTTATTTCATATAATATTTCACACTCCTCCTCGATAGCAGTGTCTGCACCCCGTGCCTTTCGTGAAAACAGGTGCAAAGTATTCATTAAGAACCATACCCACACATCTTCCGCCTCCACACACATTACTCTCATGGTCTCGAATAGGCTCTACCCTTTCTTTAGTTAGATAAGAACATAAGAAATAAGAGCAGGAGTAGGCCACCTGGCCCCTCGAACCTGCTCCGCCATTTAATAAGATCATGACTGATCTGATCATGGACTCAGCTCCACTTCCCTGCCCGCTCCCCTTAACCCTTTATTCCCTTATCGCTCAAAAATCTGTCGATCTCTGTCTTAAATATATTCAATAATCCAGCCTCCACAACTCTTTGGGGCAGAGAATTCCATAGATTTACAAACCTCAAAGAAGAAATTTCTCCTCATCTCAGTTTTAAATGGGCGGCCCCTTATTCTGAGACTATATCCCCTCGTTTTAGTTTCCACTATGAGTCGAAATATCCTCTCTGCATTCACCTTGTCGAGCCCCCTCATTATCATATATGTTTCGATAAGATCACCTCTCATTCTTCTGAACTCCAATGAGTATAGGCCCAACCTACTCAACCCATCTTCAAAAGTCAACTCCCTCATCTCCAGAATCAACCTAGTGGACCTTCTCTGAACAGCCTCTAATGCAAGTATATCCTTCCTCTTGCTCTTAATATATTTATAAAACATCTTTCGCAAGTAAAATCAAGGAAAACCCAATCATTTTTCATGCTCTCGCTTTGCTTTCCTAATATCTTTTTTAATTACTCCTAGAGATTCTGCAGTATTTAGCCCTTGATATATGTCTTAAGCTTCCATTTTTTTTTTATCCTACCCTGTATGTCCCTAGACATCCAGGGGGCTCTAGATTTGTTAGTCCCAACCTTTTTATTTAAGGGCACATATTTGGCCTTAACCCTCTGGATCTCCTCCTTGAATGCCTCCCACTGCTCTGATACTGATTTGTCTTCAAGTAGCTATTTCCAGTCCACTATGACTAAATCAACTCAGCTTAGCAAAGTTGGTTTTTTCCCAATTTAAAACTTTTATTCCTGGTCTATCTTGGTCCTTTTCCATAACTACCTTAAATCTAACTGAATTGTGGTCACTAGCACCGAAATGCTCTCTCACAGATTCCTTTCACCTGCCCAGTTTCATTCCCTAAAACTAAATCCAGAACTGTCCCCTCCCGTGTTGGGCTTGCTCCATACTGGCTAAAAAAAAGTTCTCTTGAATGCATTTTAGGAATTCTGCATTCTCTATACCCTTCACACTAATTTTGTCCCAGTTAATATTAGGATAGTTGAAATCCCCTACTATTACTGCTCTCGGCTGTGGAGGCTGGCTCTATAGTTTTTTGTACTGGTCAGAAATTTGCCTACATATTTGCTCTTCTATCTCCCTCTCTCTGTGTGGGGGTCTATAGGACATGCCCAGTAGTGTGATCACCTCATTTTTGTTTTCCAGTTTGACCCATATGGCCTCGTCTGATAATCCCTCTAACATATCATCCCTCCTCACAGCTGTAATAGTTTCTTTAATCAATACTTCGACACCCCCCCAACTCTATTTTTACACCCCTCTCTATCCCGCTTGAAAATCTCAACAGGAGTGTTTGTCAGGTGGGTGGATTACAGAGGGAAAGTGGATTAAAATTATGGGAATAAGGTAACAGAACTAAAATGCTATCCTGAAAGCAAAACTAACCCCTCATTAAGCATGTATTAATCTTATGCAGCTATATGGGACCTGAAGCTAATTGCCTTGGTTTGATGGTTATCTTTTTTATTACATTTTCTGAGGCCGTTATACGTCTTGATTCCATTTTGATTACAAGATGAGCATATTGATCGATCCAGGGTTCTTGGCATGACTATGATTGCACTTGGAACAACATGGGTCTATGGATTGAAGCAACTTGTTTGGCTTTTGGGGTTTAGTTAGACCTTGGGATAAAGGAATGGGAAGGCCCTTCTTTCTAGTTGGTATCATTATCCTTCATAATCAGTGGGTGGATCACAGTGCTGGGGATGGGGTGGCAGATTGTGCTGCGTGAATCTCCATGAATGGGCACCAGACTGATGGCATTACTCTAGTTCCAGGTGGAGGCTGAATTACACTCATTTTGATTGGGCTATGGGACATATTTGTTGTCGGTAGGGCTGCACTTTGCCACATGAGGATGCACCTCACAGACAAAAGCAACAGTTGTGTACACCTGCTCAAGATGGGAGGGATCCTTGTTCTCCATAGAATAGGCCCAGCAATCCTATGGAATTACAAGACCAGTCTTGGGGGGCCAAAATTCAGTTGCTTATCGCCACCCGTTAGCGCCCGAGAGGCATGCTAATGGGCCGCTAAGCTCCTACCGACTGAGTGCCACGCTGGCAGCGCCTCCTGGGAACTTCAGTTGCGGTTCACTGGTGGTGCTAACAGTTAGCATTGCACACTCTAGTGCCACCCACTTGGTGACGGCGATTCACGTGCGATGCCCCGTTAGCGCCGTGGTCACAAATTTCATTGGGTTCGTCTGCCTTAGCACTTGCTGAATTTCCATTTTGTTGTACACTTAATTCACCTTGATTGGTTTGCAGCAGTCTTCAAAGGAGCTCTGGTCAATTTTTTTTTCAGTCTTCAGTTAGTCCATCAGATCTCCCCTTGAGGCACCAGGAGGCTGGTTTCCTAGTGGCAAAACTTCAATTGCGATGCGGTGCTACTGCCCCAGGAATCAGGGTTAGTGCCCTAAGAGGAGTGTGGAATGCTTCCCTTAGCCCTCCACTCCCTTCTTGGGGCGTTAAAACTGAATGTCGTGGTTGGAGGCAGTAAACGTTGCCCGGTGCTAAAGTTAGTGACCATGCGGTATCACCGCCTCAAACAGGGCTATTCTGAATTTCCATCCCCACTGTCGCACACCACAGTTAAGAACAGCTGAAGCTGGGATCATAGCAAAAATATGTGCAGAAGGATGCCTTTCTGGCCACAGCCCATTCAGCAGTAATCGGTCATGCAGCGTTGAAGTTTGTGGAGCATGTGAGGAGTTTGGTAAGCGTGCTGTATGAGCTTGAATTGGCATGTGTGCATTTTGCTGCAGGTGATGGTATTGATGATTTGCCTCCATTCCTCTTCTCTTAAGGGATGGTCTCAGAATTGATCCCAGTCATCACTTGGTTTCTTTTATGTCTTTGGTTATGATGGTGAGCATGTTATACAGGTAGAAAAATATTTGCAGGTGACTGTTGGGGAGTAGAGGAAGCATTTCCGAGACTTGGCCCTTACTGAAGTCTTCTCGGTATTACAGGGTTCTGGAATTAGAACCACATCTCAAGGTAACATTATTACTTACGCTGTGGGAAGTAACATTCATCAGCTAGGCTGGGTGTTTTCCTTGTGTCTAAGTTGGCCTAATTTGGGTGGTCCTATTCTAATGCCTGGCTTCATCTTGGGTCAGCTGTCCTGGAAGCTCCTTGTTGTACCATGGATGATAGATACTGCAGAATATTACGGGAAGTGCAGACCACCCTCCAGACTGATGATTACAGGGGCAATGAGATGCTTCTGGCTCCCTGTTTGACTATTTTGAAGGTCTATGGCCCCGAACTTGGTGGAAGCTACGTGCTGCCCACAAGACCGCTGAGATACCTGAAGGTACTTTGGGTGGGAGTTTCATGGAAAAGTCAACGAAAGACCGCGCGGTGGCAAAAGAGCAACTTATGCCCTGAATATGGGTGGTAGCGAGCAGGAGCTCCCAATCTCTGCAGCAAATGCAATCCTCGGCAAAGTCAGACCCAGGGAGGGGGGAAACACAAAATTAAAAATTTCCCCCCAAAAAACAGGAAAACCGTCAGGAGACCCGCTGGGAAAACAATAAAGAAAAGTTTACTAACTTTTTTGCAGGTTAGACCTGCCTCCACTTAGACCTGCCTCCAGGTGCTTACCCCTGCTGCAGCGGACTCCCGCCTGGACCAAACTGGCAGTTCGACGGGCGGGAGGGCACTTAACGTGAGTTGCGCGTGAGCAGGCTGTTCCCACCGATCTTCCCACCCGCCGGCAGGTGGCCGCAAACTCGCATGGAAGGGAGACCGCCCAGAAAACTCGGCGGTAGCGGGTGGCATCGGGCGGTAAGTCCACCAAGTTCAGGGCCATAGAATAGTAAGCTGTGGCAGGGGATTGTTAGAGTGGTGCTGACAATTCCCAGCCATGGGTTTTACTGGGAGGCCAAGGTCCAGGCCAAAATCACTTGGATCTGGGCTGTCAAGTGAAAAAGGCTGAGTCCCCCACTTCCCCTACTCTTATTTTGAAAGCTGAAAGTGGTGTTACCTCTTTACCAGTGCTATAATGCAGCGTGGCCAAGCTTTTTGACTTGATGGACCATGCAAGTATGTGTGGAGGACCAAATATAACATTTAAATCCATTTTCCATTCATTTGCATATATTGCAAGTTGCTGATGTTGTATTAACAGTTTTTGCCATTCTGATTTAGGATCTATTCACCAATGTGGCAACAGCACCTAGATTAGCCCTTTCCAAAAGTAGCCTCCTGCGCAACCAGCCATTAAGAAATCGAGCTCAATTGCCAGGCCCTGAGGGCAGGCAGCAGGGTAGATACCCCTGCTGTAATGTACTTATCTCCGCCCTTGTATGCAGCAATTAACCGCACTGCAGGGATTGAACCAAACATCACCGATCTTTTGGTCTGTAAATCTGTGTCTGTATTTTTGAGAAAAAAATAGTGCTCATTTGTGAGCAATGTATTCTCATGTCTCTATTAATGTTGCATTTGAATTGATGGTCAAAATGATGAGGGTGGTGTTTGCTTCTCTTGCAAGAGACACTGGAAGGAGAAAATCCGACGACTTACAATAATTATACCCGCAGAAGCTTTATTTTTTTTCTTAAGAACGGCTGAATCTGGGAGCTTTGACTGAAATTAACTGACGGACCATCACCGCATAACCTAATGCCTTTGAAATGCGAACAGAGTCATGGAAAGGCTCAAACTGACGTTACCAGCCGCACCCACTGCACGGGCAATTTCCTGCTCCAAAACAAAACAACTCACCTGATAAAACAGGTTTCAGGTTATTTCTGGCGAGGCTGCGATCCGACCAGAACGAAAAACTTAATCAGGTCTTTGTTAATTGAAAAAGAGGGCACCTTGAGTACCCCTTAAACCATCTTTGAGACGGCTACTTTTCTTTAAATATCTACTTCCAGGGTAGTTTTTACAAAATATTTCTGTAGGACGTTAAGGATTATACGTCGGAAAACAACAGTTCCTTTTGGATTGTGCGATTTCAAGTTCGAAGCATGAAAGAATTGATCGAGAACATCGTTACGGGTCCCCTACGCCAGGATGGGTCATCCCAAATGGAGATCCGTGAGTAGAGATCAAACCGGGTGTCCCGGAGATATAGTCGGGAATGTGACAGTGCCGGAACCATTGTAGCCATGAGAGGTTCATACAGATAAAACCAGTCACTCGGCATTTTAGCACAGCAAGCGTTGTGCAACACACAGAGCACATACTTAAAGAAATAACTTGCATTTACATCGCGCTATTCGCGATCTCGGGAAGCGCTCCTAATCCGAAAGAACAACAAAAAGTCAGGTTCCAGCGCTTTACGCTACTTTGGAAGTGTAGTCACTGTTATAATGGAGGAAACACAGCAGCCAATTTGGGCACAGAAAGATTCGGCATGAGATGATGACCAGATCATTTGTTTTAAATGTTGGTAAAGTCACCATGGTGCCATGGGATCATTTACACCTAGAGAGTGGACAGATAAGGACTTGGGTTCAAAGCCTCATCCAAAAAACGGCATCTCCAACAGTGCAACACGCCCTCTGTACTGGGCTATGAACTCATAATTACATATGATTACACAGGATATACTGCACAGAAACAGGACATTTGGCCCAAACAGTCCATACTGGCGCACTTGAGTCTCCTCCCCTCTATTCCCTTCTCCCTCATATGCTTGTCTAGTCTCCCTTTAAATTCATTTTTACTATTCATTTCAACCACTCCCTGTGGTAGCAAGTTCCGCATTCTCACCACTCTTTGGTAAAGAAGCTTCTTCTGAATTCCTTATTGGATTTCTTGGTGACTATCTTGTATTGATGGCCTCTAGTTATGCTCTTACGCACACGTGGAAACAGTCATAAATCTTTCATAATTTTAAAGACCTCAATTAGGTCATCCCTCAGCCTTTTTTCAAGAGAAAAGAGATCCAGCCTGTTCATCCTTTTGTGATATGTAGATCCTCGCATTTCTAGTATCATCCTTGTAAATCTTCTGTGCACTCTCTCCAGTGCCTCTTTATCCTTTTTATAATATGTTGACCAGAACTGTACGCAGTACACCAAGTGTGGTCTAACCGAGGTTCGCTACAGGTTTAGCAGAACTTCCCTACTTTTCAATTCTATAATTCTAGAAGTAAAGCTTGGTTTGCTTTTTTTATGGTCTTGCTAACCTGTGTCGCAACTTTTAGCGTTTGTGTTTTGTACTCCGAGATCTCTTTGTTCCTCTACCACACCTAGACTCACACCCTCCAAGTAATGTGACCTCCCTATTCTTCCTATCAAAATGTAATACCTCACATTTATCTGTGTTGAACATCATTTGCCAATTATAAGCCCATTCTGCAAGTTTATTAATGTCCTCCTGTAATTTGTTGCAGCCCTCAGTATTGACTACCGTCTCAACTTGGTGTCAAACCACAAATTTAGAAGTTGTGTTTTTGATTCCAAAGTCTAAATCGTTAATATAAATTGTGAACAGTAGGCACAGCACTGATCCTTGTGGAACACCACTTTTGCCACTGTGAATAGATACACTTTACCCTACTCTCTGCTTTCTGTCTTGAAGCCAGCTAGCTATCCACTCTGCTACTTGTTCCCTGACTCTGCATTCTCTGATCTTGTTCATCAGTCTATTATGGGGTAACTTATCGAAGGCCTTTTGAAAATCTAGATAAATTATATCTGTTACATTACCATTGTCTACTCTCTCTTACCTCTTCAAAAAAATTCAATGAGGTTGTCAAGCAAGACTTTCCTTTTTGAAATCCATGCTGACTATTCATTATATTTTTGGTTTCTAGATGTTCTTCTATTTACTCCTTTAGTAAGGATTCCATTATATTTCCTACCACTGTTGTTAACCTGACAGGTCTATATTCGCTATCCTTCTTCTTTGGCGGTCCCTCGTATCGAGGATGACTTGCTTCCACACCAAAAAGGGATGAGTTCACAGGTGTTTCAATGAAGGACCTGATATTCCAGGTCCTGAACTACATGTTGAAGGGGGGAAGATGCCTGTGCATGGATTTTTTTAACGTGTGGTGGCCGTTGCACACCAGCCACCACACGGGCTTGAAAGAGTTAGGCCTTGGTCCAGGGGCAAGGATTAACCAAGATGATTGGAGACCAGCTCTGCTACACAGACCTAGTGCACACACATATCGCAGTGTGGGCAAGCTTGAGCTACCCCAGGGCCCTTACCTCATCTGGGCCCGAACTCACGCCTGTCCTGGGCCCCGATCACATCGCTCTGCAATCTCTCGCCGCTCCTTCGCCCCAACCACGCCGCTTCTGATGTACCTTCCTACGCTCCAATCACTGACCTGGACCTGGATTGGACCTCCAATCCACCTCCAAGATGTCGCTCTCCTACACCAGCTCGCGCTGCTCCCTGAAATGATACACCGCCATGCTGGTTCCAGGCTGCTTGCCTTTTATGTCCCCGACCTGCCGCAGGTGTTTCCTTGCAGGTCAGGGCTGACGCGCTGGTTCCAGGGCCGCTCGCCACTCGCCTTTATAAACTGGGAGGGTTGGAGAAGAGAGTGTCTCTATAAAAGGGTGGGAAGTGGATGAGACAGAGAGGGAAAAATTTCCCCTTTTTCAGAGGCCCATTAGCGCCTTCAGGGAGAGGGCGCTACCGGCTCCCGGGGATTTGCGGAGGTGCTGTGATAATAGCGCGCGCCCCATGGGTAGTGCACAGGGATCAGCGCACAGTGCTAAGGGGTCACTGCATACGGCGATGACATCGCCAGTTGTGCAGCTGCCCGATGTTAGCTATCTGCCACTCCTGTAGCACTACACCTTTTTCTAACAAACTATTAAATATATATAGTAATGCCTCTGCTATCTTCTACTAATCTCATCATCCAATGTCATGTCCACCTGTTCTATCTCCCTGGTAAATACTAAAGCAAAATAATTATTTAATATTTCTGCCATCTCCCTATTGTTACCTGTAGTATTATCCTGTCTATCCCTTAATGGCCTTATTCCCATCCTGACCTTCCTTTTTTTTAAATTGATGTGCCTGTAAAATATTTCACACTATTGTTTTATATTTCTTGATAATTTAATTTCATAGTTCTTTGCCTCCCTAATTGTTTTTTGACTTCTCCCCTAATCTCTTTGTATTCTCCCTTATCATGCACTCCCCTGCTGTCTATGTACTTAATGTATGCCTCTTTCCATACCCTCAATTGTTCCTTTATGGCTGGTGGTAGCCTTATGGTAGCTGATGTGCAACGGCCACCCCTCGTTAAAAGAACTCACGCACAGGCATCTTTCACACTTTAAGATGAAGTTCGGGACCTGGAACGTCAGGACCCTCATGGACAACACTATCAGCAACAGACCGGAACACCACACCACTATCGTTGCCCAGGAACTCAGGTGCTTCGACATTGCCATTGCCGCCCTAAGCGAGACCCGGTGGGCGGGGGAAGGCCAGCTACACCTTCATCTGGAAAGGCAAACCAGAAACAGAACGCCGCCTCCATGGGGTTGGCTTTGCCGTAAAAAACGAACTAGTGGGCTGTCTCAGAGACTCCCCCTGCGGGATAAACAAAGTCCCCATGACTCTTCGGCTCACCCTAGCCCGGAACCAGTGTGCTACGGTCTTCAGCGCATACATCCCAACACTGGAAGCTACAGACGAGATCAAAGAGGAATTCTACTCCAGCCTCGAACAATCCCTGTCCTGAGTCCCAACGAGTGACAAGCTGATCCTCCTTGGCGACTTCAAAGCCAGAGTTGGAAAGGACACTGACTTCTGGGGAGGTGTGATCGGCAGAGAGGAGGTAGGGAAAGCCAACTCCAATGCACCCTCCTCCTGATGAAATGCTTAGAACATGGCCTCGTCAGAAGGACAAACATAAAGCTTCATGGCAACACCCTCGCTCCAAGCACTGGCATCTGCTAGACTACATCATCGTCCGAACAATGGACCGCAAAGACGTGCGCATCACCATAACAGGAGTTGATGACTGCTGGACAGACCACCGCCTAATTTGTTCTGTCATCACCATCAACATTGCCCCAAAACAGCGACGGCAACAGAAACAACGGCGTAGGAAAATCAATGACAGTGCACTCAAAGATCCTGCTAAGAAAGCCCTATTCAGCCACCGCCTCGCTACCAACCTGACAACTCCCAGTGACCCAGAGACACAGAATGTTCACAGTGTCTGATCAACCCTCTCGGCTTCCATAATCAGCACCTGCGAAGAGACGCTCGGTCACTAGACCAGGAAGCACCAAGACTAGTTCGACGAGAATGACCAGGAGATCCAGGAGCTAATATGCCGCAAGGGCAAGGCATTCTTGGACTGGAAGCAGCAACACAACTCGAGGGCAAGAAAGCAGCTCTACAGACATCTGAAGGCCGAGGTCCAACAAAAAACTCGTGACCTAAAGAACTGATGGTGGGTGGAGAAAGCTCAAGAAATCCAGCAGCATGCCGACAACCACGATGTGCGAGGTTTCTTCAGCCCAAGCACCCAAGGCCAAGAACGGAGAGGTACTCATCAAGGACAGAGAGGCAGTCAATGCCTGCTGGAAGGAGCAGTTCGAGGATCTCATCAACCGAGACTCTGTCTTCGACGTGAGTGACATCGACTCCATCCCACAGCATGCCACCCACCACCACCTCAGCACAACCCCAGCCCAGCACGAGGTTGAAAAGGCCATCTGAAGACAACTGAAGAACAAGAAGTCATCAGGAGCAGATGGAATTCCAGTCGAAGCACTAAAACATGGCGGAGAAGCATTACTGGCGCGGTCCATGACCTCATCTCTCTTATCTGGAAGGAGGAGATCGTGCCAGGAGATCTCAGAGACACTGTAATTGTGATCATCTTCAAGAAAGGTGACAAGTCTGACCGGTAACTACAGAGGAATCTCCCTGCTGTCGACCACCGGGAAAGTCATCACATGAATTCTCCTGAATCGCCGCCTTCCTGAGGCTGAAGAGCTCCTCCCAGAGTCGCAATGCAGATTCCGCCCACTAAGAGGCACAATGGACATGATCTTCACCGCGCGGCAGATACAAGAGAAATGCAGGGAACAGCACCAATCCTTGTACATAGCCTTCTTTGACCTCACAAAAGCCTTTGACACTGTCAACCGTGAGGGATTATGGAGCGCCTCCTCAGTTTCGCTGCCCTCAAATGTTTGTCCCCATTCTCCGCCTGCTTCACGATGACATGCAAGCTGTGATCCTGACCAACGGATCCACCACAGACCCAATACACATTTGGATCGGGGTCAAGCAAAAGGCTGTGTCATCCACACCAATGCCCTTCTCGATCTTCCTTGCGGCAATGCTCCATCTCAACCTCAGCAAGCTCCCCGATTGAGTGAAGCTAAATTGCAGGACAAACGGGAATCTGTTCAACCTCCTCCACCTCCAGGCCAGAACCAAGGTCGTCCCATCCTCCATCATCGAATTACACTACGCAGACGACACCTGCGTCTGTGCACACTCAGAGGTTGAACTCCAAGCCATCGTCAACACCATCACCGAGGTATACGAGAGCATGGACCTTACACTAAACATCCGTGAGACAAAGATCCTCTGCCAACCTGCCCCTGCCACACAGCACTACCCCCCCGATTACCAAAATCCACGACAAGGCCTTGGACAATGTGGACCATTTTCCATACCTTGGCAGCCAACTGTCAACAAGGGCAGACATCAACGATGAGGTCCAACACCACCTTCAGTGTGCCAGTGCAGCCTTCGGTCGCCTGAGGAAGAGAGTGTTTGAAGACCAGGACTGCAAACACGGCACCAAGCTCATGGTCTACAGGGATGCCCGCCCTCCTATGTGGCTCAGAGACATGGACTATGTACAGCAGGTACCTCAAAGCACTGGAGAAGTACCACCAACGCTGCCTCCACAAGATCCTGTAACTCCATTGGCAGGATAGGCGCACCGACGTCAATGACCTCGCTCAGGCCAACGTCCCCAGCATCGAAGCACTGACCACGCTAGATCAGCTCCGCTGGAAGGGTCACATCGTACGTATGCCTGACATGAGACTCCTAAAACAAGCGTTCTACTGAGAGCTCCGACACTGCAAGCGTGGGCAGAGGAAACACTTCCAAGGACACCCTCAAAGCCTCGTTGAAAAAAATGTAACATCCCCATCCACACCTGGGAATCCTTGGCCCAAGAACGCCCAAAGTGGAGGAAAAGCATCCGGGAAGGCGCTGAATACCACGAGCCTCTTCGCCGAGAGCAAGCTGAAGCCAAGCATCGACAGCGAAAGGAACGCGCGGCAACCCAGGCACCTCACCCACCCATTCCTTCAACCACCATTTTCCCCACCTGTGACAGAAACTGTAGGTCCACATTGGACTCTTCAGTCACCTGAGAACTCATTTTTAGTGTGGAAGCAAGTCATCCTCGACTCCAAGGGACTGCCTATGCGAATGATGATGATGATGATGATGATATGGCTTTATTCATTCATGGAGTCTCATTACTGTTTAGTTTGTTCTTTCATTTCGGTGGAATATATTGTTCCTGCACTCTGTTGAACACCATTTTAGATGTTTCCCATTGCTGTCTACATTGTTGTTTGCCAATATTGTTGCCCATTTTATTTTCCCATGGTCTGTTCTCAGCCCCTCAAAATCAGCTTTTCTCCAATCTATTATCCTGGTTTTCAACATACTTATGTCCTTCTCAATTATCATCTTAAAATGTATTATATTATGGTCACTATTACCTAGATGTTCCCCTACTTTTACTTCTCATCTGCTCTGGTTCATTCCCCATTTATTAGATCCAATAGCGAATCCACCCTTGTTCTGACAGTGGCAAGAGTGGTACCATTGAGCCAAGGCTGACAGATAATGCATATTATGTGTAGGATTTGTAGGATCTTGCGGAGGCATCGTTGGTGGTATTTCTCCAGCGACTTGAGGTGTCTACTGTACATGGTCCATGTTTCTGAGCCATACAGGAGGGCGTGTATTAATACAGCCCTGTAGACCATGAGCTTGGTGGTAGATTTAAGGGCCTGGTCTTTGAACACTCTTTTCTTCAGGCGGCCGAAGGCTGCACTGGCACACTGGAGGTGGTGTTGAATCTCCTCATCAATGTCTGTTGATAAAAGGCTCCCGAGGTATGGGAAATGGTCCACGCTGTCCAGGGCCGTGCCGTGGATGACTGCGGGACAGTGCTGTGCGGCGAGGACAGGCTGGTGGAGGACCTTTATCTTACAGATGTTTAGCGTAAGGCCCATGCTTTCGTACGCCTCAGTAAATACGTCGACTATATCCTGGAGTTCAGCCTCAGAATGTGCGCAGACGCAGGCGTCGTCCGCCTACTGTAGCTCAACGACAGAGGTTGGGGAGATCTTGGACCTGGCCTGGAGACGGCGAAGGTAGAACAGCTTCCCACTGGTTCTGTAGTTTATTCCACTCCAGCGGGGAGCTTGTTGACAGTGAGGTCTGCAAGATCCTACAAATCCCCTGGGAGGACAGACACATCAACATCATCCAGGCCAAAATCCCCAGCTACTCCGCTGGGCAGGCCACATTGTCCACATGCCAGACATGAGACTCCCAAAGCAAGCGCTCTACTCGGAACTCCTTCATGGCAAACGAGCCAAAGGTGGACAGAGGAAACATTACAAGGACACCCTCAAAACCTCCCTGATAAAGTGCAACATCCCCACCGACACCTGGGAATCCCTGGCCAAAGACCGCCTTAAGTGGGGAAAGTGCATCCGGGAGGGCACTGAGTGCCTCGAGTCTCATCGCCAAGAGCATGCAGAAATCAAACGCAGGCAGCGGAAAGAACGTGCAGCAAACCTGTCCCTCAACGACTGTCTGTCCCACCTGTGGCAGGGACTGTGGCTCTCGTATCGGACTGTTCAGCCACCTAAGGACTCATTCTAAGAGTGGAAGCAAGTCTTCCTCGATTCTGAGGGACGGCCTATGATAATGATGATAATTATGTGTAGGGTTATCATTTAAGGGTGTTTTATTATATGAGATTCCAGTGTTTTTAATGAGTGTTTTGGGAATTGAATCCTGTGGTTTTGTCTTTTTTTCTATGAAAGCTGTAAATTAATGAACACCACTAGGGAAGATCTAATCCTGAACCATTTAAACTGAAGAGCTGCTCTGGTCAGCCATGCACAGTTAAACTCCCATTCTGATCATTTACTGATAAAACTGAACGTTGACTTGTAACACTCAGTTTATGTCAACTTAGTATAATATGAATGACAAAAGTACATTGACCCACTTCTTCCCATATACCATGCATGAGTTTTACTGCTTCCACTGGAGGGAACTACTTACAGGAATTTAGAATTCTTCCATGATCCACAATTGCAATTGAGTAATGCATCAAGATATCAATCCAACATTGGAATTATGTATATAGGGCCCAAGTTTCCGCCCTCTGTAAGAATGGTGCACCTCCATAAGGTGCGCCGATTTTCTGGAATAAAAAGGGCAGCTTACCTTGTGATTCTGCGAGCTCCTCAGGACGTCTTCGTGCTCGGCGTGGCGCAGCACAAGGGGTCGGGGGTGGAGCCAGGTCCCGGCGCTGAAAACAGTGCCAGGACCTCTACACAGTGTGCGCGCATGTGCAGTAGCTCCGAGGCTGCGTGGGAGGGGCCCGAAGCATGCCGCCCCTAGCCCTGGCCGAATGGGCTCATGGGCAAAGATTGGACTCTGGCCTCCCTCCCTCCCGTTCAGCTCCCGCTCCCCCCCCAATCCTGTTCAGCTCCCGATCTCCCCCCCCCTCCCTCCACGTCGTCAGCGGGGCCCGCCCGCCCGGCATCTTGCTGGGGGCAGGCCCCTCCCGAAGTCTTTGGTGGCCATGCATCTGCATCGTTGTCAGTGGGGTCCATTCAGCCTCCCCTTCCTCTCCCCGCCTCCCCTCTCCCCTCCCTCCCATATCCCCCTCTCCTCTCCTTCCCTCCCGTTTCTCACCCTCTCCTCTCCCTCCCTCCCCTTTCCCCTCCCTCTCCCTCCTTCCCCCCTCCCCTCCTCTCCCTCCCCTCCCCTCCCCTCCCCTCCTCTCCCTCCCTCCTCTCCCTCCCCACTCCCTCCACCCCTCGCTATCAGAAACACGGAGAGATACTGACAGAGACAGAGAGAGAGACACTGGGAGGGGCGGGGGGGCATTCCAGCATGCTGTTGGAGGGCTCCCGGTACTGCAGTCGGTAAGTAGAAACTTAATTTTTTATTTATTGATTTTTTTAATGATTTTTTTTATTTTTTATCTTTTTATTTTTTTGATTGATTTATTGATTTATTTATAATTTATTATTGATAATGGCTCTTTACTTTTAAAAGTGGTGTTTAATGTTTGTAAACCCCCCTTCCCCCCCCCCCCCCCCCCATCTCTCGTTCCCTACGCCTGATTTATAAGTGTAGGCAAGGTTTTCCTGAGCGTACAAAAATCTACACTTACTCCATTCTAAGTTAGTTTGGAGTAAGTTTTCGCTGCCTAAACTTGCAAAACATGTGTAAGTGACTGGACATGCCCCTTTTTGAAAAAAAAAATCTGTTCTAAAATGAAACTATTCTAACTCACTAGAACTGGAGCAAACTAAATGCCGAGAATTGCAATTTCCAAGATGCTCCATTCTAAAATAGTTTCTCCAAAAAAATAGGAGCAACTCAGGCTGAAACTTGAGCCCATCGAAACAGGATAGGCCATTCAACCCCTCGAGCCTGTTCTGCAATTTAATTAGATCATGGCTGATCTGTACCTCAACCTATTTGCCTGTCGCTGCTCCATATCCCTTGATACTCTTACATAACAAAAATCTATCGATCTCAATCTTGAAAGTTTCAATTGACCCAGCCTATAGATTCACAAACCTATAGTTAACATGATAAATGATTTACAGTTCACAACAGAATTGGAGCTATTCAGTTGCCTTGAATATTTGCTAATCTGTTTATAAAGATAAATCTTATAACCTTCAATTCTTTTCTAAAAACAGATATTCATCCAACTACATTTTAAGGCTGTCATTTGATATAGGATTAACCATCTTTAGTGGGAGTCCATTTTGTATATCCATCACTCCATTGGAAGCCATTTTGTCAATTATTTTCACAATAGTTATATTGTGCAGCTGTATTGGAATGAAGCTGAGCGCATACAGAATTTCTTCATGCTGATGGTGATAAGAATATTCAATTCATGTTGACTGTTCACTTATTTTGTGAAATTATTTTTCATTTATATTCCACATTTGACACTTATGTAGTCTTTGTTGCCTCTATTGTTACTTTTAATCCTCAGTCTATTCATCTCCAAACGTGATTGACGGAGGAATTAACCAATCACCTCCATTCTTGCCAGGAATAGTAGTGTAAAAAGTAGCCTTTTGTTTTGAATACTGACATTTTTTAAAGAAAAAGAGACAAAGAAATGATTTACATTTCTATAGCACCTTTCACAACCTCAGGACATCCCAAAGCTCTTTGCAGCCAATGAAGTACTTTTGAAGTGTAGTCACTCTTGTAATGTAGGAAACGCAGCCGGCAATTGCGCACAGCAAGCTCCCAGAAATAGCAATGTGATAACGACCAAATAATCTGTTTTTGTTAGATTGATTAAGGGATAAATATTGGCCAGGACACCCAGGATAACTCCCCAGCTCTTCTTCGAAATAGTGCCGTGGGATTTTTTTACGTTCACCTGAGAAAGCAGACTCAGTTTAACGTCTCATACAAAAATTATGGTTTCGAATTTGTTAAAAATACACAAGGTTTACAGTTCACACTGAAAGCTAATCAGTCATTCACACTTAAAGCCACTAATTTGTCTTGTTGTAAAACCTCTTCTAAACTCTTACCAAATTCGGAATGCAGCATAACAACACAGCAACTGATAATAAAACCGTTAATTCTTGATATAATGACTATTTGGAATGGCAGGCTGCTGTTCATAAATTTAATGTAGTATAAAATTTAATGTACTATAGAAAGCAACACCAGTCATCTCTGAAGCAAATCACACACATCATTTAACAGAAGACTTGCGTTTTATTTTAGGTTACTTGAAAGACCCAATAGAATCATTGTTGGTGCAAATTAAAATGTTTGACTGTTAACTATGCATTCTAACTGTTAAATATGGTGTTTAGTTATATTTAATGTCAAATCTCTGCTCATTTTTTCCAGTGATTTCTCCTTATTGACAGTGCTAGACCTTAAATGGATAACATTTTTCCCATTATCACTATTTCTGTTGAGATGAGAGATGGTAAAAGCATGTAAGGATTTTTTAATCAAAAATAAATATAATAATATACCTATGAAATACTGTATATTGCAATTTTACTGATACATGCAACAATTTAGCTGTAAACATTATGAGAAAACTGCAGATAATCGTGAAGATTATCTATATGGTGACATGAAATGCATTGAGGGGATCACAGCAGGCAATAAATGCTGGCCTTGCGATGCCCACATCCCAGAACGAATAAAAAAAAAAATTGTGTGTACAATTACATGTGTACAATCAACATTTATTCATGTTAGTAGATCAATGCTATGGGCAGCTATATATGTGTGTATTAACTCACAAAGATTTGTTTAGTAAAGGGCTACTTTAACACTGAGTATAGATATGTGCCTTTTGGTCCTGTCTTAAGAGCTGAATAAATGTAGTTGAACACAGAATGAGTATTAGCTACCACGCTGCAATTATGGAACGCAAATACAGAGTGACTAAACCATGGTACACAAGTGAAAATACAATTTTCAGGTTTGTGAAAAACAAATCCTATATATGTGCTCTAAAGTTTGTATAAGGCCTCAGTAACTTTACTCAGTAGTTCTCAAACGTCTTTGGTTGAAGGACCACTTTTCAAATGAATTAGCGATCATGGGCACACCATCTAAATTATAACACTATAAACTCCTTACACATGTACATTTCTGAATGTAAAGTTCATCAGCGTCATGTTAAAGGGACTTGCATGATATTTTGATACATTGATGTGATTGGTGATAGGAAAACTTTTAACTTCCCTTCAGTTGAAAGGTAATCCTACAGGTTCAGAAACATGCCTATTGAATACTTCTCCACATGACACCTCCCTGCTCTTCTTGGAATGCTTGGTGGCTCCTGTTGAGAACACTGGCACCGTTTCAGGTGTAACTCTCCACTGCCTGCCTACTCAATACTGAGTGTTTCAGGGTTTTTTCCTCCCCTCTGCGGTTTACCGGCCTGTGTGCATTGGAATATCGCTGACGAGCTGTCTGGTGTATGACATTTCTGCTATCAAGACACTGGCAGTAACTGGGACCCAGTTTTAACCTGGGTTCAGTCATAGGTCTATCGGCTGTACTCAGTGAACGAAGCTCAGTTTGATTGTCATTCCAGGCCCTTGGACAAGGCTGTCATAGCCGCGCCTTCCTACCCTCCCCCAGCTACAGCCCTGCGAATCCACTCCTGTTGTCTCTGCAGCCTCCCATCTCGTCTCTTGGGATTCTCAGTCAGTCCGAGGCCCGCTAATCCGGTTACGTGTCTGTTTCCAGAGTTTCCTCGGTCCCAGTGCCCCCTCAGTGATTGGTTAGCAGTGTCTCTCTGTGCGGGTGCACTAGGCCCCTGGGCTTGATGTCCACTTCCCGATGCGCAAACTCTCAGCTGCGCAGCTCGAACAGATGAAGGAAATCAAAATAATGGCCAACAGCGCGAGTGCGACGCGCGCCATCGCAGCAATGGGCCCCGTTCACATTATTTTGTGAACCCTCTGGAAAGACTCTATAGACTCCCAGTTTCCGTGGAGCTCAGTTTGAGAACCACTGACCTAACTGACAGCACTTTAAGTCAAGACCAGAGACTCGGTGGTTTTTGGTTGGAGTAGGGTTGTCACAGGATTCGCTTTTGCCTTGACAATCTAGTTTTTGAGTGAATCCACCCTGCTCCTGAAACTTGGTACAGTGAAAAGCTGATTAAAATCTGTCCTCCTTTCTACTTCCCTGAAGGGTGAGTTAGACATTGCAAGCTCCATTACCAACTAAATGCATACTGTCTCCCACAACAGAGATGGATGGAAGGCAGTGCTCAGCCTTCCATCCATCTGCTACACTTAGATTCTTAACTGTTTATGGCTCATATTTTCTTCTTCATATCTCAGCCATTCAGTGCAAATTTCTCACCATTTCAAACAGTAAGCATTCTCCATGTTCTTCATAATTTTAAAGGAGGTGTACTAATTGGAACAGAAGAAAGTGACCTTCATCCAGAGGCACCGCCAATCAAGTCTCCCACCTTCGACATCCTACTTTTGTAAGCCTGTTGTAAAGAGCTTTCATGTGCTTTCATTATATTTTCACTTATATCCCATATATTATTCAATCTGTACTTGTTCTATAATTGCAATGCAGGGGCCAAGATTCATTCTGTGTTCCTTTTAAAGTTTTACATTTTTGCTTCTTTAAAATAAATCTTTCTCTACCCAAGATCGCAGAGATGGTAGGTTCTGAATTCAGGCTCATCAGCAAGTGGATCAATAGGTCTGCCGAGGCTGCAGGAGAACCTCTGGCTAAATTATACGCACCTACTCTGTGACATGCCCTTATTATAAAATACTTCATGTAAGATTCCTGAAGGGCTTACTATATTGTTCTGTGGACAAGTGGTATTTATCTTTTCCTGTACAATGGCTTGTGTGTAATATCATGTGACAAACCAGAATCTTCTGAGACACATTTATTTTGAAACAATTTAATATAAATTGAAACCAGTAAGTGCTTTTATAAATGATTGAAAAGTTCTAGTAAATTAGTGCTATTGTGTTCCTAACACAGATGAGACTGCACACAGGGAGGTTAAAGTAACAGTGACCTCAGTCTTTATTAAGACACTCCAGAGTGAGAAACAGGCCTTCGGGGCCGGCTTATATACAGTGCTCCCAAGGGATGCTGGGATCACTTGGGACTTCAGGGGATGAGCCCCCTGGTAGTGGAACATGAGAGTGCATGCTTTACAGATCCACAACATCACTCTGAACCAGCGAGAGTCTGGTTTTAAGTTCCTTTTCATGAGTAGCTCAGCCGGGGGTACCCCTGTGAGCGAGTGGGGTCTCGTGCGGTAGCTGAGCAGTACTCTGGCCAGGCGGGTTTGGAGTGAGCCTTCCGTGACTCATTTAAGGCTCTGTTTGACTGTACTGCCCGCTCTGCCTGCCCATTGGAGGCTGGTTTAACGGGGCCGAGGTGACATGTTTGATCCCATTACGGGTCATGAATTCTTTAAATTCGGCACTGGTGAAACATGGCCCGTTGTCACTGACCAGTATGTCAGGCAGGCCGTGGGTGGCAAACATGGCCCTCAGGCTTTCAATGATGGCGGTGGCAGTGCTTCCCAACATTATTTCACATTCAATCCATTTTGAAAAAGCATCCACCACCACCAAAAACATTTTACCGAGAAACGGGCCGGCACAGTCGACATGAATCCTCGACCAAGGTCTGGAGGGCTAGGACCACAAACTTAGTGGTGCCTCTCTGGGCGCGTTGCTCAACTGAGCACACACGCTGCATTGCCGTACACAGGACTCTAAGTCAGAGTCGATACCGGGCCACCACACGTGGGATCTGGCTATCGATTTCATCATTACTATCCCCGGGTGTGTGCTGTGGAGATCTGAGATCAACGTCTCCCTGCCCTTTTTGGGTAGCACTACGCGGTTACCTCACAACAGGCAGTCTGGCTGATTGGATAGCTCGTCCTTTCGCTGCTGGAACGGCTTGATTAGCTCTTGCATTTCAACGGGGATGCTGGCCCAGCTCCCATGCAGTACACAGTTTTTTACTAGGGACAGCAGAGGATCTTGGCTGGTCCAAGTCCTAATGTGGCGGGCCATGACAGGTGATTTATCATTTTCAAACACTTCCATGACCATCAACAAGTCTGCGGGCTGTACCACCATCAACAAGTTTGCAGGCTGCGCCATTTCCACCCCCGTGGTGATCAATGGTAGCCGACTGAGAGCATCCGCACAGTTCTCGGTGCCTGGCCTGTGGCAGATGGTATAGTTATACGCTGATAGCGTGAGTGCCCACCTTTGTATGCGGGCTGAGGCATTAGTATTTATCCCCTTGTTTTCAGTGAACAGGGATGTGAAGGGCTTGTGATTGGTTTCCAGCTCAAATTTGAGGCCAAACAGGAACTGATGCATTTTCTTTACCCCAAACACACACACTAATGCCTCTTTCTCAATCATGCTGTAGGCCCTCTCGGCCTTAGACAAGCTCCTGGAGGCATAGGCGACAGGTTGCAACTTCCCTGCAACGTTAGCTTGTTGTAATACACACCCGACTCCATACGACGATGCATCACATGTTAACACAAGTCTTTTACATGGGTTATACAATACAAGCAGCTTGTTGGAGCATAAAATGTTTCTGGCTTTTTCAAAAGCAATTACTTGGTTTTTTCCCCATACCCAGTTCTCACCTTTACGCAATAACACATGTAGGGGCTCTAAGAGGGTGCTTAACCCCGGTAGGAAGTTACAAAAATAGTTGAGGAGTCCCAGGAACGACTGCAGCTCCGTAACGTTCTGTGGCCTGGGCGCGTTCCTGATAGCCTCTGTCTTGGCGTCTGTGGGCCGAATGCCGTCCGTCGTGATCTTTCTCCCCAAAAACTCCACTTCTGTTGCCATGAAGATGCATTTCGACCTCTTCAGCCACAGCCCTATGCGATCCAGTCACTGGAGGACCTCCTCCAGGTTTTGTAGGTGCTCAACGGTGCCCGACCCGTGACCAATATGTCGTCCTGAAAAACCACCGTGCGTAGTACCGACTTGAGTAGGCTCTCCATGTTTCTCTGGAAGATCGCTGCAGCTGACCGAATTCCAAACGAGCATCTGTTGTAGATGAACAGTCCCTTGTGCGTGTTGATGCAGGTGAGGCCCTTTGAAGACTCCTCCAGCTCCTGCGTCATGTAGGCTGAAGTCAGGTCGAGCTAGGTGAACGTCTTGCCTCCTGGCAGCGTCGCAAATAGGTCGTCTGCCTTAGGTAGCGGGTATTGGTCCTGTAGCGAGAAACGATTTATAGTTACTTTATAATCGCCGCAAATCCTGACCGTGCCATCACTTTTGAGTACTGGAACAATCGGGCTGGCCCACTCGCTGAATTCCACTGGGGAGATGCCCTCACGTTGCAGCCTGTCCAGCTTGATTTCCACTCTCTGTCTCATCATGTGAGGTACCGTTCGCGCCTTGTGGTGAATGGGTCGTGCCTCTGGGACCAAGTGGATCCGCATCTTCGCCCCAGAAAAGTTTCCAATGCTTGGCTCAAACAGGGAAGGAAATTTGTTCAGAACCTGGGTACATGAGAATTCATCGACATGTGATAGCGCTCGGATGTCATCCCAGTTCCAGCGGATTTTGCCCAGCCAGCTCCTTCCAAGCAGTGTGGGGCCATTGCCCAGGACAATCCAGAGTGGCAGTTCATGCACCGTGCCCTCGTAGGTGACCTTGATCATGGCGCTGCCCAGGACAGTGATGAGCTCTTTGGTGTATGTTCTCAGTTTCGTGTGGATGGGGCTCAAGGCTAGTCTGAGTGCCTTGTTGCACCACAATCTCTCAAACATCTTTTTACTCATGATGAATTGGCGAGTGCCAGTGTCCAGTTCCATGGCTACGGGTAAGCCATTCAATTTTACGTTTAGCATTATAGGTGAACATTTCGTTGCAAATGTGTGCACCCCATGTACTTCAGCATCTGCCTCCTCTCTCTGAGGCTCGAAATTGCTTTGATCCACCATGGACCGATCTTCCTCTGCCACATGATGGTTAGCAGGTTTTGCAGAGCTTGCAGCTCGTCTGCAAGCTCGTTGGAGGTGCCCCATTGTTCCACAGCTCTTGCAAACATACCCTTTGAAGCGGCATGAATAGGCTGAATGGAAGCCTCCACAATGCCAACAAGGTGTGAATTGCCTTGCATTCATCCTTTGTTGCGGACTTTGAGTCATCTGGGTCACCTGAGGCCTGCTGGTAGTTGCAGATTCGAGGATTCTGCCCTGTACATTTCTACTCACGCACATAGTTCCAGTTAATTTATGAACAATGCTAGCACTTGTGTGCTGAGAGATTTGTTTGGTGTTATCACTGATGGACATAAACGCCTGTGCTATTGCAATGGCCTTACTGAGGATCGGTGTCTCTACAGTCAAAAGTTTTCGTAGGATGGTCTCATGGCCAATGCCCAGGACAAAAAAGTCTCTGAGCATCTGCTCCAGGTAGCCATCAAACTCACATTGTCCTGCAAGTCGCCTTAGCTCGGCGACATAGCTTGCCATTTCCTGACCTTCAAATCGCTGGCACGTGTAGAACCGATACCTCGCCATCAGCACGCGCTCCCTCGGGTTAAGATGCTCCTGAACCAGTGTACACAGCTCCTCATACGACTTATCGGTGCCCCACAGACTGTGAGGAGGACCGCTCTCCTTTTTGCAGCACTTCCTTCTCCATCCAACTCGTTGGCTACAAAGTACTGGTCTAGCCGTTCGACATAGGCTTCCCACTCCTCATCCTCCAAGAACTTCTCCAGGATGCCCACAGTTTGCCGCATCTTTGCGTTGGATTCGTATACTCGTCGCCAGTTATCCTAACCCAGATGAGACTGCATACAGGGAGGTTAAAGTAACAGTGACCTCAGTCTTTATTAAGACACTCCAGAGTGAGGAACAGGCCTTAGGGGCCGGCTTATATACAGTGCTCCCAAGGGATGCTGGGATCCCTTGGGACTTCAGGGGATGCGCTCCCTGGTGGCGGAATATGGGAGTGCATGCGTTACAGATACACAACAAGTGCAACAAGAAATCAACAGCAATACTAGAAATAAAATTCTGTAAACCACAATGCTCTTACCATACGACATGTTGTTTGGATCCGCCACCCATTACTTGCACCGCACTCATTTGCATCATAAATAAAAGTCAACAAACCATAAGGTGGATCATTAATGCTGCATATTCCTGTCTATTGCATTAATGTCCAAATGAACACTCAATGTAGTTTTTTCTTTGTAGATGATGAATATTGTTGTGGACGTGGGATATTCACTTTGGCTGGAGGCTAGTAAATAGGGCATAAGTTTATCGAATGCAGAAAGTATCAAAAGTTGTTTAATAGTTACAACTCATTGAGTTAAAATTGTTGAAGACAATCTGACATAATATTAGTTCTCTGAGAGCAAACAGTTCAAGATTGTGTTTGGTGGCACACAGCTAGAAGACTTGGTTCAAGTCATGATGGATGTTAGATTTTTCTGGAGCTGACTGATTCAGAAAGATATCCCAGTTGTTTTGTTTCACATAGAGAACTTGATCTTATCAGTTTCAGATCCACGCTGGTTCCTGAATGCAGTGTAAGCGAGATTACCACAGTTACATACACGAACTTTTTTCTTTGAATTTTCTGCCCTTTTCTGCCTTCCTTTCTCAAGATGGTACCATTCCATGAATGCTATGAGGTCTTCGATATCTCACCTAAGTGGCAATTCTGCACATCTGAGCCCAAAGAGCGAGTGTTGGCAGCATATTTGACTACAGAAGAGCTTGGAGTTAAAATTGATCACATTTTCACCTGACACACGCATAGATGCACTTTCCTTCCCTAAACCAGGGGCAATGAAGCCAATTATGCAGTTGCTTTGTTTCACATGACTACCTTTGCTGCTACCTTGTCATCTACTACTCTTCCTAGCCATTTGTGGTAAGATTAGGATTGCATCATTAGTAATTGCTGCAGTATACCCTGGATCCCAGTATTCTTATCAATGTCCATTTAGGCTGATCCACGTGCAACACTGGTCAGGTGTACACTGATGCAAATGCTGACAAATTGGCTGAAATTCAGTTCCCAAGCTGCACTATTAGGCTGAAATTTTAATTGGGAGGCGCGTTAAGAGCAGGGGAGGGTGGGGGTCTAGGAAGCAGTCAGGAAACCCGGGGAATGGGTTTCCCACAGTCTCTGCTCAATTTAATGGCAGAGCCTGCTTTGCATTTCAAAGGACAGTTTTTCACCTGCAGCCAGCCAGATGGAGAGAGCTGGCTGGTTGCAGGCAGGTAGACCAGTGGCACTAGACCGCAGAGAGGAGGGAGGGAGGGATTGGGTGCGGACCTGTCGGGGGATGGGGTGGTCAGGGGCCCAGAGCTGTGGGGCTGGAGGATCGGTTGGGGGGAGGGGATCGGAGGCCTTGCGGGGGGGCCTCTGATTGCTGGGGGTGGATGAGGCAGGGGCGCTGGCACTTAACTCCTGGATCCAGCAGTCCTCGCCTTACTTTAGCTGGTGGGTTTTCTGAAGCCCAAGAAACCTGATCAGCCACTATTAAATTTGAAATACTGGTTAAATCTGAGGCAAGCAGCCTCATTATAATATTTAAATAGTGACCCGCCTCATGGGAGTGGGTTGGCTGCTACCCCCTTTCACGCCTCAGTTAAAACTGGAAGTGGGCTGTTGGGATCGTGATTCCGTTTTTTAACACTGAAACCTCCCACCCGACCGCAACTAACCTGTTTTTTGGGGGTTAAAATTCTCCCCTTTAATATCTGTTCATTTTGACACACTAGAACTGTAGCGGTATTGCATATCCCGAAATGCATTGTTGATGACATACAGCTGTAACTCCATGTTACAAGATGAATGCTGGTACAATATTTTTATGTGTCGTTAAATCTGAAAATATTCTAGAAGAACCACCATATTGACCCAAATTTAAGAACTTTTTTTGGGTCAATTTTGGAGTATCTATGTGGGCCTACAAAACCTAAAAAAATATGGAATCAGAAAAGATCATTAAACCTTAACAACTAGTTGCCATCATTACGTGTGTATAATTCATCCTAACATGGATGCTATCCAATTTATTGATTTCCTGAAATATGTGAGTAGAAAAATGGTAAAACTTTTAACAGGTTAAAAGCCCAAACAGTATTTCCACGGACCCAGCAATGAAGGAACAATCATGTTCTCTAGCATTTTAATTATTTCTGTCCATATTTCTCTTTAACATTATTACCTTCATTCCATTATTAAACAGGCATTGATCGAGCCTTTTTTTATACAATGAGTTCAAATTGTTCTGAACTTTTTGTACATATAAGGTATAACACTGTTTTTTAATGGACAGACAGCATGTCTCACTTTGTAAAAGTTATTTAAATGAAAGCAATAAAGTGTTCAAAAAATCTTGAGCCACAACATTAAAGGAAATGCTCGGTGGACTGTGAAACTTTACAGGAAAGATTGTCACTTATTGTTGCATGTAAAAAGAATGACGTCTGAATTATTGGAGATGGTCTCTTCTGATAGGCTTCAGCAGATGATACGTTGCATATCTATCTGAGGGTAAAAATGCACTTGCTTAAAATCTGTTACATCTCTAACTTTTTCCAGTTCTGACATAGAAACATAGAAAATAGGTGCTGGAGTAGGCCATTCGTCCCTTCGAGCCTGCACCACCATTCAATAAGATCATGGCTGATCATTCCCTCAGTACCTCTTTCCTGCTTTCTCTCCATACCCCTTGATCCCTTTAGCCGTAAGGGCCATATCTAACTCCCTCTTGAATATATCCAATGAACTGGCATCAACACCTCTGTGCGGTAGGGAATTCCACAGGTTAACAACTCTCTGAGTGAAGAAGTTTCTCCTCATCTCAGTCCTAAATGGCTTACCCTTATCAGAATGTGTCCCCTGGTTCTGGACTTCCACAACATCGGGAACATTCTTCCTGCATCTAACCTGTCCAGTCCCGTCAGAATTTTATATGTTTCTATGAGACCCCCTCTCACCCTTCTAAACTCCAGTGAATAAAGGCCCAGTCGATCCAGTCTCTCCTCATATGTCAGTCCAGCCATCCCGGGAATCAGTCTGGTGAACCTTCGCTGCACTCCCTCAATAGCAAGAACGTCCTTTCTCAGAATAGGAGACCAAAATTGAACACAATATCCCAGGTGAGGCCTCACTAAGGCCCTGTACAACTGCAGTAAGACGTCCCTGCTCCTATACTCAAATCCCATAGCTATGAAGGCCAACATACCATTTGCCGCCTTCACCACCTGCTGTGCTTGTATGCCAACTTTCAATGACTGATGAACCATGACACCCAGGTCTCGTTGCACCTCCCCTTTTCCTAATCTGCCGCCATTCAGATAATATTCTGTCTTCGTGTTTTTGCCCCCAAAGTGGATAACCTCACATATATCCACATTATACTGCATCTGTCATGCATTTGCCCACTCACCTAACCTGTGAGCGTCCCCCTCACAGGTCACACCACCACCCAGTTTAGTGTCATCTGCAAACTTGGAGATATTACACTCAATTCCTTCAGCTAAATTATTGATGTATATTGTAGAGCTGGGGTCCCAGCACTGAGCCCTGTGGCACTCCACTAGTCACTGCCTGCCATTCTGCAAAGGACCCGTTTATCCCGACTCTCTGCCAACCAGTTGTTTATCCATGTCAGTACATTACCCCCAATTCCAAGTGCTTTGATTTTGCACACCACATCCCTTGTCCACCCGACTAGTTACATCCTCAAAAAATTCCAGAAGATTTGTCAAGCATGATTTCCACTTGACCAAGTCCGCCACATGATGCATCTCCTCTGGACTGAGACGCCGCCTGCTAGGGTAAAATGGGCAGAATCCTTCCTCGGTACATGGGCTGTGTGTACGAGCATAAATCCATGCTGACTTGGACCGATCCTGTCACTGCTTTCCAAATGCGCTGCTATTTCATCTTTAATAATTGATTCCAACATTTTCTCCACTACTGATGTCAGGTTAACCGGTCTATAATTACCCGCTTTCTCTCTCCCTCCCTTTTTAAAAAGTGATGATACATTAGCTACCCTCCAGTCCATGGGAACTGATCCAGAGTCGATAGACTGTTGGAAAATGCTCACCAATGCATCCACTATTTCTAGGGCTATTTCCTGAAGTACTCTGGGATGCAGACTATCAGGCCCCAGGAATTTATCGACCTTCAATCCCATCAATTTCCCTAACACAATTTCCCGCCTAATAAGGATATCCTTCAGTTCCTCCTTTTCACTAGAGCCTCGGTCCCCTAGTACTTCCGGAAGGTTATTTGTGTCTTCCTTCGTGAAGACAGAACCAAAGTACTTGTTCAGTTGGTCTGCCATTTCTTTGTTCCCCATTATAAATTCTCCTGAATCCAACTGCAAGGGACCTACGTTTGTCTTCACTAATCTTTTTCTCTTCACATATCTATAGAAGCTTTTGCAGTCAGTTTTTATGTTCCCGGCAAGCATCTTTTCATACTCTATTTTCCCCCTCTTAATTAAACCCTTTGTCCTCCTCTGCTGAATTCTAAATTTCTCCCAGTCCTCAGGTTTGCTCCTTTTTCTGGCCAATTTATATGCCTCTTCCTTGGATTTAACACTATCCTTAATTTCCCTTGTTAGCCACGGTTGAGCCACCTTTCCCGTTTTATTTTTACTCCAGACAGGGATGTACAATTGCTGAAGTTCATCCATGTGATCTTTAAATGTTTGCCATTGCCTATTCACTGTCAACCCTTTAAGTATCATTTGCCAGTCTATTCTAGCCAATCCACACCTCAAACCCTCGAAGTTACCTTTCCTTAAGTTCAGGACCCTGGTTTCTGAATTAACTGTGTCACTCTCCATCTTAATAAAGAATTCTACCATGTTATGGTCACTCTTCCCCAAGGGGCCTCGCACAACAAGATTGCTAATTCGTACTTTCTCATTACACATCACCCAGTCTAGGATGGCCAGCTCCCTAGTTGGTTCCTCGACATATTGGTCTAGAAAACCATCCCTAATACACTCCAGGAACTCCGCCTCCACCACATTGCTACCAGTTTGGTTAGCCCAATCTATATGTAGATTAAAGTCACCCATGATAACTGCTGTACATTTATTACATGCATCCCTAATTTCTTGTTTGATGCTGTCCCCAACCTCACTACTACTGTTTGGTTGTCTGTACACAACTCCCACTAGCGTTTTCTGCCCTTTGGTATTCCGTAGCTCCACCCATACCGATTCCACATCATCCAAGCTAATGTCCTTTCTTACTATTGCATTAATTTTCTCTTTAACCAGCAATGCCACCCTGCCTCCTTTTCCTTTCTGTCTATCCTTCCTAAATGTTGAATACCTCTGGATGTTGAGTTCTCAGCCTTGGTCACCCTGGAGCCATGTCTCCGTGATGCCAATTACATCATATCTGCGCAGTTAATTCGTCCACCTTATTCCAAATACTCCTCGCATTGAGGCACAGCGCCTTCAGGCTTGTCTTTCTAACAAACTTTGCCCCTTTAGAATTTTGCTGTAATGTGGCCCTTTTTGCTTTTTGCCTTAGGTTTCTCTGCCCTCTTCTTTCTACCTTTTGCTTCTGCCCCCATTCTACTTCCCTCTGTCTCCCTTCATAGGTTCTCATCCCCCTGCCATATTAGTTTAACTCCTCCCCAACAGCACTAAAGTGTTGAAAGTTCATCGACCTGAAACGTTGACCCTGTTTCTCTCTCCACAGATGCTGCCTGACCTGTTGAGTATTTTCAGCATTTTCTGTTTTTATTTCAGATTTTCAGCATCCACAGTATTTTGCTTTTGTTTTATAAATGTAGAAAGAGTCTGCCAACAGTGGCTTTAGATTTTTGATTTGTTTTTATAAATCTATAAGTTGGATGGTTTTGTTGGTTTTGGAAAGATATACTGAGAAATTATCATTTTTAAAGGGTAATTATCTGACTAAATAAACCAGTTGAAATGTTTTTCTACCACTAGTTGATCTCTCCTGGCATTGCCCAAGGGTTTGAATCACTGATGTGATGTTTGGCTTCTAAACTTGCCTATCTCTTTAAGGCCACTGTTCAGATACACCCTGCGAGAAAGTGGTATAAATAGACAAACCTTAAGTCAATTACAGCCGACTTTCTGTTTTAGCTTATACTTGCAGAGAGGTTGGATCAGGAAAAAAAATGCATATTTTTAATAAATTTGTTCAGTTGTGCTTTATCGGTGTTTTATACAAAATGTGACATCTGAAATGTAACGCCTGAGGTGTGACTGACTTGTATTAATGGATGTGTTCAATTGTCAGTACAACTAAGTTGGTAGCACTACTCTCACCTGAGTCAGAAAGTTGTGAGTTCAAGTTCCACTCCAATACTTGAGCATATTTCAGACTAACATTTCAGTGCAATACTGAGAGTGCTGCATTGTCAGAGGTACAGTGTGTCGGATGAGGGGTGAAACGGAGGCCTTGTATGCCTGTGCATACAGGAATGTAAAGATTCCATGGCAATATTTGGAGAAGAGCAGGGACTTCTCCCAGTGATCTGGCCAACATTCTTCCCTCAAAAAATACTACAAAAAACAACAAACTGGTTCTTCATCTCTTTCACTGTTGGTGTGATTTGTTGTGCATAAATTGGCTGCCTCACTTATCTACATTACAGCACTTCAAAAGTGAGTGCCTACATAGTGCTTATGTACAACCTGAGAATGTGAAAGGCGCTTATGTAAATGCAAGTTCATTCTTTCAAATGCTGCTACAAATCATAAAAGCAAATTTATGTAAATGCAATTTTGTGATGTTTCACTCATAGTAAAACTTTGGTGTGTTTATATTTAACAGAAGGTACTGATAACAGCTAATGTTTCTCTTTCCAATGTAGTATTGCCAGCAGAGAAGGAATTCCATAATGCTGCTAAAAACAATGATGTAACTACTTTGGGTAGATGTTTAACCCAGAATGTCAAGATTAACATTAGGACTGAAGTAAGTAATAATGCTAGTCTGCTAAAGAATGATACATTATATATAGCAATAATTTTGCTGTTCTTTCATTTTAACATGATTTCTAGATCCATAAAATAGGACATAATCCTTTTATAAGAAAATAGGAGTAAGAAAAGACCATTTATCCCAGCCCGTTGAATTCTATATTTCCCTTTTGTTCCACTGCCATCCCTCTGCTACTGGCATAATTATTGCGTAGAATGGCAACCAGAATCATTCACACTTTTCAATTTTGTAAATATTCCATGTGAGTTTGTGAAAAACTTTTATTTAGGTTAATGACTAATTTCCATAAATTACAGATTGTGGTTACAACAGTGGTTAAAATGTATTCTCTTTCTCTCTCTCTCTTTTTCTGGCTGTCTCTCCAGCTCTTTTTGCCTCTCTATCTCACTCTCTATCTATCTCTTTATCCCCCTCACCTGCCTGCAGCTGATCTTTTTAATAAACCATTAATGTTTAAAAAACGAAACCATGAAGTTGAGAAATGAGAGTCAGAGACAAGAACATTATAATAAGATATTGATATACGCTACAATACATATTTTTGTGAGATAAATTGGTTGCGTTTAACCCCGTCTCTTTTTCTGAGCAGTTAGATCGCACCGCCTTGCATTTTGCTGTTGCTAACACAAATGAAAATGCTGTTACCTTTCTTCTCAAACACAATGCTATGGTGGACATTAAAGATAAGGTTTGTGAAACTTCTACTGTCAAATGATTGCAACACAATGTTTATATGCCTTCATAGTACAGTACAACATGTTAAACTTGACTTTCAGATATGATGGAGTAGCTGTGAAAACCTTTTGGTGGTAATTTTGACTTTGGGCAGTAGTCTCAAAACAACGATATCGGGTCAACCGCCCGATTTAACAGAAAGTACTGATAACAGTTAATGTTTCTCTTTCCAATGTAGTATTGGACGAATTGGATAGCTCTTTCAAAGAGTTGGCACAGATGTGATGGGCCGAATGGCCTCCTTCAATGCTGTCTGATTTCATGACATTAACTGCATTTTCTCTGCAATCAATGGGTTCTGAAATTTGAAGGAGATTTGTATTCCGATTTTTATTTTGATTGACTTCAAAAGAAATGAAAATTTGGAGAGATGTATAACGGGCAGATGATGTGCTATCGCCTGGTTTATACTATCAGCCAAAGTCAAACTTACCTACTCCGGGTTTATGTAGAGTACAGGAATTCAGCCAGAGTGTTTATTTGCTTATTTTACCATCCAAGTCTGGAGTGCAATTAATGCGTTGCTTCAGTTTGTTCCCTCATGCTCCTTACTTCACCATACATCAATAAAACAAATCCCATTTGACCCGAAGTGACTCCCATTATATTTTCTTTTAAAAGAATTGAAAAATTTCTCAATATAAAATTGTTCACAAACCTTTATTATAACGTATAAATGATACCAATGTAGTGCCACAGTTCTTATCTGATACACTTTAAAATTCATGGTGAAAGTGCTAGAGAATGAAGGCTTTTTTTATTTTGCTTCTGGATTTTTTTTACTAGACAGCAAAATATCCGATGTTGAACCATAAAGAATAAATGACTGGCCCTAATCTGACTGCGCTGCCAATTTTAAGTTAATTGACAAGATGAGGTGAAATTCCTTGACACAGCAAGTTATTATGATCTGGAAAGAATGGTGGAAACAAACATAACAGTAACTTTCAAAACAGAATCGGTTATATATTTGACAAGGGAAAATTTGAAGAGCTATGGTGAAAGAGCTCTTTCAAAGAGTGGCATAGATGTGATGGGCCGAATGGCCTCCTTCTATGTTGTCTGATTTTATGACATTAACTACATTTTCTCTGCAATCAGTGAGGTCTGAAATGCGAAGGTGCTTTGTAGAATGATGGCTTTGTTGCTGACAAACATGTTTTCAATTTCTTTGAAGTATGGTATGGACGCCTTTCTTCTTGCAGCCTGGTTTGGACACCTGAATATTTTGAAAATGTTGGTAGAGAAAGGTGTTGATCGAAAATCCACAAATCAGGTATGTGTGGAGTTAGTCAGTCACATGCCTGGAGTGACAGGAGCACTTCTAGTACTGTTCCACATGGTGTGGAACATATATAATGTTTTTATTTCTCTCTTTCCTTCTTAAAATAACAAGCACAACTATAGATCAGGTTCAGGTAGATTCCTACCTGTGCTGCTGCCACATGTCTTTTTGTCTATTCAAGGTGGTATTTAAATTTGTACATTTCAATAAGAAGCATCAGACCAGTAGCAAGGCTGTAAGTCTTTATTCATAAAGTAGTAAGCCTATAACTTCATGTTTATTCTATTATTACATTCTTGTGCACAGCAGCAAATTAGCAGAATTGCAGATGTTAAACTAGTCAGTGTTAGGAACTGTGCTGTATCAGAACTTGAATTTAGTGCAGAAAACAGAATCTCTCTGTGTGTAACAGGGTATGGTACAACAAGGATATTCTTTTGTTTCCCCATTCATTTTTATTTTTCCGCTCTTTTCTTCGTCATCCCTCCAGTGATAAAGGAGCTGTCTTTTGTAGAGATACAAGGGTGCCTGTAGCCTTCGGTATCTCGTCCAAGTGGCCATTCTTTATTTATTATTCTGCACAGTATAATCCAATGGGATATTAGACCATGGAGGGCATAACGACCAAGCCTGATCCTGTCCTCGCCTGATGTGAACTTGTGTACATTTCCCAGCAAGGTCTCTGGATAGCAATTGGAAGAGGGAAATACTGCTATTTTTTCTCCTTCCTAACCCTTGGTTGCCCCACCCCCTTCAAGTCCCTTCCCGGCTGAGATGGATTAACTTAAGACTGTTAACTTAATTCTGGAAGTCAGAACCTGGGACTTTCTGGTCAGTTTGGCTCTATGTTATAGCAGGTTGTGCTTTTACCCACTAGGTCAGCAGAGCTCTGATAGTTTATTCTATTGCTTTATATAGTCATCTGAACTCACCAATATCTAGCTTTAAAAAAATGATACTTGTGATACTAGCAGTAATTTTCACCTTCCGTGAAAATGACGGAAACATTGAGATGATATATTGATCCAAAAACAACAGTACACGGTGATGTCACCAGAACCACACGTCAGTTTCATGCCCATTTAAAACTAAGAGTTAAATCTAACTCTTGTAATTTTAACTTTTGATTACTTTTGTAATCACAATGGATTGAAATCGCAATGAGAATCTATGGGTGCAGTTTACATATCAGCACGTCACTGACCGTAGCTTACAACTTTATCTCAGATCAGCCTACTCATGGGACATTAAGGGATGATTTTATGAATACTTGCTGATTATAACACACTGGGAGGTTAGAAATTTTCTGATAGATGTTTTCCAGATTGACATTAATGGCTGATGTAAAATGTTGTGATGTTGCTATTTTACAATATTGCAATTACCCATTGCTGAAGAGTCCTAAATGAGCTTGTTTTTGTCTTTAGGAAGGAATGAACGCACTGCATTGCGCTGCTCAAAACAATCAAATTTCAATAGTACAGTGTATAATTAAAGATCTACAGTTGGATTTGAACAAGCCCACAGAGGTATGTGTTTCACAGCGAAACAATGGTTCCATTTTACCGAATCCTTTCGATGCATAATATACTAAAAAAAAGGGAAACCTCATACACAGGGCTCAAATTTGCCCAGGAGCGGCTGTTTTTTTTGGAGCAACTTAATTTTTCTGAAGTATCTTAAAAATCCCCATTCTGCACATTTAAGTGAGTTAGGATTTTTTTTAGTTTAGTTTTTTTTCACAAAAGGGGGCGTTACCAGCCACCTACGCCTGTTTTGGCCATTTAAGCCAGTTTGGACAGCTAATAGTTACTCCAAACTAACTTCGGCCAGTGTATATGGCCACTTGTGGCCGCACAGAAAACCCTTACGAAGAGTTAAGAAATCAGCGCAGGTAGCCAGAGATAAGGGGGGGAAGGGAAGCGAAGAGGCCCAATATGTTGACATTTTCCCAATGCTTAGGGAAGTAATAGTGAAGTTTCATTTAAAACCATTAACATTTTTTAGATGGTAATTGGACCAAATCAATTTGGTGCAACATTTAATCACTGCCATTTGCTATCAGAACTGTGTATATTCAACTACATTACATTTAACGCCTATTAATAAAAAAACAGTATGGCAGCTATACGTTGCGGGCTGGGATGATCCGAAGGCAATTCACACCGTTCCCTTCACTGAGGTTTGCTCTGCTTTTGCATTAGCTAGTCCACATTTTACCTTTATGTCTAGTAACAACATCAAGCATCTCCAGGCCAAGTATCACTCGATCAACCTACATAATTGTCCCAACAATGCACCTCAACTACATCTTCAAGCAAGTTTCATCGCAGTGCAGGTTTCCACGTCCTACGTTCGCAGTCCTGATAGTTTCTAAATGAGTCTGGCAGTTAGCTCTATTTAGGATAGATGAGCTCATTTTATGCTGTAAGCTCATCTCCACTGAGAATAGGACTGAAACTATCCGTGAGTTTTTCACTTGACTTTCTTCATAACTGACCGAGAGGTGAATCATCACTCACTCTCCTGGAGACAGGTAGGCAACGGCCGGCCTGTGTGACAAGCCACTCGGCCCGGGATAGGGGCGGGACGTGTTGGGTCCCAAGCAGCAGGCATGCATCATCATCATCATGGGAGGAGCTACTGCGCATGCGTGAACGCTCTACTGTGCATGCGGACAGCTGCCAGCACTCTTTTAAGCGCAGGGCCCTAGCTCCGCCCCCCATTGTGATTGCCATGCCACGGCAAGCACTAGGACGGTCCACAGAGCAGGGAGAATATGGCGATATATTTTCGGCGCTCTTTTGAGAGCAGAAAGTCGGCGCACCTCAGGTAAGTGCGCTGAAAAAACCGGTGGGCCAAATTTGTGCCCACAGAGTGGTGGTTTTCATCTAACTCAATACCCCGTGACCTCAGCTTTCTGTTTCTTCTCCATGATTGGGCAACACTTCTATCCACCCCTGAGATGTCTGTTGACCTTGGCCATGTTTCCAGTCCTGGGTCATTACATACAGCAGGCAGGTTCCTCGGCCTCTGATGGAGATTATAGTGGTGGAAATTGGCCTTGGGGGCTTGCCTCATTGGGATAAAAGGCAGTCGGTGAGCTGCCTGTTAAAACATCTTGTTCTTGCCCTGAAAATGTATACTTTTGGTGACAGGGCCTGTGCCTGATAACGTTCCTTTGTTCACATTTTGACCTGAGGGCCCCCCACACGCCCCCGCCAACCTCTGAACATTGGATGTCAAGGCATAATAATGGGTGGTCCCTGCATCCAAAGCATGCATATGGTGAGAGAAAGGATGGAGACTGTGTTTCCCTAATTTACGTAGTTAACTTTTGTCTGCTCACATTTTGGCAGGTATAGCCTTTCCTGATGGGTTTGGTCCTCCTGAAAATGATGGGGAGGTAGGGATGCAGTGGAGTTGATTGCCATCTCTGTCCATCCCACATTCATCAAAAAAATCATCGGGACGAGGCAGAAAGCCTTAGCCAGTGTGTAGTGGTGGAGACTGTAATACACTGAACTACTGCATATTTTCTAGAAAATAGACGGCAAATCAGTCAGCATCCGAAAGGGAAAGCTAGGTTAGTGGTTTGGATGGAATCCTTCATCAACTGAGATTGCCCAAAGTAATTTCACTTAGGATCCTTATGGCTGCCAGATTGAGGTTTTTTCCTCCTTCAGTCTGGGCTGGACTGAGGTCCCAAAAGGCAATACTCTGTAACTGAGTTATATGGTTCCCCCGACATGATTGTGCTTGTATTTTTATTTGTCTTATAACACTCGTGTGAAGCACCTTGAGACTTTTAACTACATTAAAGGCACTATATAAATACAAATTGCTGTTGTTATAAATGCATATAACCCGTTAGAAATTAGCATTCCATAATTTTTCATCTTTTAACTTTGAATGTCTGAAATTTTGGCAGACATTAAGTTGAAGAAAAATGCAGTGAAACTCTTTAGCTGACAATGTAGAAAGTTGCATTTCTCTCAAATCCCAGTACAAATCAGACATATATCTACTCCATTTCACTGCCAGAGAACCTACCACTACTCCCAACGATTAAAAAGATCAGTTTTATTTTTTTTTAAGTTACCCAGTGACACAGCAGCTCAGTAATACAATGCTAAGGATATACTTCCTACTTTGGATCATTTATACAGTAAGCTCACAATTTGTTGAGTGAGATAATAGTACCTCCCTATAGGGATGGAGGAAATATTAATGCTGATCGCTCTGAAGTAGATCAAGTGCCTCCCTCTCAACTTGGAAAGGTACTGGGATACCTAAAGAAGGGAAGAGCATAAAATAATTCTGAAATGGAAGATTATTTTTATCTTAAAGGATTAGAAACATATTGTGCACTGGTCTACGTTAAACTAGGTACATACCCATGAAAGGGATATTCTGACCCTTTGCACATTTGCTTTTTATCTTAAGGAACCAAAAACCAACATGCCCAAGGCCAATGATTTCTAAACTGGGCCAAATTCATGTATTTGTGAATAAATCTGAATTGGTTAATTATGATTTTCAATTTGCTCCTGTTCTCATTCTTAGAAAACACCAACAGAAGATGAGGCAGTTCTAACTGGATTTGAATGACTGATGTTTGATTGGGAGCTAACACACTCTGTTTTCATTTGCAGAAAGGCAAAAAGCCATATCACTTGGCAGTTGAAAGTGGGCATTTTGAAATGGTGGAGACACTGAGGGAGTTTGAATATAACACACAGGAGAAGGACAAGGTAATAGCATCCAAATGCTTTTCACTTACGTGACCACAGCTCTCAATGTTCAAATCTTCAGCATCTCTTAGAGTTTGCCAGCAACTTTCATCCTTACTTTTCCTCAATGATGGATTATCATTATCAACGAATGATGGAAATCTGAAGCTCTGGATGTGCTGCTTATAGATATTTATGTAGTATCTGGGTAATTGTGTATTTCAAATACAGCAGAACCATGTTTACTGTTACAGATTTTCAGTCGAGTTTACCTTCAAATCAAAACAGAAAATACTGGAAATACTCAACAGGTTCACTAGTATCTATAAACAGAATAGCTCGGTTAATGTTTCAGGTGTCGACCTTATGTCAGACCTGATAAAGAATCTACACCTGAACATGCCAATCTATTTCTTCCCTTTACCAATGCTGACAGACCTGCTATGTGTTTCCAGCATTTTTGTTTTTATTTCAGATTTTCAATAATTTTTTTTCTTTCTAGTTTACCTTCATGTGGGCCAGTACATCTCTTTTGAATGCTCATAAGTTTTCTTTTTACTAAGAATCATAGAATCTTACAGCACAGAAGGAAGATATTTGACACATCGTGCCTGTGCTGGCTCTTTGAAAAAACTATCAAATGAGTCCCACTTAATAAATCCTTCTTCATTGGATCGCAACAGGCAACCTTTTCTCTGCAGTATCTTTCATAGCTAAAGTGATTTTCCTGATCGCAACTAATGAAAAGAAGTCATTGCTCTTATTGTGCAGGAAGGTAACACGGCCTTGCACCTTGCCGCGAGGAATGGTCACACGGCGGTACTGGAGGAGTTGCTGAAAGAATGGAATCTAATAGATGAGGAAAACGAGGTAAGTTATCGTTAGTAAGTTGTTAACTCGAAACCATCACCATAAAATATTTGTAAAAGTTCACTTAATCTTCATATATCTTTCAAGTGAAATAGAAAATGGGTTGAAGAATGGTAGATTTCTTTTTTTTATATCATTATTGGTCTGGAATTTGCAGTCAGCAGCAAAACAAAGGCATTCACTTCTGTCACCGAAGTGCGCTTAAAATGGACAAATTTCACACTGCACAAAATTTTAATTCGTTTTTTAGGCCCTTAACATTTCTTTAGCAGTAATAATGCTATTAAACTCCAGTTACACCTAATCCTGTTGGGGCTAACTTTTAGTGGGGAATTTAACAGTGTACTTACTGCAGAAGAGCCAAAGTTTTCGTCAACTTCCCTGATGTGGCTGATTACATAAATTGCCGGCTCAGTGGGTGGGGGCAGACTGCAGGGGTCAGAGTTCAACCTGTTTCGAAGCTGTCAGTGACAAAAGCGCATGCACCAAATCCTGAATTTGCAGTCAATTTGAAAGGCAGAATGATGCCGTGCGCTGCCAGTTCATCGTCATCCCGACTGGAAATTCTGGGCTATTTAAATAGTTTCAATGTTGTCCATGTTTGTCTGTGTCTTGTAAGTAAAAGGATGACATGATTCTTGTACAGGACACATCCGACAATTCAGTGCAAGTGGATTATACAGAAGCTGTATGTTATTTATATAAAGGATATACAGTTTTTTTTGGGAGATGTACTCACTTTATAACACATGCAATGGTGTGAAATCACTCCTATTTTCTGACTTTAAACTGTTGAGCTATTACAGGGATTGGAATAATAATTAATGCTGGTTGTCTGTCCAGAGCCTATGCAGCTTGTATGGATTTTGTGTAATTGGAAAGGCAGAAGGAAATTAATCAACCTAAAAAAATCACTATGAAAATCACCATTGAAATAGATAACTTCATGAAACTACAATCTATACACCCAAAGTATGGTTCAAAGATATTTATATCACTCCTTTTATGTCCTCTGGATGTCTCAAAGGGCTTCACAGCCAATGGATTATTTTTTGAAGTGTAGTCACTGTTGTAATGTAGACAAATATATGAGTCAATTTGTGCACTGAGGTCCCACAAACAACAATGAGGTAAATGGCCAGATAATCTGCTTTAGTGGTGTTGGCTGAAGAACAAATGTTGGCCAGATCACTGGTAGAATTCTCTTACATTACTTTGAATAATGCTATGGGATCTTTTAATTCACTTGAGCAGGTAGGCAGGGCCTCGGTTTAACATCTCATCTGAAAGGCTCTGACAGTGTAGAACTTCCTTCGTACTATACTGAAGTATCAGCCTAGATTATGCGCTTAAATTCTGGAATGCGACTTTCTGACTCAGAGAAAAGAATGCTAACACCAAGCTAGGTCATGAATCTCTAGTCTACACCACCAATGTACGATTCAACTCATGAAATTCTTATCTGTGTCACTGTATGGACTTTTTGTACTAGTTAAGAGAGTGATGTCAGGCTAAGGACATGTACTGAGTGGAATTCCCTCACTGGGGGCTCCAGTTTTTCTGATCTCGACTCGGACACTAAATATAAGCTCATCAGCCATGAAATTCGGCTGTGTTGCACCTGCTGATAAATCCGGTTTCGATGAAAAAATGGTGGTCGCTTCGCCTCCATCCACTTCCAGAGGGTCCTGTGATGGCTGCCTTTTTGGGCAGGTCAGATCAGATCAAGTTTAATGGAGGACATCCTACTGAGCTCTTTTGTGCTCTGATCAGGCCTCACCTTGAGTATTGTGTTCAGTTTTGGTTACTGAAATACAAAGTAAACATTTAAGCCTTGTAAAGTTGCAAAGAATGGAAAGGTTGATCATTACTATGAGAGGACTTATGTTATGAGTTATAAGTTTTGAATATAGTTGTATGAGCAATATTTCAAATTAACTCAGGACTGCATGACAAGAGAGTACAATGGATAAAGGTGAATTCAAGATTGATGTCAAGAAGCACGTCTTGAGACAAAGTGTGATTAATATCTAGAATGGTCCTAGTGTAATGGAGGCAAGATCCCTGAAGTTATTCAAAAGGTATTGATGCTGTAAGGGGGATTGCAGGTTTATACAGAAGGCTGAGTTAGATGGGCTGAATGGCCTCCGTCATCGTTACTTGCCGTTATGATGTGTGTGTGACCTGAGTCATGATAATTCAGTTTCAGTGTGCACATCTGTCTGCTTTTGTATATGTAACTCTGTGTGTGTGCATGCACAAGTGTGTGCGCGTGTGTCATTTGAGTTTAGCTCTTGAATTTATGTGGCAAATATAGAAAATAAGTGCAGGAGTAGGCCATCTGGACCTTCGAGCCTGCACCACCATTCAATAAGATCATGGCTGATCATTCCTTCAGTACCCCGTTCCTGCTTTCTCTCCATACCCCTTGATCCCTTTAGCTGCATGGCCATATCTAACTCCCTCTTGAATATATCCAATGAACTGACATCGACAACTCTCTGCGGTAGGGAATTCCACATGTTAACAACTCTCTGAGTGAAAAAGTTCCTCCTCATCTCAGTCCTAAATGGCTTACCCCTTATCCTTAGACTGTGTCCCCTGGTTCTGGACTTCCCCAACATCGGGAACATTCTTCCTGCATCTAACCTGTCCAGTCCCGTCAGAATTTTATATGTTTCTATGAGATCCCCTCTAATCCTTCTAAACTCCAGTGAATACAGGCCCAGTCGATCCAGTCTCTCCTCATATGTCAGTCCTGCCATCCCGGGAATCAGTCTGGTGAACTTTCACTGCACTCCCTCAATAGCAAGAACATCCTTTCTCAGATTAGGAGACCAAAACTGAACACAATATTCCAGGTGGGGCCTCACCAAGGCCCTGTACAACTGCAGTAAAACTTCCCTGCTCCTATACTCAAATCCCCTAGCTATGAAGGCCAACATACCATTTGCCTTCTTCACCGCCTGCTGTACCTGCATGCCAGCTTCAATGACTGCTGAACCATGACACCCAGGTCTCGCTGCACCTCCCCTTTTCCTAATCTGCCGCCATTCAGATAATATTCTGCCTTCGTGTTTTTGCCCCCAAAGTGGATAACCTCACATTTATCCACATTATACTGCATCCGCCATGTATTTGCCCACTTGCCTAACCTGTCCAAACAACCTGCAGCCTCTTAGCGTCCTCCTCACAGCTCACACCGCCACCCAGTTTAGTGTCATCTGCAAACTTGGAGATATTACACTCAATCCCATCTTGTAAATCATTAATATATATTGTAAAGAGCTGGGGTCCCAGCACTGAGCCCTGCAGCACTCCACTAATCACTGCCTGCCATTCTGAAAAGGACCCGTTAATCCCAACTCTTTGCTTCCTGTCTGCCAACCAGTTCCCTATCCACGTCAGTATATTACCCCCAATACCATGTTCTTTGATTTTGCATACCAATCTCTTGTGTGGGACCTTGTCAAAAGCCTTTTGAAAGTCCAAATACACCACATTCCCTGGTTCTCCCCTGTCCACTCTACTAGTTACATCCTCAAAAAATTTCCAGAACATCTGTCAAGCATGATTTCCCCTTCATAAATCCAAGCTGACTTGGACCAATCCTATCACTGCTTTCCAAATGTGCTGCTATTTCATCCTTAATGATTGATTCCAACATTTTCCCCACTACTGATGTCAGGCTAACCAGTCTATAATTACCCGCTTTCTCTCCCTCCTTTTTTAAAAAGTGGTGTTACATTAGCTGCCCTCCAGTCCATAGGAACTGATCCAAAGTCGATACACTGTTGGAAAATGATCACCAATGCATCCATTATTTCTAGGGCCACTTCCTTAAGTACACTGGGATGTAGACTATCAGGCCCCGGGGATTTATCGACCTTCAATCCCATCAATTTCCCGCCTAATAAGGATAACCTTCAGTTCCTCCTTCTCACTAGACCCTCGGACCCCTAGTACATCCGGAAGGTTATTTGTGTCTTCCTTTGTGAAGACAAAACCAAAGTACTTGTTCAATTGGTCTGCCAATTAAGGTTGTTAACTTATTCAAATAAGCCTGTGCAGAATTCTTGAATTTTGTTTTTTTGACTGTGTATTTGAGAAAAAGCAATGTTGTGGAAAGCTTACAACCCTAATTGTAATGGTATCCTCGTCCATTAAGGCTGGTAATGCAGACCTGAACTTTGGACTTTTGTTCCCAATTCCTGTTGCCATTTCCTTCCTTAGTGCTCCCATTTTTACTGATCACCTGAGTCATGACACCTTGTTGAAATGGCATTTTTAATTTGTGAGCTCCTAAAAACATCCCAGTAATAGATAATCAAGGGGCTATAGGGAGGGAAAATAATGGAACTAAAGGTGGACAAGTCCCCTGGACCTGATGCGTTGCATTCTAGGGTCTTAAAAGAGGTGGCTGCAGAGATAGTGGATAGTCTAATCTACCAAAATTGCCTGGATTCTGGAGAGGTCCCAGCGGATTGGAAAACCGCAAATGTAACACCCCTACTTAAAAAAAGGTGGCAGACAGAAAGCAGTTAACCTAACATCTGTCATTGGGAAAATGGTGGAGTCCATTATTAAGGAAGCAGTAGTCGGACATTTGGAAAAGCATAGTACAGTCAAGCAGAGTCAGCATGGTTTTATGAAAGGGAAATCATGTTTGACAAATTTGCTGGAGTTATTTGAGGATGTAACGAGCAGGGTGGATAAGGGGGAACCAGTGGATGTGATGTATTTGGATTTCCAAAAGGCATTTGATAAGGTGCCACATAAAAGGTTATTGTACAAGATAAAAGCTCACGGGGTTAGGGGTAATATACTAGCATGGATAGCGGATTGGCTAACTAACAGAAAACAGAGAGTTGGGATAAATGGGTCATTTTCCGGTTGGCGAACGGTAACTAGTGGGGTGTCACAGGGATCGGTGCTGGGGCCTCAACTATTTACAATCTATATTAATGACTTGGATGAAGGGACCGAATGTAATGTAACTGTCATGTATGCAAACTCTTCATATTCACTATGTAACTATGTACGATGTACCACTTGAGGGCGCTGCTATTGGAGGCCCCAGGGGTTACCTGCCCAGGTGTGCAGGGGCATATAAAAGGTGGTCAGCCATGCTGCCCCTCACTTTACAGTCGTATTAAATGGGCAGAAGTCACACAGCTCTTACTGCAGTAAAAGGACTCATGGAGTTACTCGATGGTAAATGCAGACATAACAACTGGCGACGAATTGCAGATCACAAACTTTTACACAGTCATGGCTGCCATTGGTGTTTTAGAAAAGTATGCAGAGGGTGAAGATTGGGAAGCCTTTATCGAGCGCCTTGACCAGCACTTCGTGGTCAACGATCTGGACGGTGAGGCACTGGAAGGAAAACGCAGGGCGATTCTTTTGACCAGCTGTGGGTCCACAGTCTACGGCCTCATCAGGGATCTGCTTGCACCAGTGAAACCAACAGAGAAGTCATATGCGGAGCTGCACACACTGATACAGGAACACCTCAAACCAACGGAGAGCATCTTAACGGTCAGGTATCACTTCTACACACACCGCCGCCCGGAGGGCCAGGATGTGGCGAAGTATGTCGCCCACTTAAGATGGCTCGCGGGACTGTGTGAATTCACGGGATTTTTGAACGATGCGTTGCAAGACGCTTTTGTGATGGGCATAGGCCACGAGGATATCCTTCGCAAGCTACTGGCTGTCAAAACCGTTGACCTGAAGAAGGCCATCACCATAAGCCAGGCGTTCATGTCCTTGAGTCGTGATACCATACAGATGACTTCCTACCAGAATCGGAGCTCACTGGCAAGTACTGTACATAAAATAACGCCGATTGCAGGCAGAACTGTTAAACTAATAAGAACTGTACAGAACAGAGCCTACATGCCTGCTGCTGCTAGGCCGCCAAGGGGTGTAAATGCAAAATCATTAACACAATGCTGGTGTTGCGGGGGTGATCATCGGGCCCATCAATGTTGATTTAAAGACTATGCGTGCAAAAGCTGCAGAACAAGGGGCCACCTCCAGCAAATGTGCAAACGTACTGTGACCCACCACTTGGCAGTGGAGTTGGCAGAAGAGTCCCAATCTAGCGTGGATCACAAAGGACAAGCTAGAGAGGAAACTCAGCCCGAGGGAGCAGTGTGCGGGGTGCACATCCTCTCCACAAAAAGTCCTCCCATGATGATAAAAGTCAAATTAAATGGCGTTCCTGTATCCATGGAGCTGGACACGGGGGCGAGTCAGTCAATTATGAGCCAGAAGGCATTTGAAAGGCTGTGGGGCAACAACAAAGCACAAAGACCCGAGCTGAGCCCGATTCAGATAAAGCTGTGCACTATCACCACGGAACTGATACCAGTTATTGGCAGTGCGAACGTAAAAGTATCCTACGATGGAGAGGCACACAAGCTGCCACCTGTGGGTTGTACCAGGCGATGGGCCAACGCTGTTTGGCAGAAGCTGGATGGGGAAGATTTGGTGGAACTGGGAAGACGTCGAAGTATTATCTTCAGTGGACAATGCTTCCTGTGCTCAAGTTCCCATCTTTATTTGAACCAGGCATCAGCAACTTCACAGGCGTAAAGTACAGATCCACTTGGTCCCCGAGGCACGGCCCATTCATCACAAGGCTCGAGCGGTCCCCTACATGATGAGGGAGAAAGTGGAGATCGAATTAGACAGACTTCAATGCAAGGGAATCATATCGCCAGTCGAGTGCAACGAGTGGGTCAGCCCGATTGTTCCGGTACTAAAGAGCGATGGCATGGTCAGAATCTGCGGCGACTACAAAGTAACGATTAACCGAGTCTCGTTACAGGACCAGTACCCACTACCCAAAGCCGATGACCTTTTCGTGACATTAGCAGGGGGAAAGGTGTCCACCAAGCTGGATCTAACCTCCGCTTACATGACCCAGGAGCTGGTTGAGTAGTCGAAAAAATTAACATGCATTAACACACACAAAGGACTGTTCGTGTACCACAGGTGCCCGTTTGGGATTCGCTCGGCTGCAGCCATATTCCAAAGAAACATGGAGAGCCTGTTAAAATCGGTTCCACGCACCATCGTATTTCAGGATGACATCCTCATCACTAGCCGCGACACCTCCGAACACCTGCACAACCTGGAAGAAGTTTTAAGTCAACTAAACAGAGTTGGACTCTAGTTGAAACGATCCAAATGTGTCTTCCTGGCGCCAGAGGTACAATTCCTGTGGAGGAAGATTGCAGCAGACAGCATCAGACCCACGGACTCGAAGACAGAGGCCATCAAGAATGCACCCACACCACGAAATGTAACGGAGCTGCGCTCATTCCTGGGACTCCTCAACTATTTCGGTAACTTTCTACCAGGGTTGAGCACCTTGCTGGAACTGTTGCACAAGCTGTTACACAAGGGAGACCACTGGGCTTGGGGTAAAAATCAAGAGGCCGCCTTTGAGAAGGCCAGAAACCTGCTGTGTTCAAATAAGTTGCTGGTATTATATGACCCATGGAAACGTCTAGTTTTAGCATGTGATGCGTTGTTGTACAATGTCGGGTGTGTTTTGCAGCAAGCCAATGCAGTGGGCAAGCTCCAACCAGTTGCATATGCATCCAGAAGCCTATCAAAGGCCGAAAGAGGCTACGGCATGATCGAAAAGGAGGCGTTAGCCTGTGTATCAAACATGAAATTAGGGGTGCGTGCAATAAAGGTGCAGCAGTTATAATGGGTGACTTTAATATGCACATAGATTGGGTTAACCAAACTGGAAGCAATACGGTGGAGGAGGATTTCCTGGAGTGCATAAGGGATGGTTTTTTAGACCAATATGTCGAGGAACCAACTAGGGGGGAGGCCATCTTAGACTGGGTGTTGTGTAATGAGAGAGGATTAATTAGCAATCTCGTTGTGCGAGGCCCCTTGGGGAAGAGTGACCATAATATGGTGGAATTCTGCATTAGGATGGAGAATGAAACAGTTAATTCAGAGACCATGGTCCAGAACTTAAAGAAGGGTAACTTTGAAGGTATGAGGCGTGAATTGGCTAGGATAGATTGGCGACTGATACTGAAGGGGTTGACTGTGGATGGGCAATGGCAGGCATTTAGAGACCGCATGGATGAACTACAACAATTGTACATTCCTGTCTGGCGTAAAAATAAAAAAGGGAAGGTGGCTCAACCGTGGCTATCAAGGGAAATCAGGGATAGTATTACAGCCAAGGAAGTGGCATACAAATTGGCCAGAAATAGCAGCGAACCCGGGGACTGGGAGAAATTTAGAACTCAGCAGAGGAGGACAAAGGGTTTGATTAGGGCAGGGAAAATGGAGTACGAGAAGAAGCTTGCAGGGAACATTAAGACGGATTGCAAAAGTTTCTATAGATATGTAAAAAGAAAAAGGTTAGTAAAGACAAACGTAGGTCCCCTGCAGTCAGAATCAGGGGAAGTCATAACGGGGAACAAAGAAATGGCGGACCAATTGAACAAGTACTTTGGTTCGGTATTCACTGAGGAGGACACAAACAACCTTCCGGATATAAAAGGGGTCGGAGGGTCTAGTAAGGAGGAGGAACTGAGGGAAATCCTTATTAGTCGGGAAATTGTGTTGGGGAAATTGATGGGATTGAAGGCCGATAAATCCCCAGGGCCTGATGGACTGCATCCCAGAGTACTTAAGGAGGTGGCCTTGGAAATAGTGGATGCATTGACAGTCATTTTCCAACATTCCATTGACTCTGGATCAGTTCCTATGGAGTGGAGGGTAGCCAATGTAACCCCACTTTTTAAAAAAGGAGGGAGAGAGATAATAGGGAATTATAGACCGGTCAGCCTGACATCAGTAGTGGGTAAAATGATGGAATCAATTATTAAGGATGTCATAGCAGTGCATTTGGAAAGAGGTGATATGATAGGTCCAAGTCAGCATGGATTTGTGAAAGGGAAATCATGCTTGACAAATCTTCTGGAATTTTTTGAGGATGTTTCCAGTAGAGTGGACAAGGGAGAACCAGTTGATGTGGTGTATTTGGACTTTCAGAAGGCTTTCGACAAGGTCCCACACAAGAGATTAATGTGCAAAGTGAAAGCACATGGGATTGGGGGTAGTGTGCTGACATGGATTGAGAACTGGTTGTCAGACAGGAAGCAAAGAGTAGGAGTAAATAGGTACTTTTCAGAATGGCAGGCAGTGACTAGTGGGGTACCGCAAGGTTCTGTGCTGGGGCCCCAGCTGTTTACATTGTACATTAATGATTTAGACGAGGGGATTAAATGTAGTATCTCCAAATTTGCGGATGACACTAAGTTGGGTGGCAGTGTGAGCTGCGAGGAGGATGCTATGAGGCTGCAGAGTGACTTGGATAGGTTAGGTGAGTGGGCAAATGCATGGCAGATGAAGTATAATGTGGATAAATGTGAGGTTATCCACTTTGGTGGTAAAAACAGAGAGATAGACTATTATCTGAATGGGGACAGATTAGGAAAAGGGGAGGTGCAAAGAGACCTGGGTGTCATGGTACATCAGTCATTGAAGGTTGGCATGCAGGTACAGCAGGTGGTTAAGAAAGCAAATGGCATGTTGGCCTTCATAGTGAGGGGATTTGAGTACAGGGGAAGGGAAGTGTTGCTACAGTTGTACAGGGCCTTGGTGAGGCCACACCTGGAGTATTGTGTACAGTTTTGGTCTCCTAACCTGAGGAAGGACATTCTTGCTATTGAGGGAGTGCAGCGAAGGTTCACCAGACTGATTCTCGGGATGGCGGGACTGACGTATCAAGAAAGACTGGATCAACTGGGCTTGTATTCACTGGAGTTCAGAAGAATGAGAGGGGACCTCATAGAAACGTTTAAAATTCTGACGGGGTTAGACAGGTTAGATGCAGGAAGAATGTTCCCAATGTTGGGGAAGTCCAGAACCAGGGGACACAGTCTAAGGATAAGGGGTAAGCCATTTAGGACCGAGATGAGGAGGAATTTCTTCACCCAGAGAGTGGTGAACCTGTGGAATTCTCTACCACAGAAAGTTGTTGAGGCCAATTCACTAAATATATTCAAAAAGGAGTTAGATGAAGTCCTTACTACTAGGGGGATCAAGGGGTATGGTGAGAAAGCAGGAATGGGTTACTGAAGTTGCATGTTCAGCCATGAACTCATTGAATGGCGGTGCAGGCTAGAAGGGCCGAATGGCCTACTCCTGCACCTATTTTCTATGTTTCTATGTTTCTATGTTTCTATGTTTACGGTGTAAAAAAGATGCACCAATATTTGTTCAGACTCATCTTTGAGTTAGAGATGGACCACAAGCCCCTAATCTCACTGTTTTCGGAAAGCAAAGGCATAAACACCAATGCTTCGTCTCGTATCCAAAGATGGGCACTAACACTGTCTGCCTATGACTATGTGATCCGCCACAGGCCAGGCACTGAAAACTGCGCCGATGCTCTCAGCCGATTACCGTGATGGAAACGGCGCAGCTCGCAGACCTGCTACTGGCCATGGATACCTTTGATAGCGAAGGGTCACCCGTAACGGCCCACCAAATTAAGACCTGTACCAGCCAGGATCTTCTGCTATCCCTTGTAAAAAGTTGTGTCCTCAATGGGAACTGGGCAGCGGTCCCTAGAGACATGCAAGACGAGATCAAGCCGTTTCACCATCGTAAAGACGAAATGCCGATCCAATCACATTGTCTCTTATGGGGCAACCGCGTTATCTCGCCAAAGAAAGGTAGGGAAACCTTCATACGTGACCTACACAGTGCCCACCCAGGCATAGTCATGATGAAGGTTATCGCCAGGTCCCACATCTGGTGGCCCGACATTGACTTGGACCTGGAGTCGTGCGTGCACCAGTGTAACACATGCTCACAACTGGGCAATGCTCCCAGGGAGGCTCCACTTAGTTTCTAGTCCTGGTCCTCAAAACCATGGTCCAGGATCCATGTGGATTATGCGGGCCCCTTTCTTGGAAAGATGTTCCTGGTTGTTGTGGAAGCCTACTCCAAATGGATTGAATGTGCAATAATGGCATCCAGCACATCCGCAGCCACCATTGATAGCCTCAGGGCCATGTTTGCAACCCATGGCTTACCCGACATTCTTGTCAGCGACAATGGTCCGTGCTTCACCAGCTCAATGAATTCATGACCCGTAATGGCATCAAACATGTCAGATTTGTCCCGTTCAAGCCCGCATCCAACGGTCAAGTGGAGCAGGCAGTCCAAACCATAAAGCAGAGCTTGAAACGTGTCACGGAAGGCTCCTTACAAACCCGCCTGTCCCGGGTACTGCTCAGCTACAGGACATGACCTCACTCACTTACCGGGGTTCCCCCTGCAGAATTACTAATGAAACGAGCACTCAAAACCAGGCTCTCCTTAGTACAGCCTGACCTCATTGATCAGGTGGAAACCAGGATTATCAGCAAATCATGTATAATGATCACGCGGCTGTATCATGCGACATCACTGTAAATGACCCTGTGTTTGTGCTGAATTACGGTCAGGGCCCCAAATGGGTCGCCGGCACTGTATTAGCCAAGGAGGGGAATAGAGTGTTTGTTGTCAAACTGCTTAATGGTCAAATGTGCAGAAAACATTTGGACCAAACCAAATTACGATTCACAGATAACCAGGAACCACCGAAAGAGGACCTCATCTTCAGCGACCCACCGACACACGCCCAATCGACAACAGACCTCGCTGTCAACTGCGAGGATGATCCCACCATCCCCAACAGTCCAGCCCAACCAGTCGCGCTGCAAGACAACAGTGGCCCAACCAACTGGCCCAGACCAGAAGCGACACTCAGACGTCAACCAGGGAGCGCAGGGCTCTGGGTCGCCTTAATCTGTAATCAACTCGCATCAAAGACTTTGGAGGGGGCGAATGATGTCATGTATGCAAACTCTTTGTATTCACTATGTAACTATGTACGATGTACCACCTGAGGGCGCTGCTGTTGGAGGCCTCAGGTGTGCAGGGGCATATAATAGGCGGTCAGCCATGCTGCCCCTCACTTTACAGTCGTATTAAATGGACTGAAGTCACACAGCTCTTACTCACAGTACATGGCCTCGTGAAGTTATTCGATGGTAATTGCAGACATAACAGTAACCAAGTTTGCTGATGATACAAATTTGGGTGGGAAAGCATGAAGTAAAAATCTGCAAAGGGTAAGTGAATGGGCAAACATTTGGCAGATGGAGTATAATGTGGGAAAATGTGAGTTATCCACTTTGGCAGAAAAAATAAAAAAGCAAATGATTATTCAAATGGCGAGAAATTACCAACTGCTGCAGTACAGAGGGACCTGGGGGTCCTTGTACATGAAACACAAAAAGTTAGTAAACAGGTACAGCAAGTAATCAGGAAGGCAAATGGAATATTGGCCTTTATTGCAAGGGGCATGGAGTATAAAAGCAGAGAAGTCTTGCTACAACTGTACAGGGTATTGGTGAGGCCACACCTGGAGTACTGCATACAGTTTTGGTCTCCTTATTTAAGGAAGGATATACTTGCATTGGAGGCAGTTCAGAGAAGGTTCACTAGGTTGATTCCAGAGATGAAGGGGTTGACCTATGAAGAAAGGTTGAGCAGGTTGGGCCTATACTGATTGGAGTTTAGAAGAATGAGAGGTGATCTTATTGAAACATATAAGATACTGAGGACGCTCGACAAGATAGATGCAGAGAGGATGTTTCCCTTCCTGAGGGAATCTAGAACTAGTTTCCAGGCATAATTTTAGAATAAGGAGTCGCCCATTTAGAACTGAGATGAGGAGGAACTTCTTCTCTCAGAGGATCGTAAATCTATGGAATTCTCTGCCCCTGAGAGCTGTGGAGGCTGGGTCATTGAATATATTTAAGGCGGAGATAGATAGATTTTTGGGCGATAAGGGAGTAAAAAGTTATGGGGAGCGGGCAGGGAAGTGGAGTTGAGCCCAAGATTATATCAGCCATGATCTTATTGAATGGCGGAGCAGGTTCAAGGGGCATAATGGTCTACTCCTGCTCCTATTTCTTATGTTCTTATGTTCTTATGTAATGTGTTTCGAAATGGATTCTGCTGTAAATTCTCGCCATCTCAATTACCTGTGCAGTGAATATTTGTTTATATGATGCATCAATACATTACAACCTAATCTAACAGCTTTCCATTGTTGACAGGAAGGTGAGACTGCGTTCTTTCTGGCTGCGATGGGAGATCACCAGAAATGTGTGACACTGCTGCTGGAAGCAGGAAGTGACATTAGTATTTTACCAAAGGTACCTCAAAACATTTGTAGCCTTTTTAAAGGAACTCTTCACTTAATTTGGTGAGGCTTCTTCTATATATTTATATAAATAACTATCAGCTCTTCCACCTCTTGATCAAATGTGAGGCAAAGAGTCTGAGATTCCTTTAGCCTCCAGCCTGAACTGGGTGTCGTGCACGGAGTGTGCATACTACTGGTAGGCCCGAGTCCAACCCGGGCCTTATTAATATTAATTGGGAGAGCTGCCGTGGCCTGTCAAGCCTTCACTCAGCTCATCCATTTTCAGGAAATGCTGCTAACTCCTGAGGGAGCAGCAACAGGTGGTGGGGGGGGAGGGTGCGGGAGAAGGAGGCTAAGGGTTTGGGGAGGAGAGGGGAGGGAGGAAAGAGGAGGAGTGGAAAGGGAAGGGGAGGAGAGGGGCGGGGAGAGGGGAGGAGAGGGGGCAGGGAGGAGGAGGGGAGGAGTGGAAAGGAGGAGTGGAGGGGAGGAGATGAGAGGGGGCAGGGAGAAGGAGGAGGGGAGGGAGAGAGGTGCAAAGGGGTGTGCCGACCACTTAAGATGCCCGAGCGGGACAGTCCCGACGTCAGATTTATTTTTAATTTTGTTTTCCAAAATTGATGATGATGACCGTGATTTTATTGAAATAAAGTTAGCTCATTTAACATGATCAACTTGAATAATTTTATTGAAATTACTTCTAAAAGATTGGAGATTAAACTACACCACTGTCTTCCTCATCTAAAGCCCCACGAGGAAGTGTTTCGGTGTTAGCTGTAGTTTCAGTGCTTCCATGCATTATTGGGTGAACCCTGCAGTGAAACATAAAGATATAAATTTGTAAATAAAGATATGGTGTAGTTGAAATTTTCAATTGTGAAAATTGAGATTTCAACAAAACGTTGTCACGTGGTAGTTTGAGAGATGGAGGGTGTACAGCAGCCTCACTGAAGTGAATCCTAATGCTGCTTCATTTTTAAGCATAGTTTTTTTTGCCGTAAGATTTAAATACATTTAAAATTTGATGATGTATAATTTCCTTTCAGACCAATTTGAGTATTTTGCAGATCGCAGCAGAGAGAGGTGATATTTCCATGGCTTCGATTCTTATCGATGCTGGAATTTCATGCAATAGTCAAAATAATGTAAGTACCGTGGGCTGTATCGGAGTAAAAAAAATCATGCCTCAACTCAGAATTACAAGTCTTAGAATAGTGATACAGTGGTGTGATACAGTCCTGTGACTTTTCTTTTTCGAATCTCTTATAGAGAAAGGAAACACCCCTACATTTAGCTGTTAAAAACAAACACACCTCAGTTGCACAGCTCCTCGTGGAATCCATGTGTGATGTTAATATTTTGGATGAGGTAAGTCTTTAAAAGCTAATTATTCTGTTTGGATTCAGACAAATAAGAGTATGTGACAGAGTTGCTGGGAATAGATTAGAGAAGGGCTGATTTTCCTCTGATTTGGAGGAATGCTTAGCTCCAGGATGCAAAGCAGAACAAAAGCTTTGTAGAGACTGCTAATGCTGGGCGTTCACCCACTTTGAGGTACCCTGGATTTCAGGGGGTTTCCTCCAAGGGGGAACAGAATGCCTCAAGTGGATGCAAACATTCTAATCCAATGCAAATGAGGTGGGAGGGACCTAGAGTATCTCCCACCTCATTATCTTCCCTCACTACTGGGCAGGAACCCATTAGAAAGGGCACTGAGAAGAAGTAGTCGTTCGACCTTGTGTCCAACACCTCTCAGATTGGAGGATCTGAGAAGCTTGGGTAACAAGGCCATGGACACTAACAAAGTCAAATGCCTCTTTTTTTCCAGGGCTAGCGGGAACATTTCCAGGATTGGAGGCCTGCTGGCTGCTGTTTTCGGATAGCAGTCACAAGGGCCCACATCCAGTGACCATTATTGCTGCTGCAGGCATCTCAAGCCTGTAGCAGAGGGTAGATTCCCACCCCCAATTCCAGGTGTAAGGCCCTGCCGGAAGCCTGGCCTGCATCTGGAGTGCACCACATCTAGGCTATGCACACCATTCCAGGTGGCTTCAGGTCACATTAACACTTTAGATCTGTTTTATGCCCATGCTGGTGGGAGAAGGGGCAGGGTTGAGGGAAATTAGCCCTAATATTTTCAATTCAGTCCTTCACCAAGTGCTTCTCCTTTCAGCTGTTAAAAAGCTTATTGAATTTTGCTAGCAATTTAAAATATTTGATAAACTGATATATAGTATTAAAACTGCACCCGATTGCCATAAAAATGGAAGAATGTTAATGAAAATCTAGTGAATGAGTTAAAGGGACAGGTGATAAAATTCAGATCATTTGAACTAGCCACAAAATTGTTCTTTTTATGTTAATTATTTAAGTTGCTTTTTTAATGTAATTTGGAGACCATCCCATGGGCATAAACACTACTCCTTACTCTAAAGGTTGATTCCCAGAATCAAACATCAATTAAACAAACAAGAAGATAGTTTCTAAATGGCTTCTCATGCTTAACTAAAGGAAGCAACACAATGGATGTCTATTCCTCTGGCCCCATAACTGAATGTGTTTTCCTTGCTGGCCCATTGTCAGCGTACATTGAGAGAAGTGGCAGTATCCTTGGCTCTCATCTCCTGTTGGGTACTTAACCTTTGAAATGGTCTCAATGTTCCAGAATTAATGTGTTGTGGATTATTCGCAGAGCAAAAAGAAAATAATGAATAGCAAACCTGGTACAGTGCCGTAGGGAACAATTAAAAATGTTTTTAGACAAATCAATCTTTTGTTGCTCTCCAGAGAAACCAGAATCCGTTGCATCTGGCAGCTGAGCTTGGAAGAGCTGATTTAGTGGAACTTCTCCTGAAAGCAAAAATTGACCTAAAGCAAAAGGACAAGGTTTGTTGTGTGGATACAGTGGGAGATATTGGATGGTGTCCAGGATATTGAAATGTTGTTGGGGTACATACATTACAGTTCAACATGGGCTGTGTTCAGGATTTAATTGGTCAAAGTTAAAATAGGTAGTAGTGTGGATTCACTGTTAATTTAGCAGGCGAAGTTGACATGGAAAGGTCAAGCACATGCCCAAATGCACTCAACAAGTAAATGTTGAAATTGCTTTAGATGTTGTGTCAAATCTAAACCCTGGTGGTATTTGTTAATTTTCATTAGAAATTCTTTGACTAGCTTTTAAAAGTAGCAAATATTGCAGTGGATTCAGCAAGGAATGATTTGGGTTGCTTGTTTAAATATGAAAGCTATTGGCACAGTGTATGACAGCAGCTGCTATGCTAAGGGTATAAGCAGATCCTTAGAGTATACATCCACAGAGATGCTAAACATATCAGTGGACCACACATAAATACACTTATGAAATTATATTGAGGTTTTGGAAATGATTCAAAGAAAGGCAGTAAAGATGGTACTGGATCTGAAATGAATGTGCTATGAAGACATAGAGAGGTTAACAGGTTGTCACTTGAATGGGCTGGGAGCAATTTGATCCAAAATTTTAAGTCATGAAAGGAATTTATTTTTGGTCAGCCAAGTGTTTGATGCATGGAAACTCATCACCATACTTCAGGGTCTACAAACCAAACTACTGGGAATCCACATAGGTAGAGTTTCTGTTGGCCCGATATGGAATGCACACACTCCTTCTATAGGGATATATATCACTTACCCAAGTCCAGAGACCTTAGCTACTGCTTGGCATGAACTAAAAATTAGAGGACCTCAAGTGTGCACAGATGTATTGTTGGAGTTGAATCTACTAAATCTGTGCAGTTAGCCAATTGCTAGTAAGTTTCTCGCTGCTTTCCCACCCTTCCCATTAGAGAATTGGCATGCAGCATTATCTGGAGTTGAATGGGAAGACTCTAACCCTCTGTGACTGGTCTGCCACTCCTGGTTCCAGTAATGAGCAGAGGCTGGCTGATAACTCATCAGTGGTGTTATGGAAAACTGTGGACCTGCCAGGCTCAGAAATGGGTTCACTGAGTCAGGCAGCATCTGTGGAGAGAGAAACAGAGTTAATGTTTTAGGTCATGACACATTAGCTCTGTTTCTCTCTCCACAGATGCTGCCTGACCTGCTGAGTATTTCCACCATTTTCTGTTTTTATTTCAGATTTCCAGCATCCACGATATTTTGCTTTTGTATGGGTTCACTGAGTCTACTACAGAGGCTTGATTCAGTTCTTATCTTCATATTGGGTACATCATTTGGATCCAATTTGGTCCCAACTAGTCACAAGTTGCTCAATAGATATCTGACAAGCATGGGTTTGAACATTCGCAAGATGAATGGCAGGTGCCAGGAATGGCGTGGTGAGCAGCACACCATATCCTATTGGCTCCACCAGTTCAAAGATTTGAACTTTAGCAGCAGCTTCTTGCCTCTCTGCAAAATAGGCATTGTAAGCAGCAAGTTGTGGATATATGAGTGAGTGAGTGTTTTCATACTCAGTCAGCTACCAAGCAATGCCTTCCAGCAGCTGTCACTACACAGGACACCTTATGACATGCCAGACACCTTGATGTTCTAACACCCAGGTCTAATACTGCATATCAAACTTACTCATCAACAAATGAATCCAGGTCTTCGTGAGAGGGTTTTCACAGAGATTTGCACTAACTCTGAAGTTGCCTGTCTCCAGACTCCTCAACGACAGGTGGGCACAGGCTGGAGTCTGTCCTCCCTGCAACTGTTTCCCCTTTTTGCCACAAATCCGGCTGGTTCTGTATCTTGAACATGGGATGGAGTAGGCCTTCAATTGTATGCCTGAGAGTTCTGAAACATGAAGAATAGTTGTTTATGCATGTCTTATATGCCACTAATGTATCTACATTAGGACTTTTCCTTCATTGAAGAATAACCAAAGTGCCATTCACCCCTTCTCTGTATGATTCCAAAGAACTGTGTCCAGGCTGAAGTTGGCTTTCACTAGGACCCCCAGATAGCAATATGAATCAACACTTGGGAATGAAGCCCTTTTTGTATTTTCCATGAAATACTTTCAGAACTCCCTCCTGAGTTGTACAAAACCATAATAGCATACTTGGATGCACCACCATAGTCCAATGTTCAACCCAAATTGAATCCATTGTTGAAGATGTTCAGTGGAACAGAGTAGAGGGTAATTTCCACACCCCCAGTGAGACTGATGCTTGAAGGAAAAGGTTGGAGAATTGGTGCAATAGTGAATTTACCCCCAATGTTCTGGTGAGCCTCCAAAAAACACAATATGATCAGTGTAAAGGAGCGCTTGGAAATGCCTGGAACAAACCATCTGAGACTGTCCCTTATATTATCCAACATATCACTTGTAAAGACTTTGAATCGGATTGGTAACAGTGGACAACTTGCTTCACTCCTCTTTTGAAAGAAATAAGTTGCGGGAATCTCCCTCGCATCTAACCTTACATGGATCTTGGAGCTGGAGTACATATCTCAAATAAAATCCAAGATTTGGCCACATTTCTCCGATAACTTCCAGCTCCTTCATGAAGCACTAGTTAAAAATCTTGGGTTTCCCCAAGCATTACGATACTTTGCAATCTTGTATAAAGACAAATTGCCGTACACATTTCCCAGCAGAAAAAAATCCAGCCTGAAACGTTTTGATTTCTATGTGGCCCTCCAAAGTATCCCTATCTCGACTCTATTTTTTCTCCCCTTGTCCACTCTCTTCCCAACTACATCCGCGACTCCTTGACGCCCTCCGTCATTTTAACAGTTTCCAGTTTCCCAGCCCCAACAGTCTCCTTTTCACCATGGATGTCCAATCCCTCTACACTTCCATCTCCCACCAGGATGGCCTCAGGGCTCTCCGCTTCTTCCTTGAGCAGAGGCCCAACCAGTCCCTATCCACCATCACCTTCCTCCTCCTGGCTGAACTTGTTCTCACATTGAACAACTTCTCTTTTAACTCCACTCACTTCTTCCAAATTAAAGGTGTTGCTATGGGAACCCACATGGGTCCTAGCTATGCCTGCTTTTTCGTGGGATATGTGGAACATTCTCTGTTCCAGTCCTTCTCGGGTCCCCTCCCGTACACCTTTTTCCGGTACATTGATGACTATCTCGGTGCCCTTTCCTTCTCTCGCCCTGAACTTGAAAATTTCATTCACTTTGCATCCAATTTCCACCCTTCCCTCACCTTCACATGGTCCATCTCCGACTCTTCCCTTCCCTTCCTCGACTTCTCCGTCTCCATCTCTGGGGATAGGCTTTCGACCAATATCCACTAAAAGCCCACTGACTCCCACAGCTACCTGGACTACACTTCCTCCCACCCCGCATCCTGTAAGGACTCCATTCCATTCTCCCAGTTTCTCCGTTTCCTCGCATCTGCTCTCACGATGCCACCTTTCACACCGGTGCCTCTGACATGTCTTCCTTTTTCCGCAACAGAGGATTCCCTTCCGCCATGGTTAACATGGCCCTCGACCGTGTCTGTTCTATTTTCCGCACCTCTACTCTCACCCCTTTCCCTCCCTCTCGGAACCATGACTGAGTTCCCCTTGTCCTCACCTTTCACCCCACCAACCTCCACATTCAACGGATCATCCTCCGCCATTTCTGCCACCTCCAGCGTGATTCCACCACCAATCACATCTTCCCCTCAGCATTCCGAAGGGACCGCTCCCTCCGTGACACCCTGGTCCATTCTGCAGTCACTCCCGGCACCCCCTCCCCTTCCCACGGCACCTTCCCATGCAAGTGCAGGAGATGCAACACCTGCCCGTTTACCTCCTCCCTTCCCACTATCCAGGGCCCCAAATACTTCTTCCAGGTGAAACAGCGATTTACTTGTACTTCTTTCAATTACTAAAATACACTGTATTCGCTGCTCATGATGTGGTCTTCTCTACATTGGGGAGACCAAGCGTAGATTGGATGACTGCTTTGCGGTGTCCCTGAGCCTGTCACTTTAATTCTCCACTCCACTCCCACTCTGATATCTCCATCCTCAGACGCCTCCACTGTTCCAATGAAGCTCAATGCAAGCTCGAGGAACAGCACCTCATCTTTCATTTAGGCACTTTACAGCCTTCTGGACTCAACATCGAGTTCAACAATTTCAGAGTGTAACCGCTGCCAATCTTTGGCTCCCTCCCACCTCAGAGCCTGTTTCTTTTTCTCTCTTTGTCTCGAATGGCAGTTGGTCATTATCCCACCATTCACACCCTGTCTTGATTAATGTTTTTCTAACTCCTGGCATTAGCATTTGGATTCGGCCCATCATCCCTTTTTGTCTCTCTAATCTCTCCCGTCTTCCAACCTATCACAGACCTTCCCTTTTGTTCTTTCTTCCCCTCCCCCTTTCAGTGCTTGTTAAGAATCTGTTCTTTCCGAACACTCTCCAGTTCTGACGAAGGGTCATCGGCCCAAAAAGTTAACTCTGCTTTCTCTCCACAGATTCTGCCTGACCCACTGAGATTTCCAGCATTTTCTGTTTTTATTCCAGATTCCAGCATTCACAGCATTTTGCTTTGGCTCCAAAGTATCTGACATGCATGCCGTGACAATCTGAAAAACCATCTTAAGAGCTACTAATAACAATGAGACACCTTTTTTTGGTCTCACTACAGTCCCCTTTTTGAAGAATAGGAATCATAATTGCGCTACAGAATGTGCGAGCCATAAGTAGAATCATATTCACCAACCTTAGAAGGCAGCTGAAAGTTTTTGGTACTGATCTCGAAGACCATTCCCATTCCTTGTGTACAGCAGCGGTTAAGAAGTCAGCATGAATTCCATCCATACCTGTTGCCCTGGCATTAGCAAGATGATATGGCATGAAATATACTTCTTCCTTGCAAACTGGTTTGTTAAGGACTTCTATCCATGCATTGTGCTCCACTGTCTTTTCCAATCTCCATGTAGATGGGGCCAATTCAGTATAATAATCTCTCCAGGCTTCAAGGTTGCTCTCATGGATTTGTTATAGATAATGGAGGGAGGCCATTGGTGGAGGGGGGCAATGGGGGACCACATGGGGGGGGGGAAGGGGAGGGAGGCCATTGGTGGAGGGGGACAATGGGGGACCACGTGGGGGGGGAGAGAAGGGAGGCCATTGGTGGAGGGGGACAATGGGGGACCACGTGGGGGGGGGGGGGAGAGAAGGGAGGCCATTGGTGGAGTGGCCAATGGGGGACCAGGTGGTGGGGGGGAGAGAAGGGAGGCCATTGGTGGAGTGGACAATGGGGGACCACGTGGGGTGGAAGAGAACACTGAGAAGTGTAGAGGAACAAAGGGACCTTGGAGTGCAGGTCCACAGATCCCTGAAGGTAGCAGGCCAGGTAGATAAGGTGGTTAAGAAGGCATATGGAATACTTGCCTTTATGTCGGGGCATGGAATACAAGAACAAGGAGGTTATGCTTGAACTGTATAAAACACTCATCAGGCCAAAGCTGGAGTACTGCGTACAGTTCTGGTCACCACATTCCAGGAAGGATGTGATTGCACTGGAGAGGGTGCAGAGGAGATTTACGAGGATGTTGCCTGGACTGGAGAATTTTCACTATGAGTAAAGATTGGATAGGCTGGGTTTATTTTCTTTGGAACAGAGGAGGCTGAGGGGAGACCTAATTGAGGTGTATAAAATGATGAGGGACCGAGATAGAGTGGATAGGACGGACCTGTTTCCCTTGGCAGAGGGGTCAACAACCAGGGGGCGCAGATTTAGAGTAATTGGGGGAAGGTTTAGAGGGGATTTGAGGGGAAATTTCTTCACCCAGAGGGTGGTGGGGGTCAGGAATTCACTGCCTGAGAGGGTGGTAGAGGCAGGAACCCTCACCACATTTAAAAAATACTTAGATGTGCACTTGAAGTGCCGTAACCTACAGGGCTACGGACCAAGAGCTGGAAAGTGGGATTAGGCTGGATAGCTCTTGGTCGACCGGCGCGGACACAATGGGCCGAAATGGCCTCCTTCCGTGCTGTAAATTTCTATGGCTCTATAATGCTGACTTGACAATCATTGCCACTTGCCCAGAGGAGCTCATTCATTTTAAGTTAGACAGAAGTCTTTATCTAATGGGAAATGATTTAGGATGTTTTTTCTGTAGTTGCAAACTCCTGCAGATGAATGGAACTCATTTAATCCTGCTTCATTTCCCTAATAACACTCTTGATATCATAATATTTTGCATCATCACCTACCCTCAGAAATTCTTGATTGCTGTAAAGAGGCTTGAAATACCTCTTTAAAGGCCAGGGGGAGAAATTTGGTCGCTCCTCTGTTATGGTGTTAATTGAGGTGGGCGGTACTTTTAGCCTTGAAAAAGTTGCGCCTCCTGCCCAGAAATTTGTCAGAATTGGTCGAAGAGCTGGCGGGTACTAAATCAACTGTTGCATACCAGAGCTGGGGGATGCTAACGAAAATGCTAGCGCTAAATTTAACAGAGTCATTGCGCATGAGCCGAACTCCGACTTAGATCCCGGGAAAAGCCGAGTCTTAAAGGCATGGCCTAGTAATGCATCCATTAAAGTTTTCAAAATCACAATTTCTCAAGCTGAACTGTTATTTCTGTTTGCCGCTGCAAATTCGGCGGCTCACCACCGTGCTGTGTGTAAACGTTGCACTGACTGTGACTTCTGAGGGAAACGCTTCCCCATCCCTTTAATTGGCCACAGTTAACGACTCTGCAAGCCTGTATCGACTGTTTTTCCAGACATTGTTCTTGGCGGCTGCAAAATGAGGCGGCCGCACCTCATTTTCCAACCGGGGTGCGAGCGTGGGCATTGCACCAGGAATACGTCATGATCGGAGTGATCGTCAGCAACCAGGAGCTACTGGTTTGCGTCCCCCTTGAGTGTCTAATGAATTTTCGGTCGGGGCGCTAAACGCTCCGCTCCCGGTCAGTAACCTCTTATGCTTCCATTGACGCCCTCTCTGGCCGCTAACTGAGGTGTTAGTCCAGCCCCTACTGTCTTTCATCTGACATCTGTCTTTCTTTTTGCAATTACCTTAATAGGACCTTGCTTAATAAATGAGCAGCTAAGAGAATGTAGCTTCCGTCTGTTTTTGATGTCAGCTTGAGACAAAAAAAATCATTGGCCATCATCCATTATAAAGTTCATCCTATTAACAGTCATACAGATTTGGTTCCAGGCTTAGTAGTTGGAAATATACAACATTTAGAACATTTAGATAAGCTTGTTTACTCAGAGTATTGTAAGGCTGTGAAATTCACTTCCAGGATTAGAGCTTGAGACAGAAACCATGCCAACATTCAAGATTAGATTGGATAAGTGGATGAAGAAAAATGGGATAAGTGGATGAAGAAAAATGGGATAAAGTGATACGGGATCAGGGTGGGTAAATGTGATGAGGATTGTTTGCTTGTGTGGAGGGTAAACGTTATAGCGTCTATTTATAGCTATGTAAATATCGTTCTCGTGGCTGACCATCTTGGCCTGATCACTTATAGAACAGAGGTCGTCAACCACTCTAAATTAGCAGACAGCGTTTGTCGTGAGGCCATCGCCTTGCTCAAACAGCTAAGAGCAGTCTTCTTTATGATGAAGTAATCTGAAATTCCCTGCAAAGTCAAACAATGTGATTGGAAAGCAAAGGGCATACCAAGGTAATCAATCATGAAAGGCAGTCCCTCAAAATGAGGATGACTTGTTTACGTGCCGAAAAGGGATAAGTTCACAGGTGTTTTAATGAAGGACCTAATATTCCAGATCCCGAACTACATCTTGAAGGGTGGAAGATGCCTGTGCGTGGATTTTTTTAACGTGTGGTGGCCGTTGCACCTCAGTCACCACACGGGCTTGACAGAGCTAGGTTTTGGTCCAGTGGCAAGGATTAACCAAGATGACTGGAGACCAGATCTGCTGCACGGACCTAGTGTGCACACATATCGCAGTGTGGGTTGGCCCGTGCTGCCCCTGGGCCCTCAGCTCTTCTGGGCCCCAAACTCTCGCCTCTCCTGGGCTCCAATCACATCCCTCTACGAACTCTTGCCGCTCCTTCGCCCCGACCTCGCCGCTCCTGCTGTACCTGCCCACACTGCAGTCAGCCGTCAATAATGATCAATTGTTTATGCAGAGCCAAGAGAAGAAAACATAAGAACATAGCGCATGAATAAATCCATCAAATGCACTACTTCCATCTACCATGTTCAGTCTGTCCTCTATGGACTGTATCCCATCCATTTAATGCTTTGTGATCTCCAAAGATAACCAAGAAAATAGAGTATTCATCCATGCAGCTTCACTATTAAATAATGGTCTGCCAACGTTAATTGACAAGAATTCCGCTATTCTAGCTACAGCAACAGAGGACCTTCAAGTGGATATATTTTTCTCTCAATCCTGGAAGACACAAGGGTAGAAATGATCAATTGTTTTATGGTATGAACAATTAATGTGTTTATACCAAGGTCCTTTCTGTAATATTTTTATGCAAGTGTTAATTTGTTTATTTTAAACAGGTTATTGCTTGAATATCTGCATTAAAATAGTAATGAATATGTTAAAGCTTCATACAGAAGCGTGCTTTTTGTAATATCTACCATATGACAACAAATCGAAAAATGGAATGTAAAACATCAATTAAGGAGTAACTCTTTACATTTGGAGTTGTTAACTCACAGAATAGTGAATGTGGAGGCAATTGGTGCACTTAAAAATAAATTGATGCATTCCTGATTACACAGGGTGCACAAGGATATAGATTTGACAACAAAACAAGAGAGAGATGACATTTCATTCAGTGTATGTTGAACAAACAGCGAATAATAATTAGAGGAGTGAATACTATATTTTCTTCTTTCCACCAACACATTTTGGGAAGTTCCATCACAGCCATTTTGTCCTCTCCAAATGAGAGGGGGATTAACAGATGCAGATATCACATTTTTGGATGGTTTGCATTTACTGATGCAACAAGCACGTTGACCTGAGTGGAAAAATAACTAGAATTACAAAATATTTTTTGGGTTCAGTTGGATCATGTATTTTGGGTAGATGTGCATAAAGCACTAACAAAGCACATATCACATGCCATCCTTATCACCTTTTTGAGCAAGATTGCTAGTTAACCATCAATTTGTGCTGAATTGCTGGTATGGTTTGGCTGTCATTCATATCAGTGGGACTGCCCCAAACTCAAGTTACATAGAACCTTGGAGGAAACTGGAGAGTTTTGTCCCGTCATTCCAGATTGCATTCAATCTCAGATTTCAAAGGATAGTGTGTTAATCCATCGTGCTACCCAGGCATTTATGTCTTGTGTTCTTTTATTATTTAAGGAAGATTTCTATATGCATACAAGCCCACAGAACGAGAGATATGTATACATTACTTACACTTGTATATTTATATGCATATGTTATATCAAACTTTTACCTCTGTTATTTTTATATCAAATTGTCTGGAAGATGTAACATGTTACTTTTAGAAGTGATGTTAGACTCCCTCAGTACTGAGGAACGATATTTAAAATTATGGTAGTTATCTCTCTTATGCTGAAGTGACTAGAGTATTTGAATTCTTTAATTACTACAAATTTTAGCAAAAATGTAGCACATATATTTGTGCTGATGCTAAATATCATAATGTCAATAATCTGGAGTCCAGGGAGTATAATGTACTGAAACAAATATTTCCACTTCCAATGTCTTGTTCTGCAGCAAGGTAAGACCCCACTGGGAGTGGCAGCAAGAGTCAACCACATCATTATTGTGGACATGATCATCAAAGCAGAAAGATACTGTGCATGGAAAGAGGTGAGTCACCATAGAGCCGAGTAACATTCACTGGTAACAAAAGCACAATATAATCTTTTTATTTCTCCACCTTTGTTTCCTTAACATTTAATTGTGGTGGTTTCTCTAAAATGAATATAGCGTTTTTCCTTCAGTTCAAGGTGTGTCACATTACTCCTGCTGACACAAGACAAACTGGTACCCATAGCTTTTCTTGGGGTGGGCAAAATCTGTTTGTTTTCTCTGTTTCCCCTTAGCACTAATTATACCCAAGTGGGCATATCAGGAATGTCCTCCACCATCTCAGTGATTGAGTTTGGCACAGCAATGACTTCCCCACCAATTTCTCTGTGGGAAGGTGCTTAACCAGTATATTGAATCTGGATCCTACGGCTCTGAACACCATGTATCGGTGCTTCAAAATGCGGTACCATCATACCTTTCCGAGGAGGTCACACCCTCTCAATAGAAAATGTCCTAAACATACATAATATTAATGCTGAACATTTCAAGCAACACCTGCATGAAAATGCTACATTTTCAATTGTTTTATATTTTTTCCCACTAATTTTGTTTTCTTTCCTCCTGCATTAATTCCTTACTGGAGTACGGTTCCATGGACAGGAGGCAACCTCTGGTGCCTTGTTCAAATGGCCATTATTCAACTGTGGTGATTCTTGACGGTGTTAGCAGGCTATTTCACTGGAGGCATCACCTGACCTCCATACACAAACACGCGCACACACACTGTCTATCACTGTCACTGTAAAATGAACAGGTGTAGCAATGTTGCCCGATATTCCAGCCACCCCCTCCCCGCCCCCACTCCATTCCACTCATTGGCAAGCGAAGCCAAATGTCAACCCCTACTGCCAGCCCAGCTGAGATTACAGATCAAGGATTAAACCTTCCTGTTTTTTATGGCTTAACTACTCATTAGATTAAGTTGCTTAACCACTGGGGACGCTTGTTGTAAATCTTTATGGGAATACTCCAGAAGAGAGCTCTATGACTTTATTCTCTAGTTTTTATTGAAAGACATAATCGTTCCTGTAATCAATTAAAAAAAATATATAATTTTTTTTTGTAGATTTCCCATGAGGTGGTTGACTTCTGATTGAAGCCAGTATTTTAACTGCATTTTATGAGACAGAGTATTGAAATATACAGTATCTTTGCCAGTTTCAGTTCCCAACATGCTTTTAAAAAAAAATAAAGAAATACCATTGGTTCCCTTTTCAGACAAGTACTCTAAAATAAGGTTGTAACAATAACAGCTCACATTTATTTAGCACCTTTCATGTAGTGCTTTATGCTAGAGTATTAATTTAAAAGTTAAAATATCAAGACTTTTTTTAAACCAGTGATTAAGCTTTAGGGTTGACAGTGAATAGAAGCCTTTAATAGGTTATTGGCAGGGCTACTGATTTATTGTGATGGAATAAGTTGAATTATTATTATATCGGATTCTTATCAATTTTTGGAGGGATACCTTTCTGCGAATCCATCCATTTTCCAAAGAAAATCATAAATTAGTTGTCTTTATTGGCTGCAGTGTGAGAATAGAATCATAGAACGGTTACAGCATGGAAGAAGGCCATTCAGCCTGTCGAGCCCGTGCTGGCTCTTTGCAACAGCACCTCAGCTAGTCCCATAGTTGGCTAAATGTAACTCAAACTGGACCAGTTGATCTGGTTTAGCTGAATTTTTTTATGGGTCATAAATGATTCATGTGTTTCTCAGCAACTGCAGAATGTGCATCAACACAATTATCTCAAGAAGGTAGACACACCCTAATAATCACGTCCACATTGTTTCAATACAATGTGTTTGCCAGATAAAGCACAATGTTTTTCACACTTTAGTCTGAACAAATTCCTCTCAGATGTCACTGTCAGGAGTGTACACTGCGTTAACAAAAACACATTGCTTTTATCCAACACCTTTAACATAAAAATACATCCACATCCAAAAAGCCTTAACTCCAATCACAAAAAAACAGTCACATTAGACATCTCCATGTCCCTCTGTGGCTCCCTCTGTGACCTGAATCTTTTTTTTTCCAATAATATACTTTATTCATATAAAATTTTCACAATACATTGGAAAATAGTTCAGTACCTTGCGGTCAGCAATTCCATACAATTCGTTTGGATGCTGACAGCAGTTCCATACAATGAACTAGTGTGCATTTCATTTCAAGGTACAGTTTAGTACAATCCGTAAATCACGTTACATGTAGTACTGTGCAAATAAGGGTATTACATGGAGCAGATAAGAACAGATTTATATTTACATTCCAGGATACATTTCAATACCGATCACGAATCACGTTACATGTAGCACTATGCAGATGAAAGCAGCACATGGAACGGATGAGAATACATTAATATTTCTTTACAAGTTATTAAACAGTACAAAGACTTTCATTGTACATGGCACAACACAAGTGTTTTTCAGTACATGGTGCTCTATGTATACAAGCAGATTAACAAGTACAGCCCGAGGGGGGTCTGATTCCATCCCCTGGATTTACCGTGGCGGAAGGGCCTTAAACTGTGGCTCTTCCCCATCGTGCCTTTGCAGCGACTGCACCAACCTTTAGTGCGTCCCACAGCACGTACTCCTGGACCTTGGATTGCGCCAATCTGCAACACTTGGCAATGGACATCTCATTGCTCTGGAAGACCAGCAAGTTTCGGGAAGACCAAAGTGCGTCTTTCACCGAGTTGATGGCTTTCCAGCAGCAGATGATGTCTGTCTCAGTGTGTGTCCCTGGGAACAGTCCGTAGAGCACAGAGTCCTGTGTTACGGAGCTGCTTGGGATGAACTTCGACAGCAACCACTGCATCTCCTACCAGACCTGCCTTGCAAAGGGGCAATCCCGAAGGAGATGGATGACAGTCTCATCCACACCACAGCCGACTCGGGGGCAGAGTGCTGTGTCTCTGAAACCCCGGCTGTGCATGAAGGATCTGACGGGTAGGGCCCTTCTCACCGCCAACCAAGCTACGTCTTGTGCTTGTGTGAAAGCTCTGGCGATGAGACATTCTGCCAAACGAGTTCGACAGTCTGCTCGGGAACCGTCCGACAGGATCCATCATCTCCTTCTTCTGTCGGGCGTCCAGGACCTTGCGTGCCGACCACTGCTTTATGCCCTTGTGGTCAAAGGTGTTTTTCTTGAAAAGCTTTTCCACGAAGGATAGGTGGTGAGGCATGGTCCAACTGGTTGGAGCGTTCTGCGGCAGCCTGGCCAGACCCATCCTTCGTAGCACCGGGGACAGATAGAATCTCAGCACGTACTGACACTTGGTGTTTGCGTACGAAGAGTCTATGCACAGCTTGATGTAGCCGCACACAAAAGTGATGGCCACATTCGGAACGTCCTTTTCCCCCCTTGTCCAGAGATTTGTACATCGTGTCTCTACGGACACGGTCCATTTTCGATCTCCAGACGAAATGGAAGACGGCTCAGGTGACTGCCATGGCACAGGAGCAGGGTATGGGCCAGACCTGCGTCACATACAACAACACCGAGAGCACCTCACTCCTGATGACCAGGTTCTTTCCTGCAATGGAGAGTGAGCACAGCTTCCACCATCCCAGTTTATGTTTGGCTTTAGCGATACGCTCCTTCCAGTTTTTGACACACGCCCCGTCTGCTCCGGACCATATTCCCAACACCTTCAGGTAATCTGACTTCACGGTGAAGGGAATAAAGGATCAGTTGGACCAGCTTCCAAAGAACATGGCCTCGCTTTTGCTGAAATTTAGCTTCGCTCCCAAGGCCAGTTCAAACTGGTCACAGATTGTGAGCAATCCGCAGACTGACTGCGGATCCAAGCAAAAGACGATAACTGACCTGAATCAAACTACCAAGTGGTGATGAATTGCAGGCAGCCGACAGCTGTGGGCTTGTACCCACTGGTAACTAACAGAGAAGAGACATCCACTGGGTCAGACTGGGCTGGACTTAAACACAAATTCCAGAGATAAATACCCAGTTACAAAGACACATTTTGTTTAATACTATATTTACAGTTTTCTTTCCAATCTATCATTTGAGGGTAACCTTTTTTGCTGTAATTATTCATATTTTGTCAGATTGATTTTTAATATGTATTTTTAATTGTCTCTAAATATTCGTCATGTTCTCAAAATTATTATAAAATAATATAGAAATGCGCAAAACATTTCAACAATTCTTCGCACTTGTTAATATTATTTTCACCTGATCTAAGCTACTAATCAGTAATAGGTTTGAATTAAGGCTATACTTTGAAAGTTTCTAATTAAAAAAAATATTTATTAATAGTTTTCGACATATGCAACCAACAGTGAACAATTATATTATATACTTTTCTCATAATAAGCCAACAAATGTCCCAGATAATTGACTATACAAAGAGCAATCTGAAAATTTTGAGCCAAATTTATTGATACTGGTAAAGTCCACTTCCTGCAGCCTAAGAGGAAGCAAGAGGGCCCAACCATAAAGACCTAGAGAAGATACTTGAGGGGAATTTTAACTCTTCCCGCTGGGCAGGAACAGAGTGAGTGAGCAGTTCAAATGGAAGGACTCTGTTCTCACTAATCTTGGAGGTAGACGTGGTGCCTGCTCAACTCAGACGGGAGCCTCGTGCATAAATGCTAATCGGAGTCCGATAACTTTCCGGGTGGAAGTGGGCCAGCAGCATTTAAATGGGAGTTAAAATTCCCGGGCTTGAAACTTAAGGCACCGAGTGGGTTATCGCTCGCCCTGCACTCCACTTGCCTGAAACCCGCTCCAGGTTAAAATTGACCCCATTGCTTCTGAACTTTGCAGTGTAAATATTAATCATTGCATGCAATTTTAATGTTGTGGTGAATTAAATACAACTGAGGTCTTGGAACAAGGACATTTCACATCAGCTATAAATAAAGTTGAATGACCTGTCAACCAACACTATAGTATTTGTTCACAAGGAATACCTGATAATTGGCTGATGGCGAATTTCAGCTTGTTTTAGGAAGTTAATGATTAATTGTAAGAGCTGAAAGCGGACCCAATCCATTGCTCATATCTTATGAATACTTTGAAAGGCGAACATGCTCTTCAAAGAAAAGTAGACTTGATTTGAAGTGTTAAACTTGGTTCTTATGCCCCAGTGTGAATTACTGCAGTCATGGTACATCAACAAGCAGCACAATTACAAGTCCTTCTCAGTTTCATTCTGTTGCTTCAAATTTCCCCCTTCCTTATTCAGATGGCATTTTCAGCACCTTGTAAGAATTAATGTCCTTATTATGATACTAGAGTAAATAAGGTGCATTGACAATGTTGCCAGCATGTTATATTGATTGCACATAAAGGGGGAGGGCGATTTAAAATCTGGGAACCTGGTGGAAACTCGGTAGATGGGCAGTTAAAATCTCCCTAGTTACTTACACACTGCAAAACTGCCAGGAACTCACCGAGCTGTGGCAAGGACACCCACCTAAAGCTAGCGGGATCTTTCTTTACATATGCATAATCACATATTGCATATGCAATTCAACCAATGGCTTGAGTAGGAAACCTACTTTAGCTTTCCCGCCAGATGAAGACAGCGGGAAGAGGAGCAAGGGCCATGAGAGGCCCAAACAGGAACATTTATTTACTTTCCATGTGAGCTGGAATGTTCCACCGGGCTCCACAAAGAAAGCTAAGGACTCTCCTACCATGACAGCCCTTTCCAAGACCTCCACGAGACAGTCACCAAAGCTGATCCTGTCACCTGCCTGTTGTTGTTGGGCAGCCTGTGGGCTATGTGATATTCCAGGAGGGCTGGGAGGTATGAAGTTATGTGTTCTTCTACTCTGACTTGGTGCCATTCCCTGCTGCTTTCTGGGCATGGATAGTGCTTGCGTGATCATAGTTCTGTACAAGTGCGATAAAAAATATTCAGCAGGCCAGGCTGCCTGACCAGCTGAGTATTTCCAGCATTTTCTGCTTTTATTTCAGATTTCCATCATCCACAGTATTTTGCTTTTGTCATGAAAAATATTTCTAAGACATTGAGAGTGAGTGAAGTGAAAGAGCCAAGGACTGTCCCTCTCTTACCTCTTTGTCCCTCAACCGGCTGCTGAAGAGTTTCCGGCTAATTCAGTTGCTTACACTGATTTAACACCAATGGCTGCATCAATGGGAATGAGCAGACCCAGGAAACTCATGTGTAACTCCCTCCAGAGGCTCTTTGTTAATTGGGGCAACTGCAGTGTAACTTATTTCGAGGATATTCTAGGCCAGGAGTTCCAAAGCTCATTGAGATGCCATAAAAATATTTGGATTAAGAAGCGTTAAGTTGGCTTCAGAATGGAGCTGACAGAATATTAAACCACACAGTTAATGCAGTTTTTTAATATTCAGAGGTGAAGGGGCAAGGCCCAAAGTGCAGGTCACCACTAAACTATAACAACAACGTGCATTTATATAGCACCTTTAATGTCGTAAAACAGCCCAAGGCGTTTCACAGGAGCGTTCTCAAATAAAATTTGATACCAAGCCACATAAGGAGTTTTTGGACGGATGACTAAAAGTTTGGTCAAAGAGATAGATTTTAAGGAGTGTCTTAAAGGAGGAGAGAATTGTAGAGAGGTGGAGGGATTAAGGGAGGGAATTTCAGAGCTTAGCGCCTCGGCAGCTGAAGCGGTGGAGCGATGAAAATGGGGGATGTACAAGAGGCTAGAATTGGAGGAGTGCAGAGATCTCGGGGAGTTGTAGGGCAAGAGGAGGTTACCGAGATAGGGAGGGGCAGGGCCATGGAGGATGTGAAAACAAGGATGAGAATTTTAAAATTGAGGTGTTGCTGGAACAGGAGCCAATGTAGGTCAGCGAGCAGAGGGGTGATGTGTCAGCGGGACTTGGGGGGAGTTAGGATATAGCAGCAGAGTTTTGGCTGAGCTCAATTTATGGAGCGTGGAAGATGGAAAGCCAGCCAAGTCGAGAGCCAAGCCTATTGGAATAGTCAAGTCTAGAGGTAACAAAGCTATGGATGGAGGTTTTAGCAGTAGATGGGCTGAGGCAGGGGCGGAATCCTTAACTTTAAGGTTAAAAGGAGTAAAAAGGAGGATGATGTTAATCGGGAAGTAGTGATTAGCTGTTACCAAGCTTGCATTTGTAAAGCCTGATGATGTTATGAGGAAGGAGAGCCTGAGAGATGAGTTGTAGCTGCTTTGAATTTGTTGGTCCTATTGCATTTATAGTTATAGCAGGGTAAATGTGGCTTAAAAATCTCGAGATGACAATGACATTGAGCTCCGTCGTTGTCTTGCTGACTGAACTAACTTTCTTAAATTGCAACCCAACCTGACCTACTTGTAAAGAAAGGAAAACAAGAGCCATGAGCAAACATCATATCTGAAGTTTTCAAGAAGAGTTCTGTTGCAATTGTTCATTATATTTATATTCAGTTTCTTTAGCTAACTACTCTGTGGTGCAGTGGTGTTTAGACTAAGGGAAGTAATATTTGAGTGTGCAAGTGCTTTCTTGTCTGAACTTTGTTAGCTTGAAATTCTCACATTGTGCCCTGGAAGAGTGTAACATGAGAAGTTGCATCATATCACAACTATGCCAAGAGTTTGGAAACAATTCTTGCCTGCTGTGTTCTGATGCTCTTTTGTGTAAATCTGAGGTTAAAACAGCTTATTATGTTTCAGACAATCCAGGATATCTCTGCAATCCCAGCAAGAAGTTACCCATTAACGTTCAAACCAGACCACACCACACAGACGAGCCAGCTCCGCACAGCCATATGGAGAGTTGCAAACCATAACCTGAAACCAAAGGATTGGAAGAAACTTGCGGTGCAATGGGATTTCACTGAGGAGCAAATGAAAGGAATTGCGGAACAGTGGACAGGTAGGGACACCTGTTAATACGCAGACAAACGCACAGAATGAAGCATATTTCAGGTTGAAGTCATGGAAAAGTATTCACCCTCTCCTCCTATCCCTCTCTATACTCCACACCATTCCCCTTCGTGGGCGGGAGATCTCTTCCCAGCAATTTGCCAATGCCTTTCACAGGCATTCCAAGGTAACTCACTCTCCATCTCTGAGGAGAAGCACCTAGCCTCTGCTTCCTGCACGGTCAATATCAGGGACATGCCATGCAAAGAACTGACCCCTAAACACAGTGTATTGGTACAGAAAGGCACTTTACTTACACCTCATAAAAAGTGTTTGCCAAATGTTGCATCAAAAGACAGCATTCAGCTTCCACGTATTATCCTGATGAAAATAATGCATGATTCTTCCGGATATCCTTTAACTAAACAGTTTCCTAAACACTCATTTATAAAGACTGTGTTCTTTTAACTGTACAATGGCAGTAACAAAGATTTTTATACAATTAATCCATCCATCCCCATTCAAGTGAAAGGGGGATTTGCCAAGCATTTCGATTAGTTTGCAAGAATATTTGCCTTTCTGCCGCTTGTTTACTATTTCTAAAAGATTGTAGAACAACCAACACCGTGAGGGAAATAATTGGTAAGTGAGGTTTGTCCCTATGGGGGAGAGTGTGCATTTCATATCAGGTAAATGGAAATTCTTCCTATGTGGATTTCTCAGCAGCTTGACATAATGGGTTTCTGCATGTGTCAGACATCCACCTGATCAAAAAAGACAGACAAAGTTGCCAGCCCAATTCTTAATGTGTATGTGCAGTGTATGAATGTAGTGTGGAGACACCAGCTGGTGGTTACATCTGCAACTGTAATCAATGTTTCATCATCATAGGCAGTCCCTCGAATCGAGGATGACTTGCTTCCACGTCAAAAAGTTCACAGGTGTTTCAATGATGGACCTAAAATTTCATGTCCGAACTAAATCTTGAAGGGTGGAAGATGCCTGTGCTTGGATTTTTTTAACATGTAGTGACCGTTGCACACCAGCCGCCACACCGGCTTGACAGAGCTAGGCCTTGGTCCAGTAGCAAGGATTAACCAAGATGACTGGAGACCTGCTCTGCTGCACGGACCTAGTGCGCACACATATCGCAGTGTGGGCAGCCCCTGGGCCCTCTTCTCTTCTGGGCTCCGAACTCACGCCTCTCCTGGGCCTCGATCATGTCCCTCTACAGTCTCTCGCCGCTCCTGATGTACCTGCCCACGCTCCAATCACCGACCTGGACCATAGCTTCAGCTACCTAGGCCCCACACACTGGAATTCCCTCCCTTAAACCCTCCACCTCCATCTCCTATTTTGAGACATAAGAACATAAGAAATAGGAGCAGGAGTAGGCCACCTGGCCCCTTGAGCCTGCTCCGCATTTAATAAGATCATGGCTGATCTGATAATGGACTCAGCTCCACTTCCCTGCCTGCTCCCCATAACCCTTTATTCCCTTATCGCTCAAAAATCTGTCTATCTCCGCCTTAAATATATTCAATGACCAAGCCTCCACAGTTCTCTGGGGCAAAGAATTCCATAGATTTACAACCCTCTGAGAGAAGAAATTTCTCCTCATCTCAGTTTTAAAAGGGCAGCCCCTTATTCTATGTCCCCTAGTTTTAGTTTTCCCTATGAGTGGAAATATCCTCTCTGCATCCACCTTGTCGGGCCCCCTCATTATCTTATAAGTTTTGATAAGATCACCTCTCATTCTTCTGAACTCCAATGTGTAAAGGCCCAACCTACTCAACCTATCTTCATAAGTCAACCCCCTCATCTCCGGAATTAACCTAATGAACCTTCTCTGAACAGCCTCCAATGCAAGTAATTCCTTCCTTAAATACGGAGACAGTATTTAATACGCACCAATACCCTGTACAGTTGTAGCAGGACTTCTCTGCTTTTACACTCCATCCCCCTTGCAACAAAGGCCAATATTCAATTTGCCTTCCTGATTACTTGCTGTACCTGCATACTAAATTGTTATGTTTCATGCACAAGGACCCCCAGGTCTCTTTAAACTGCAGCACTTTGCAATTTTTCTCCATTTAAATTATAATTTGCTTTTCTATTTTTACTGCCAAAGTGGATAACCTCACATTTTCACCTTCCAAATTTTTGCCCATTTACTTAGCCTGTCTATATCCCTTTGCAGATTTTTTATGTCCTCACCTTTTCCACCCTTCTTTGTTTCATCAGCAAACTTGGCTACATTATACTTGGTCCCTTCATCCAAGTCATTAATATAGATTGTAAATAATTGAGGACCCAGCACCGATCCTTGCGGCACCCCACTAGTTGCTGTTTGCCAACTGGAAAATAACCCATTTATCCCGACTCTCTGTTTTCTGTTAGTTAGTCGATCCTCTATCCATGCTAATATATTACCCCCAACCCCGTGAACTTTTATCTTGTGCAATAACCTTTTATGTGGCATCTTATCGAATACCTTTTGGAAATCCAAATACACCACATCCACTGGTTCCCCCTTATCCACCCTGCTCATTACATCCTCAAAGAACTCCAGCAAATTTGTCAAACATGATTTTCCTTTTATAAAACCATGCTGACTCTGCTTGATTGAATGATGCTTTTCCAAATGTCCTGCTACTGCTTCCTTAATAATGGATTCCAGCATTTTCCCCAACGACAGATGTTAGGCTAACTGGTCGATAGTTTCCTGCTTTTTATCTGCCTCCGTAAAACCCATTTCTTTGACCAAGTTTTTGGTCACCTCTACAATCTCCTTTTTTATATTAAAGGCACTAAATAAATGTATGTATGATTACCTTTTAGTGTGTCAGCTGTGGCTCAGTTGGTAGCACCCTCACCTCTGAGCCAGAAGGTTGTGGGTTCAAGTCCCACTCTAGGGACTTGAGCACATAAATCTAGGCTGACACTGCAGTGCAGTGCTGAGGGAATGCTGCACTGTCGGAGGTGCCATCTTTCAGTTGAGACGTTAAACTGAGGCCCCGTCTGCTCTCTCAGGTGGACGTAAAAGTTCCCATTGCACTATTTCAAAGAAGAGCAGGGGAGTTATACATGATATCCTGGCCAATATTTATCCCTCAATGAACATAACAAAAACAGATTATCTGATCATTATCACATTGCTGCTTGTGGGAGCTTTCTGTATGCAAATTGGCTGTCATGTTTCCTACATTACAACAGTGACTACACTTCAAAAGTACTTCATTGGCTGTAAAGCACTTTGAGACACCTGGTGGTCATGAAAGGCACTATATAAATGCATGACCTTTTTTAGGCGGCCTTGTTTGTATGTGATTTATCAGTTTTGAATAGTATTTAATTAAGAGTCTAAAATCCTAAGTTTTTCCCCATTATTTACTAGAACACATTAATGTGAACATATTTATGTGAATAAGGATTTTTTGCATACACTATGGACTTCAAATATTTTCTCATCTATTTGTTTGCATAAATTCATTAGATTAGTCTCTTACTCTAACCTGGCTTCAATCAACGTTCCCACTGATCTGACACCTGGACAGCAAAATTAACTTTCTAGAAGGTGAAGATAATCAAAATGCAGTGATAAAATCAACTGGGAACTGAAGCATGTTATTCATTCGGAGATCTTTGCTATTTCCCTGTCACTAGTTAGAAAATAAGAACCCACAGGGAGAACTGAGAATCGTGATGTGGTTCTGAGCTCCCATCATTTCAATACTGTACATAAAAATTGGCAGTGCCCACCTTTCTGACTCAAAGCTGAAAATATCATTTATCTTGCTTCTTGGTTTGTTAAGACAGAATTCAACTTCTTTGTAGTGTTGAAAAATATGTTTATTCCACATTTAACACTTCAAATGCACACAAACTCCATATTTTGCTCCCACCCTATACTCATAATTGACCATTATTGAAGGGAAGTTGGATGATGGGGTAGATTGTATGTGGTCTGTGAAAGGAGTGAACTTGTTCGGTCAGGTGACCTTCCTTGTTTTCTGCTTTCTTACGTTCCACTCATACTCCCAATCATCCCCATTATCTGGGCAGATGCAGTAACGGTATTCCTGGTCACTCGGGGATGGCTGGCTGAAGAAATTTGTTTCTGCTGTCATTCATTACTCATCTTCATTAGATGGTGTGGATTCTGGCTGGCTAGCCTACCTATCCAGGGTTATCTATTGCCACTTAACATTTTGCAAATCTTTCGCTTTCAAGGATTACAGAGGTGAATTCATTTATTCATCAGTGTCAGAATGATGCCCTCCCCTTTTGTTCTAACGTCTCATATATCCTTGTGTATCCACCGCATCTACCACCAAGGGAAATAATTTGTTGTGGCACTGTATCCCACAATAAATCCCTCTTCACTTATTGCAAATAGCATGGTTTACAGTATTTAAAAAGTCCCTTTACATTTCACTTACACACTATTTTTCCCATCCTACAATTAATGTGCTCCCTACACTTGCCCAAGTACAAGGAAAACTGGTCCATGAAATTTGAGTGCTATTACCATATTATAATTCAGGCAGGATTAGTTCTTAGCCTTTTAGACAAGACTAACAGCAGTAGAGGAAAATCAGCCCCTTTGTCTTTACCTGTACGCAATTTTGGGATCATGTGGCCTAGGAAATTCTGATGTTAATATGTTATTCATGCTTCTTCCCATGAAAATAAATCTTTTTAATGGTGTCCCCAGAGCTTTAGTGTCCTGTCCAGACAGAACAAGGACATTTGCCCATCCAGGAAACATGTTATAAAATAAATGGGGTGCACTTCATTATGTTATTCTTTGGTTAGTCAGGCATTAACCAGTCAAAGCTCAGGTTCATTCTTCAGTTGTGCTTTGGCCAATGTCTAAAGGATTTCTCTTGAAAATGTTTTTGTTTATAAATCTTGATGTCTAGATGATTTTAATTACGATAAAATATTGGCTTATGATGTCACATTGGGCACTTAAGTTGCTTACTCACAAGGTAACATCTTCATGTAAGTCGGCTGAATGAGGCTCCAGGCTTGCATTGTAAAGCTTGCTCTCTTTCAGGCAGATTGTTGTGGATTGTTTACGAACATTTACTTCTGCTTGTTTAGGATCAAAAAGTTATAAGGAGCATGGTCACAGGATGTTGCTGATCTGGCTGCACGGAGTCCTTTTAACTGGCACAAACCCAGTCAAGGACTTGTATGAGGGGCTAATTAATATTGATCAGAAGAACTTAGCAGGTAAGTAAATAATGAGAAAGTTTTTCATTTTGAAATGCCAAGTGTCATATGAGATTCTCGCTTTAAGGGCAGATGTAACTTGCGATGTAATTTGTTTCCATCCACATGCAACTGACAAATTAAATTGTAGCAGAGCCATTTTAATTTATGGAGTGCAGGCTACAAACATAATCATTTTCTCATACCTGACCCGAAATTCCTTCTGAAGATACCAGGAAGTTGATATCAGGAACACCCTTCATCCTTAAATCATACTAAATTGGCCTGTTGGATTAGTGTCCCATCCAACTTAAGCCAGACAATTTATTCAATTGTATTCTGGTAATAAACAGAAAAGAAGTTTGATGTGCAGAGTTTTCTCATGGCCTCTCCTGAAGACATTGGGGTTGCTTTTCAGCAAATACTTTAGGTACTAAAGAGGTAAAGTGGTGGCCAAGATGGAATCTTAATCTGAAATAGCGGTTTAGCCTGTGTTTAGCACAGGCCACCATCTTGGTAAAGGAATTGAAGGCAGTGCTAGGAACGGTCGCCTGGAGGCTTGTTAAACAGCTGACTGACACTTAAAATGCCTGCTGGAGCTCATTAAAGATGCTGTATGGCATTTTAGTGTCTAGCGCTTCAACTAACACCTGTTCCTAACAGCAACCAGCTATTTGGGAGTAAACCACAGTGTTGATGTTGATTTCAAATGCTACTTAAAGGGACACTCGCTACTTAAAGGGATACTCACCATTTCATGGTCATTGCTGCTGGAGTTGTGAAGAGAATCTCTGAAACACATCAGGAGACTTTCTAGGTCACTTTGTCAAGACTTCACCAACACTCGAGCAATATCTATTCTGTAAATTCTCTGAGGACTTCACCTAAAGTAAGAAAGTGCTGTGTTACTCCACTTTATTGGACACCTTGTAGGAGTAACCAGGAGAAAGGGAATGCTTGGTCATGGGCACCTTGCTCGGGATCCTCCTTGGTCTGGACGAAGAATGGCAGGAACATATGAGGCCAGGCAGAGCAGCACCAGATGTTGCAGGAGAGAGGGACAGCAGGGCGCCCTCTCCCTTGGTCCCTGAGCTACCCTGCAACGTGCCACTGTGTGCTAGCCAGAGCACTCCACACCTTCAGGGGAGGTGGATGCGAGGAGCTCACATATACTGATCCATGAAAATTGCGTCTATTCAGCACTTGAGTGCTAAAGTTGCAGATTTCTGGTTTAGCACCTCCAGACAAGTTCAAATTATGGTAATCAGCAATTAGGATTAAAATTGTGTGCTAAATCTTTCAAACAGGCATGTCTTATTAGCACTGCTCCCAGTTAGCGACTGTTTTCACTCTTTGGCCAGAATAGCCCCCATTGACTTGTGCTGACTATCAATGGAAGACCAGCAGGAAGAGCAGTGCAAGGAAGGTAGTGCAGGGATCCCCTGCGGTCATCCCCCTGCAAAACAGGTACACCGTTTTGAGTACTGTTGAGGGGGATGACTCATCAGGGGAGGGCAGCAGCAGCCAAGTTCATGGCACCATGGCTGGCTCTGCTGCACAGGAGGGCAGGAAAAAGAGTGGGAGAGCGATAGTGATAGGGGATTCGATTGTAAGGGGAATAGATAGGCATTTCTGCGGCCGCAACAGAGACTCCAGGATGGTATGTTGCCTCCCTGGTGCAACAGTCAAGGATGTCTCGGAGCGGGTGCAGGACATTCTGAAAAGGGAGGGTGAACAGCCAGTTGTCGTGGTGCACATTGGTACCAACGATATAGGTAAAAAAAAGGATGAGGTCCTATGAGATGAATTTAAGGAGCTAGGAGCTAAATTAAAACGTAGGACCTCAAAAGTAGTAATCTCAGGATTGCTACCAGTGCCACGTGCTAGTCAGAGTTGGAATCGCAGGATAGCTCAGATGAATACGTGGCTTGAGCAGTGGTGCAGCAGGGAGGGATTCAAATTCCTGGGGCATTGGAACCGGTTCTGGGGGAGGTGGGACCAGTACAAACTGGACGGTCTGCACCTAGGCAGGACCGGAACGAATGTCCTAGGGGGAGTGTTTGCTAGTGCTGTTGGGGAGGAGTTAAACTAATATGGCAGGGGGATGGGAACCAATGCAGGGAGACAGAGGGAAGCAAAAAGGAGTAAAAGCAAAAGACAGAAAGGAGATGAGTAAAAGTGGAGGGCAGAGAAACCCAAGGCAAAGAACAAAAAGGGCCACTGAATGTAAAGGGGCTGCAGGATGGGTCAAAACTAAAAATCATGGTTTAAAAACTAGTATTAAAACACTCTACCTAAACGCACGCAGCATTCGAAATAAAGTAAATGAGTTGACGGCACAAATCATTACAAATGGGTATGATTTGGTGGCCATTACAGAAACGTGGTTGCAGGGTGGCCAAGACTGGGAATTAAACATACAGGGGTATCTGACGATTCGGAAAGATAGACAAGAAGGGAAAGGAGGTGGGGTAGCTCTGTTAATAAAGGATGATATCAGGGAAGTTGTGAGAGATGATATTGGCTGTAATGAACAAAATGTTGAATCATTGTGGGTGGAGATTAGAGATAGTAAGGGGAAAAAGTCACTGGTGGGCGTAGTTTATAGCCCCCAAATAATAACTTCACAGTGGGGCGGGCAATAATCAAGGGAATAATGGAGGCATGTGAAAAAGGAATGGCAGTAATCATGGGGGATTTTAACCTACATATCGATTGGTCAAATCAAATCGCACGGGGTAGCCTTGAGGAGGAATTCATAGAATGCATACGGGATTGTTTCTTAGAACAGTATGTTACAGAACCTACAAGGGAGCAAGCTATCTTAGATCTGGTCCTGTGTAATGAGACAGGAATAATAAACAATCTCCTAGTAAAAGATCCTCTCGGAATGAGTGATCACAGTATGGTTGAATTTGTAATACAGATTGAGGGTGAGGAAGTAGTGTCTCAAACGAGCGTACTATGCTTAAACAAAGGGAACTACAGTGGGATGAGAGCAGAGTTGGCTAAAGTAGACTGGAAACACAGACTAAACCTAAACGGTGGCACAATTGAGGAACAGTGGAGGACTTTTAAGGAGCTCTTTCATAGTGCTCAACAAAAATATATTCCAGTGAAAAAGGGCGGTAAGAGAAGGGATAACCAGCCGTGGATAACCAAGGCAATAAAGGAGAGTATCAAATTAAAAACCAATGCGTATAAGGTGGCCAAGGTTAGTGGGAAACTAGAAGATTGGGAAAATTTTAAACGACAGCAAAGAATAACTAAGAAAGCAATAAAGAAAGGAAAGATAGATTATGAAGGTAAACTTGCGCAAAACATAAAAACGGATAGTAAAAGCTTTTACAGATATATAAAACGGAAAAGAGTGACTAAAGTAAATGTTGGTCCCTTAGAAGATGAGAAAGGGGATTTAATAATGGGAAATGTGGAAATGGCTGAGACCTTAAACAATTATTTTGCTTCAGTCTTCACAGTGGAAGACACAGAAACCATGCCAGAAATTGCTGGTCACAGGAATGTGGGAAGGGAGGACCTTGAGACAATCACTATCACTAGTGGGGTAGTGCTGGACAGGCTAATGGGACTCAAGGTAGACAAGTCCCCTGGTCCTGATGAAATGCATCCCAGGGTATTAAAAGAGATGGCGGAAGTTATAGCAGATGCATTTGTTATAATCTACCAAAATTCTCTGGACTCTGGGGAGGTACCATCGGATTGGAAAGCAGCTAATGTAACGCCTCTGTTTAAAAAAGGGGGCAGACAAAAGGCAGGTAACTATAGGCTGGTTAGTTTAACATCTGTAGTGGGGAAAATGCTTGAAACTAACATTAAGGAAGAAATAGCGGGACATCTAGATAGGAATAGTGCAATCAAGCAGACGCAGCATGGATTCATGAAGGGGAAATCACGTTTAACTAATTTACTGGAATTCTTTGAGGATATAACGAGCATGGTGGATAGAGGTGTACCGATGGATGTGGTGTATTTAGATTTCCAAAAGGCATTCGATAAGGTGCCACACAAAAGGTTACTGCAGAAGATAAAGGTACGCGGAGTCAGTGGAAATGTATTAGCATGGCTAGAGAATTGGCTGGCTAACAGAAAGCAGAGTCGGGATAAATGGGTCCTTTTCGGGTTGGAAATCGGTGGTTAGTGGTGTGCCACAGGGATCGGTGCTGGGACTACAACTGTTAACAATATACATAGATGACCTGGAAGAGGGGACAGAGTGTAGTGTAACAAAATTTGCAGATGACACAAAGATTAGTGGAAAGCGGGTTGTGTAGAGGACACAGAGGCTGCAAAGAGATTTAGATAGGTTAAACGAATGGGCTAAGGTTTGGCAGATGGAATACAATGTCGGAAAGTGTGAGGTCATCCACCTTGGGGAAAAAAACAGTAAAAGGGAATATTATTTAAATGGAGAGAAATTACAACATGCTGCGGTGCAGAGGAACCTGGGGGTCCTTGTGCATGAATCCCAAAAAGTTAGTTTGCAGGTGCAGCAGGTAATCAGAAAGGCGAATGGAATGTTGGCCTTCATTGCGAGAGGGATGGAGTACAAAAGCAGGGAGGTCCTTCTGCAATTGTATAGGATATTGGTGAGGCCGCACCTGGAGTACTGCGTGCAGTTTTGGTCACCTTACTTAAGGAAGGATATATTAGCTTTGGAGGGGGTACAGAGACGATTCACTAGGCTGATTCCGGAGATGAGGGGGTTACCTTATGATGATAGATTGGGTCTTTACTCGTTGGAGTTCAGAAGGATGAGGGGTGATATTATAGAAACATTTAAAATAATGAAAGGGATAGACAAGATAGAGGCAGAGAGGTTGTTTCCACTGGTCGGGGAGACTAGAACTAGGGGGCACAGCCTCAAAATACGGGGAGCCAATTTAAAACCGAGTTGAGAAGGAATTCCTTCTCCCAGAGGGTTGTGAATCTGTGGAATTCTCTGCCCAGGGAAGCAGTTGAGGCTAGCTCATTGAATGTATTCAAGTCACAGATAGATAGATTTTTAACCAATAAGGGAATTAAAGGTTACGGGGAGCAGACGGGTAAGTGGAGCTGAGTCCACGGCCAGATCAGCCATAATCTTGTTGAATGGCGGAGCAGGCTCGAGGGGCTAGATGGCCTACTCCTGTTCCTAATTCTTATGTTCTTATGTTCTTATTCTGTAGATGAGAGTTATATTTCACTACCTCATACAAGTGAGCATATATAAGCCTAGACAGTGCGTATTGTCAGACTATTTGATTGTGTGGGGCACATCCAACATTTTCACAGGTGCACTTTTCCTCAGGGGTTATTGAATAGTGATCAGGATTAGGGACTCTAACTGTTTTACTTCTGCTCCCGAGCCTAGAAATGCTGATAATATTTATATCACTGAAGTCACTAAACAAGACGCAGGCTGGGGATTGAACCTGGGATTTTCCTGGTCTGTATATCTTAATTCTGTGCTGAGCTGTGTATTGAGCACAGAAGGAGGCCAATGGCCCATTGTGTCTGTGACGGTGCTCATTTTTCAGTTGGAGCGATCTATTCTTGTCCCATTTCCCTTTTCCTGTGTCATTTTATCTTCTTCCTTCTCAAATACTTATCCAATTCCCTTTTAAATTATTTTGTATTCTCTGCTTCAGCGGTAAAACATTCTATATGTTCTAATAACTAGAAAAAAACATCGTTCTACCTTCGTCATTCTAGTGATAGCCCTGAGTCTATGCACCTGGGTATTTATGGAGAGTGTACTGGGCTATAAGGAGAGTACCTGAAAAACTGTTCTAACTTTTTTTTGAATTGTAAAGCAATTGATAATAGTGATACTAAAGATGGTAACTTTATCAGTGAATTAATGTAATATGTACAAAATTACATCACATCACAAAGAATGTGAACTCTTGTCATGGTGTGCTAATAGCCACTTTTGCTTATTTTTTCAAATCGGCTGCATTTAGCACACTCATTGATAGTTGTGGATCTTCCACCACATTCTTTATTCAGTAGATTTTAATTTTCTGTAGCTTTTCAATGAATGTTTACATTCCAGTTACTGGTATGATTTTACATGCCCTTGTATGATAAGAATATATTGTAGTTAAACATGTACATGGTAAATGTTATCGTACGGGCTGAACAACACCACCCATAAAGTTCATAATAGTTCTTAATTTGATTGTATTTTAAAGGGATTTCTGAGACTGGTTCAGTTCAAGCAGCACACTAGTGCATTGATATGCTGAATTGCTGTGCAATATAACTCCAGTTTATATTTGAAATACTCTACTCAGTCACGTTCTCTTCTCAGTGATACCTGTCTGGATAGGGAGGTAAAACTGAATAATAAATCAAGTGTGCGCTAATCTGTTTAGAATGGCACAACTGAAGAACAACAAGGACTCGGGAGCAGATGGAATCCTCACCGAAGTACTAAAGCATGCCATCATCATCATCATAGGCAGTCTCTCAGAATCGAGGTAGACTTGATTCCACTCTTAAAATGAATACTTGGGTAGCTGAACAGTCCAATATGAGAGCCACAGTCCATGTCACAGGTGGGACAGATAGTCGTTGAGGGAAGGGGTGGGTGGGACAGGTTTGCCGCATGCTCTTTCCGCTGTCTGCACTTGATTTCTTCATGCTCTCGGCGATGAGACTCAAGGTGTTCAGCGCCCTCCCGGATGCACTTCCTCCACTTAGGGCGGTCTTTGACCAGGGACTCCCAGGTGTCGGTGGAGATGTTGCACTTTATCAGGAAGGCTTTGAGGGTGTCCTTGTAACGTTTCCTCTGCCCACTTTTGGCTCATTTGCCATGAAGGAGTTCCGAGTAGAGCGCTTGCTTTGGGAGTCACGTGTCCATGGTCTATGTCTCTGAACCGTACAGGTGTAAGGCGGCTGATCGCCTGGTCGTTCTCATCGAACCAGTCTTGATGTTTCCTGGTCGAGAGACCAAGCGTCTCTTCACAGGTGTTAATTATGGAGGCCTTGAGGGCAGACCAGGCCCTGTGGGCACTCTGTGTCTCTGGATCACTGGGAGTCATCAGATTGGTTGTGAGGCGCTGGCTGAATAGAGCTTTCTTAGCAGGGTTTTTGAGTGCCCCAGCGTTGATTTTCCTGCGGCATCGTTTCTGTTGCCACCGCTGTTTTGGGGCTACATTGATGGAGATGACAGAGCAGAGTAGGCGGCGGTCTGTCCAGCAGTCATCAGCTCCTGTCCTTCGCGCAGTCCCTCGCTTGGACGATGACGTAGTCTAGCAGATGCCCAGTGCTTGGAGCGAGAGTGTTGCCATGAATCCTTGTACTTGTCTCGCTGACGGAACAAGGTGTTGGATATCACAAGGCCATGTTCTGAGCATTTTGTCAGGAGGAGGGTACCAGTGGGAATTGGTTTTCCCTATCCCCTCTTTGCTGATCACAACTCCCCAGAGGTCTGTGTCCTGAGATAAATAAAATTCTGAAGTTAAAGTCGCCAAGGAGGATCAGATTGTTGCCCATTGGGACTCGGGACAGGGATTGTTCAAGGAGTAGAATTCCTCTTTGGTCTCGTCTATAACTTCCAGTGTTGGGGCGTATGCACTGATGACCGTGGCGCACTGGTTCCGGGCTAGCGTGAGCTGAAGGGTCATGAGGCGTTCGTTTATTCCGCAAGGGGTGTCTCTGAGATGCCTGACTAGCTCATTTTTTATGGCGAAGCCCACCCCATGGAGGCGGCATTCTTCTTCTTGTTTACCTTTCCAGACAAAGGTGTAACCACCATCTTATTCCTTGAGCTGGCCTTCCCCTGCCCGTCGAGTCTCGCTTAGGGTGGCGATGTCTATGTCAAAACGTCTGCGGTCCCGGGCAACGATAGCAGTATGATGTTCCGGTCTGTCGGTGTTGGAGTTGTCCACAGGGGTCCTGATGTTCTAGGTCGCGAACTTCATTTTAAAGGGTGGAATATGTCTGTGCATGAATTATTTTATCATGGGGTGGCTATTGCACACCAGCTACCACACGGGCTTGATAGAGCAAGGTCTTGGTCCAATAGCAAGGGGATCCAAAATGATTGGAGACCAGGCTCAGCTGCATAGACCTAGTACACACACACAAATATCCTACTGTCCTCCTCCCTCTTCATTTCATGAACTAATTTCTCTTATTTGGAAGGAGGAGAGCATGCTAGGGGATCTTAGAGACACCGTAATCGTGCCCATCTTCAAGAAAGGTGACGGGTCCGATTGCGGTAATTACAGAGGAGTTTCCCTGCTGTCTGCCACAGGAAAAGTCATCGCAAGAATCCTCCTCAATCGCCTTTTCCCAGTGGCTGAAGAGCTCCTCCCAGAGTCGCAATGCGGATTTCACCCACTAAGGGGCACAATGGACATGATCTTCACCATGCGTCAAATTCAAGAGAAATGCAGGGAACAACACCAACCCCTGTACATGGTCTTCTTTGACCTCACAAAGGCCTTCGACACTGTCAACTGTGAGGGATTATGGAGCGTCCTCCTCAAATTCGGCTGCCCTCAAAAGTTTGTCACCATCCTCCATCTGCTTCACGATGACATGCAGGCCGTGATCCTGACCAACGGATCCACCAGAGACCTAATTCATGTACGGTCCAGGGTCAAGCAAGGTTGTGACATCGCACCAATGCTCTTCTCAATCTTCCTTGCTGCAATGCTCCATCTCACCGTCAGTAAACTCCCCGCTGGAGTGGAGCTAATCTATAGGACAAATGGGAAACTATTCAATCTCTGTCGTTTCCAGTCCAGAGGTGGTCCCATCCTCTGTCATTGAATTACAGTATGCAGACGACGCTTGCATCTGTGCACTTGGAGGTCGAACTCCAAACCATCATCAACACTCTCACCATAGCATACGAGAGCATGGGCCTGACACTAAACAGCCGTAAGACAAAGACCCTCTACCGACCTGCCCCTGCCACACAGCACTGCTCCCAGATTATCAAAATCCACGACGAGGCCTTGGACAATGTAGACCATTTTCCATACCTCGGTTGCCTACTGTCAACAAGGGCTGATGTCAATGACAAAATCCAACACCGCCTTCAGTGTGCTAGTGCAGCCTTCAGTCGCCTGAGAAAGAGAGTGTTTGAAGATCAGGATCTCAAAGCCAGCACCAAGCTCATGGTCGAGAGAGCAGTAGTGATACCCGCCTATCTATAAACTTCAGTGACATGGACTATGTACAGCAGGCACCTCAAAGCACTGGAGAAGTACCACCAATGCTGCCTCTGCAAGATCCTGCAAATCCATTGGCAGGATAGGCGCACCAATGTCAGTGTTCTCGCTCAGGCCAACATCCCTAGCATCGAAGCATTGACCACGCTCGATCAGCTCCATTGGGTGGGCCACATTGTCTGCATGCCCGATACGAGACTCCCAATACAAGGGTTATACTCGGAGCTCTGACAAGGCAAGCGGGCCCCAGGTGGGCAGAGGAAACGCTTCAAAGACACCCTCAAAGCCTCCTTGAAAAAGAGCAACTTCCCACCGACACCTGGGAATCCCTGGCCCAAGATCGCTCAAAGTGGAGGAAAAGCATCCGGGAAGGCGCTGAATATCTCGAATCTCTTCGCCAGGAGCAAGTGGAAGCCAAATGCAAACAGCGGAAGGAGTGCACGACAACCCAAGCACCCCACCCACCCGTCCCTTCAACAACCGTCTGGAAGAGAATGGCACGGCTGAAGTCCTGGAAATGGGTTTCTTGCCATGGTGGGAGAAAGAACGAAAAAGATTTGCATTTATATAGCGCCTTTCATGACGACCGGACGTCTCAAAGAGCTTTACAGCCAATGAAGTACTTTTGGAGTGTAGTCACTGTTGCAATGTGGGAAATGCGGCAGTCAATTTGTGCACATGCAAGCTTCCACAAACAGCAATGTGATAATGACCAGATAATCTGTTTTTTTGCTATGTTTATTGAGGGATAAATGTTGACCAGGACAACTGGGTTAACTCTCCTGCTCTTCTTTGAAATTGTGCCATGGGACCTTTGATGTCTACTTGAGAGAGCAGATGGGGCCTCGGTTTAACGTCTCATCGGAAAGACGGCACCTCCGATAGTGCAGCACTCCCTCAGCACTGCACTGGAGTGCCAGCCTAGAAGTTTTTGTTTTCAAGTCCCTGGAGGGATATATAGTCAAAAACAAACTCTGGAAAATCTAGAAGGAATAGAAAAAGAATCATAATTGGTGAAAACTCAAAATTTTGGAAATGCACAGTAGGTACTGTTATATATGTGAACTTATATTTACTCTGTACAGCCAGCAGAGGGCTCATCCCCTGGAGTCCCAAGGGATCCCATAATCGCTTGGGAGCACAAGTAGTTAAGGAGGCCTCACAGGTTGGAGAGACATTCTGGAGACCTGCAATAAATGACTAAGGTCACACTTTACTTTGAGCTCACAGTGTTCAGTTTGACTCGTTCTCCATACATAACAACTGGTGACGAGATACAGATAGCGAACCCAAAGAGGCAGAGAACAGTGGGCATCCTGGAGAAATTCTCAGAGGGACATGATTGGGAAACTTTTGTGGAGCGACTCGACCAATACTTTGTGGCCAACGAGCTAGATGGGGAAGAGAGCGCTGCCAAACGAAGGGCGATCCTCCTCACCGTCTGTGGGGCACCAATGTATGGCCTCATGAAGAATCTGCTCACTCCAGCAAAACCCACAGAGAAATCATACGATGATTTGTGCACACTGGTCCGAGAGCATTCGAACCCGAAGGAAAGTATTCTGATGGCGAGGTACCGGTTCTACACCTACAAAAGGTCTGAAGGCCAGGAAGTGGCGAGTTATGTCGCCGAGTTAAGATACCTTGCAGGACATTGCGAATTTGAAGGACATTTGGAACACATGCTCAGAGACTTTTTCGTAATTGGCATTGGCAACGAAACCATATTTCGCAAACTTTTGACTGTAGAGACCCCAACCTTGAGTAAGGCCACAGCGATAGCCCAGGTGTTCATTGCCACCAGTGACAATACTAAGCAAATCTCTCAGCACACAAGTGCTGCTACAAGTACTGTGAACAAAGTGATGTTGTTTTCGAATCGTAACGTACAGGGCAGGTCACACATGTTTGCAGCTGCACGTCCGCAGATGTCTCACAGTCCATCATCAAGAATGATGAATGCAAGGCCATTAACACCTTGTTGGCGCTGCGGGGGTGATCATCATTTCCATTCATGCCGATTCAAAGGGTACGTTTGCAAAGGCTGTGGAACAATGGGACACCTCCAGTGTGCAGGTGAGCTGCAAATCCTGTTAAACCTGCAAACCACCATGTTGCAGAGGAGGACAGATCCACGGAGGATCACGACAAACCAGAGCCTCAGACCGAGGAGGCAGAGGTACATGGGGTGCACACATTCACCACGAATTGTCCCCCGATAATGCTGAATGTTGAACTAAATGGACTCTCGGTGTCAATGGAGCTGGACACGGGTGCGAGCCAGTCCATCATGGGCAAAAAGACTTTCAAAAGATTGTGGTGCAACAAGGCCTCAAGGCCAGTCTTATCTCCAGTTCGCACAAAACTAAGAACTTACACAAAAGAACTGATTCCTGTAATCGACAGTGTTACCGTAAAGGTCTCCTGCGATGGAGCAGTGCACAAGCTACCACTCTGGGTGGTACCGGGCGATGGTCCCACACTGCTCGGTAGGAGCTGGCTGGGAAAGATACGCTGGAACTGGGACGACGTCCGAGCGCTATCGCCCGCTGACGACACTTCGTGTGCCCAGGTCTTAAACAAATTTCCTTCGCTGTTCGAACCAGGCATCGTGAAATTCCAAGGAGCAAAAGTGCAGATCCACCTAATTCCGAGGGCGTGATCCATCCATCACAAGGCGAGAGCAGTACCATACATGATGAGAGAAAGGGTGGAGATCGAGCTAGACCGACTGCAAAGAGAGGGCATCATTTCACCGATCGAGTTCAATAAGTGGGCCAGTCTGATCGTTCCTGTCCTCAAGGGAGATGGCACCATCAGAATCTGTGGCGATTACAATGTAACTATCAATCGTTTCTCCTTGCAGGACCAATACCCACTACCAAAGGCAGATGACCTCTTTGCAATGCTGGCGGGAGGAAAGACGTTCATGAAGCTGGATCTGACTTTAACCTTCATGACGCAGGAACTGGAGGAATCGTCGAAGGCCCTCACCTGCATCAACACGCACAAAGGTCTTTTTGTTTATAACAGATGCCCGTTTGGAATTTGATCGGCGGCGCCGATATTCTAGAGAAACATGGAAAGTTTACTGAAGTCGGTCCCGCACACCGTGGTCTTGCAGGACAACATCTTGGTCACACGTCGGAACACAGTCGAGCATCTCCAGAACCTGGAGGAGGTTCTTAGTCGACTCAACCGCGTGGGGCTCAGGTTAAAACACTTGAATTGCGTTTTCCTGGTGCCTGAAGTGGAGTTCCTGGGAAGGAAGATTGCGGCGGACGGCATCAGGCCCACCAACGCGAAGACAGAGGCAATCGAGAACGCACCGAGGCCACAGAACGTGACGGAGCTGCGGTCGTTTCTGGGACTCCTGAACTACTTGGGTAACTTCTTACCAGGTCTCAGCACACTGTTAGAACCACTGCATGTTTTACTATGAAAATGGGACAAATGGGTTTGGGGCAAAAGCTAAGAAAATGCCTTTGTAAAAGCGAGAAAATTGTTATGCTCAAAACAAATTGCTTGTGTTGCATGATCCATGTAAGCGTTTGGTACTAGCATATGATGCGTCATCATATGGCGTCGGGTGTGTATTGCAACAAGCTAATGATTCTTGGAAACTGCAACCGGTTGCTTATGCATCCAGGAGTCTGTCTAAGGCTGAGAGAGCCTACCGCATGATTGAGAAAGAAGCGTTAGCGTGTGTTTATGGGCTAAAGAAAATGCATCAATAGCTGTTTGGGCTAAAATTTTAATTGGAAACTGACCATAAGCCACTTATATCCCTATTTTTCGAGAGTAAAGGGATAAATACCAACGCATCGGCCCGCATCCAGAGATGGGCGCTCACGTTGTCCGCATTTAACTATTCCATCTGCCACAGGCCAGGCACAGAAAACTGCGCCGATGCTCTCAGTAAGCTGCCATTGCCCACCACGGGGGTGGAAATGGTGCAGCCTGCAGATCTAGGCATGGTTATGGAAGCATTTGAGAGTGAGCAATCACCCGTCACTGCCTGGCAGATCAAAACCTGGACAAGCCAGAACCCCTTATTATCTCTAGTCAAAAACTGTGTGTTTCACGGGAGCTGGTCCAGTCTCCCAGTGGAAATGCAGGAAGAGATTAAGCCGTTCCAGCAGCGCAAAGATGAAATGTCTATACAAGCAGACTGCCTTCTGTGGGGCAATCGAGTAGTGGTCCCCAAGAAGGGCAGAGACATCTTCATCAATGACCATCACAGTACCCACCCAGGCATCGTAGTGATGAAAGCGATAGCCAGATCCCATGTGTGGTGGCCCGGTATCGATGCGGACTTAGAGTCCTGCGTTCACAGATGTAATACATGCTCGCAGTTAAGCAATGTACCCAGGAAGGCACTGCTAAGTTTATGGTCTTGGCCCTCCAAACCATGGTCTAGGGTACACGTCGACTATGCAGGCCCATTCTTGGGTAAAATCTTCCTAGTGATTGTAGACGCGTATTCCAAGTGGATTGAATGTGAGATAATGTCGGCTAGCACGTCTGCTGCCACTACTGAAAGCCTGCGGGGCATGTTTGCCACTCACGACTTACCCAATGTCCTGGTGAGCGACAACGGGCCATGTTTTACCAGTGCTGATTTCAAAGAATTCATGACCCGTAACAGGATCAAACATGTCACATCTGCCCCGTTTAAACCAGTGTCCAATGGTCAGGCAGAGAGAGCAGTGCAAACCATCAAGCAAGGCTTGAAGAGGGTAACTGCAGACTCGCCTATCCCGAGTCCTGCTTAGCTACCGCATGAGACCCGACTCGCTCACTGGGATCCCACCCGCTGAACTGCTCATGAAAAGGACACTTAAGACAAGGCTCTCGTTAGTTCACCCTGATCTACATGAACAGGTAGAGAGCAAGCAGCTTCAACAAAATACATACCATGATAGAGCAAATGTGTCACGTGAGATTGAAATCAATGATCCTGTATTTGTATTGAATTATGGACAAGGTCCCAAGTGGCTTCCCGGCACTGTCGTAGCCAAAGAGGGGCGCAGGGTGTTTCGGGTCAAACTTTCAAATTGACTCATTCACCGGAAACACTTGGACCAAATCAAACTCAGATTTACGGACTATCCTGAGCAACCCACCTTGGACCCTACCTTTTTTGATCCCCCAACATACACACTAGTGACAACTGGCACCACGGTTGGCTACGAAGCAGAACCCATCATCCACAGCAGCCCAGCAGGACCCAACACACCAGGCAGCCCAGCAAGGCCAGCTGCACAACAGCCCAGCGAGGGCCCAACAAATGATTCAACAATATCAGCTTTCACACCAAGACGATCAACCAGGGCAAGAAGGGACCCAGATCGACTCACATTGTAAATAGTTACACTATTGACTTTGGGGGGGGAATGTTGTTATATATGTGAACTTGTATTTACTCTGTACAGCCACCAGAGGGCTCATCCCCTGTAGTCCCAAGGGATCCCATAATTCCTTGGGAGCACAGGTATTTAAGGAGGCCTCACAGGTTGGAGAGGCACTCTGGAGACCTGCAATAAAAGACTACGGTCACACTTTACTTTGAGCTCACAGTGTTCAGTCTGACTCTTTCTCCATACATAACAGGTACCTGTATAAAGAAAAGACAGGTTATATAACGTTTTGGGTGTGTACCACCTGAAGAGTGAAAGATAAGCAGGCATTGAAGTAAAGTTGGGACAAAGAGGAGGGGCGGGGCAGAAAATCAACAGATATACCAACCACCGAGAGGGAGCTAATGGGTTGAATGACATTCAAACTGCTAAATAGAAAACTGTTACTGATCTAAAAGGTGGTTGAGGGTAAAAGAACAAAATAACATAGTTAGGATGATGACAAAAACTTGAGAGGATCAAACAAGTTTTAAAAGTAAGAAAATTGAGAAAAAGAAAAATGCATAATCATAATGGATAAGATTGCAATGTCCTGTTTCTGAGATTTGCATACCAGATGCATAGTGACACATTTCAGGAATGAATAGTAAGTTCTACTTAAACACATATTAAACATTACATGGTGGTTGGCAACAGCAGGTAAAATACATAAAGCAAATAATTACATACATTCAGAACAATTGAGGTATTTCTCTGCAAGTTCTAAAGGTGGTTGTAATAATAGCCATAATTGGCAAGTAAATAAAGTTATTCTTAGTACCCAGGCACGTGGTTAAATGGCAGCATTCTTCAATGTCTCCCTCCACATCTATGGTACATATTAGTTTTATAAGTCATTTCCCTCTGAACATGGATTCAGTGCATACACACATTGTACATACGAAGGAGAAAGTAAGTCCAGGGAGGAGGTAGTTCAATATATTGCAACAGTGACTACACTTTAAAAAGTACTTAATTGACTTAATGCACTTTGGGATGTTCTGAGGTCGTGAAAGGCGCTATAGAAATGCTTTCTTTATATAGTATTCTATCTGTTTAGATACTGAAAATAAGTTAAACAACGTCCTGCATTGTGTGGGACTTTTGAGGGGTGTGAGGTATTTTTCTGCTCCATACAGTCCCATCATTTTGGATCTCCGCATTCAGCAAAGACATGCTCAGGTTACATCATCAGTGGAACTTGTTAGTAAATGGCCGTATGCAGATTGATATGTATTCCTGTTCTGGACGACAATCAGCAACCAAACACTCAGTACTGGCTTGGCATTGCTTTATATGTTACACCTTTAAGAAGCAAAAAGTGCCCATATCCTAATTTGTGCCCGTATCCTAACTCGCACCAAGTCCCATTCACCCATCAGCCCTGTGCTCACTGACCTACATTGGCTCTCGGTCCAGCCACGCCACAATTTAAACATTCTCATCTTTGTTTTCAAATCCTTCCATGGCCTCACCCCTCCCTCTCTGTAACCTCATCCAGCCCTACAACTTTCCGAGATCTCTGCATTCATCCAATGCTGGCCTCTTGCACATCCTCACACAAGTGTGGAAATTATGACGAACCTGTATAAAACACTGGTTTGGCCCCAGTTGGAGTACTGTGCCCAATTCTGGGCTCGATGGGCTGAACGGCCTTCTTCCGTGCTGTAACCATTCTTTGATTCAATGGGGCCGATTTTCAGCAAGTGCCGCCGATGGCCACCAAGGTACTGGACGGTACTTTGGGCGGGATATTCATGAAGACGGTCCCTTGAAGGTCGGCGGGTGGCAAATGACGTACGCCGCCAATCTGGGCGTCAGCGGGCGGGAAGTCTCATTCTCGGCGGCAGAGGCTCTTGCCGCCCAAGTGCCGCCGAGGATGGAGTCGGGCCCACGGAGGGTTGAAGACCTGAAAAAAAACAACAGCAAAAAATTAAGAAAGTATCTGAAGATCTTCAGGGGACCCCATCCAGGTAAGTCGCTGTTGACAGAAAGTATTAAAATGTTCACTTACCTTTTTTTCAGGTTCTTTATACTCACTGTCAGGGACAGACCAGCCTCCAGCCAGCCATCCCTGTTCTGCCGCCGAGTCCCACCGACTCCCACCCACAGGAATCTGGGAGCTCAGTTGTGCCACTTGGCCGTCCGCTGATGTTAGCGGGCGGTTCCAGGCGGCTCTCCCTTCCCGCCCGCTCCAGGCCACCCCAGGAGGAATGCCGGTGGCAGTGGGTGGTGATGCGCTGAAAATCGGCCCCAATGATTCTAACTTGATGGTGTTGCTTTCACATGGTTGAATAATGTAACAGTGAGTCTCTTTGTTACTTCTAGATTTGATTTTTCCAATATCCTCTTTGTTGGCCTCGAAGCATCCACCTTGCAAAAACTCTAACCACCGTTGCCTGTCTCGTCACCCTTATACTTCCCAACCTCCATTGTCTCCCTGTCCCTCTGCACATAGGTGTTCGTATCTCTCTGTGACCTTGCACCTTCTACTTCTGCGACAACTGACCTCCTGCCCGCCGAACTCCTAGATTTCTCTTCCCACATCTTCTACTCTTCCAACTCTCAAACATCTGCACGTTCATTTCCTCTCCCACCAACCATCAGTGGTACAGCAATCTTGCCTGCACACCCTGGACCTTACTACATCTCTCCCCATCTTTAAAATACTCCTCACACCACCTCCGACTGTGCTTTCAGTTACCTCCCCCTCGTACTGTCCGGGTGCTTAACTGCCTCATTAAAGGTCCTATTGAAATGCAAGTTGTTGTTTTCTGCCAGCAGTTACAGACTGCTAGGACATGAGCAACTGTATCACAGCATGTCAGGAGAGGAGATAGAAGGGCTGGGGTAGAAAAATAAAGCAGAATGGGGGCTAGCAGATTTAGAATGCTGATTTGCTAATTCATCTAAACAGGTGACAGTGACAATCTGAATATCCTGGCCTGTCCTAGTTTTGTACAGACTGACACATTTGCGAGCTGATGGTATTTTATATCTATCATGTTATTCGATCTATTGTATTAATCATCAGGTGAGAATGAACTGCAGATGTTGCTGGTGGTTGGTGACAGTCACATGTTTATACTAATCAAATTACACACCCTATTTAATTTGTCAAATTAAATTAAATTTGACACGTTATGATGTCGACTTGTTTCTAATTTAAAAAAAAAATTTCTTGAGCTATGAGCAATGCTGGCAAAGCCTTATTTATATTGCCCATTCCTGGTTACCCTCAGGCAGTGGTGGTTCTTCTTGAACTGCCACAGTCCCTGTGGCGATGGTACTACCACAATGAAGGAAGGGGATATTGAATCCAATGGCAGGAACACCGATCATGCAGACTGCTCTGTCCTGGATAGTGTTGAGCTTCTTGTGTTGTAGTATTGTGGCAGCTGTGCCCATCCAGGTGAATGGTGAGTTTTCCATCATTCCTCTGACTTGAGTCTTGTAGACAGGAGAAACGTTGAGGGGTCAGGAGTTGTCTAAGTTTTCAGCCTCTGTCCTGCTCTTGCAGTCATGCTAATGATACGGTTGGTCTAGTTAAGCTCTGGCCAGGTGAGCTATGAATGATGCTGAACATTAGAATCACCAGCAAACAGGTGCATCCTTGACCTTATGGTTATGGAAATGCCAAGATATTTAATAGCAGCAGTCATGTCACTTTCCAATTTGTATGGGCTGTTGGTCATCTGAGTGGATTTTTAAATTACAGAACCTCCCCTGACCCCACATAACAGTAGCAAGGGCAGCACATCCTGTTGTAATTACCAGGATCGCTGCCCAAGGAATTTCAGAGCCATTATCATCTGACATGAGCTGAAAACAGCATTACTGGCAATAGCTATGATATTGTGTGTAGCTTTGGTGTGGCAGCAGTAGAACATTCCTGTTTTTAAGCTGAGTTATACCAATGGTAACATCAATCTACTTTAAGATTTGCTGTGCTTGCTATGTCAAACTTAAAAATGAAATGAGGGAAAATATTTGGATATGCAGCAACATTGCACACTCAGTGCACTGATCCATGCACAGAATGTCATTTTTCTTCCCTTTAAGTTAAATTTGTCTTCACAGTATTGAAAGTGGCAGCCTCTATATGGGCTGGGTGGGATTTGTGTTGGCATGGATTTGTGTTTTAGTGCCTTGCAGAAGCCAGAGAAGGATGCAAAGAATCTACAAAGGGATATAGATAGGCGAAGTGAGTGGGCAAACATTTGGCAGATAGAGTATGATGTGGGAAAATGTGAGGTTATCCACTTTGGTAGGAAAAATAAAAAAGCGAATTATTATTTAAATGGAGATTACAAAATGCTGTGGTACAGAGGGATCTGGGGGTCCGTGTACATGAAACACAACATGTTAACTTGCAGGTACAGCAAGTAATTAGCAAGGCAAATGGAATGTTGGCCTTTACTGCAAGGGGGATAGGGTATAAAAACAGGGAAGTCCTGCTACAACTGTACAGGGCATTGGGGAGACCAGACCTGGAGTACAGCATACAGTTTTGGTCTCCTTATTTAAGGAGCGATATACTTGCATTGGAGGCAGTTAAGAGAAGGTACACAAGCTTGATTCCTGAGATGAAGGGGTTGTCTTATGAAGAAAGTTTGGGCCTATAACTAATTGGAAATTAGGTGATCTTATTGAAACGTATAAGATTCTGAGGGGGCTTGGCAAGGTGGATGCAGAGAGGATGTTTCCCATCATGGGGGAATCTAGGGGGCATAGTTTCAGAATAAGGGGTCGCCCATTTAAAATGGAGATGAGGAGGAATTTCTTCTCTGAGGGTTGTAAATCTTTGAATGCTCTACGCCAGAGAGCTGTGGAGGCTGGGTCATTGAATATATTTAAGGTGGAGAAAGACAGATTTTTGAACAATAAAGGAGTCAAGGGTTATCGGAGCAGGCAGGGAAGTGGAATTGAGGCCAAGATCAGATCAGCCATAATCTTCTTGAATGGCGGAGCAGGCTCGAGGGGCCAAATGGCCTACTCCTGCTCCTATTTCTTATGTATGGGCACTTGCTTCAACGAGGATTCCAGCAGCAAGTGTAAATAGGATAAATTATGCATAGACCCTATCGTTTGGTTGGCAACCTACAGGGTATGTCAGATTTATCAAGAAAATGTGATGCATTTATTGGATTATGAAATTTACATGATTGTAATGCTTGATTAGAAAATGGCCCATATTTTGCAGCCCCTACAGATGCATAAGTTCCAGGTTATTGCATATGCTGCTTTTACCAGCACAAGAGTTTTAATTTAATCATTTAAACATTAAAAAACTTGTACAATAAGGTAAGGTTATTTTTTATCTCCTTGTTTTAAATATGTAATTTAAAAAAACATTTATTTGATGTGTAGATGTATTGCCATTTATGCTTATGGGGATTCCGTGGGCCTCTACCCGGAGAGGCACAGGAATGCAAGTTGCCGCGGATCCCGAGGTAGGGATCTTCTTTGTGGATTGGAGGCATTTCCCGGTGGGAAGCCTCTGACTGCAAATTCAGGGCCTTCCAATATTATTAAATATGACAGCTTACATTTCTATAGCACTCCTCACGTGCAGAGACATATCTTTGATTGCTTTGCAAGATTGTGGAAGGAGGGAAGAAAAGTTGGCTTTTGAAGGTAGGGAGTGATGAGGTGCAACTTCTAGTGGATAGAGTTCTAGAAGGCAGGATATAGGAAGATATGCAAGGTTGTACAACAGGAGTCGGCTATTGTGGGATTTGAATATGCAAACAAGACTCATTCATTATATATTTTCACAAGAGCCGGTGGCAGTTGGGAGGGTTGATAGAGGTGGGTCTGAAGGTGCATTGGTGTTTACAGGAGCAGAAGTGGATGGCTTTTCCTACATTGAACTGGAGGATGTTTTGTCCCAACCAAATCTTAATACTTGACAAGTAGGTGGAATGAGTCGCTGATGGAGGAATTGGAGACTTAGAAAGTGATTGTCATCGGGGTACAAATGGAAGCTGAACCTATGCTTCTGGATGATGTCACCAAGGAGTAATATATATATGAAGGTGAGGTGAGGGAATAGGATAGCCTTGGGGCACACCAGAGATTACTACATGGGTAAGGGAGGAAAAGCTGTTGGCTGAGATAGGATCGATTTTACACTTTCCTGATATGTGCTCCCAGTGTGTGAAGTTTTGCAGCAAGAACATAAATTAATTAAATCTACCCTATGTCTCTGATGCAAATAAGTAGTGGTTAGAACGAGAGGGCTGCCTGGAGATAGTGATGGACAGATATTGTGTGGTCAATGGTGTTGAAGACACGGAGGTCCAGTAAGTTGAGAGATAGCAAGCTGGAGTCACATAGGTCATGTGGCAGGACTTTGAAAAGTAAAGGTTGAAAATGGAACAGTGGTTAAAGAGAATGGAGTGATGAGTTTTGAAGGACATAGCAACTGTGCTGATGGACTGATTAATGGTTAGTATCGGGTTAAGTAGGGTATCTGGGTGGGCAAGAGGAGGTCAAGGCAGCAGGTGCATATACTGCCTTAACACTACAACTGTTGTATATATAGTTTTTTTTTTAAAACAAGCCAAACATTTGGCTACTCATTTTATATGGTGACTTTTGCTTGGCTAACTGCTGTTAAAGTAATATGACAGTCTGATTTTCACATCAAATTCACAAAATAATGTATTTGGGTATGAACATTCTCCACGAGCAGCTCATCTAAACCTTATGGGTTTGTAACTTAAAGAAACAATAAATCCTAATGCCATTCACTGGCAAACTTGATTTTGATTTATTTTGGATTCTCTACCAAACTTCCACTATCTTATATGCTCAGAGTTAGAGGTAAACCTCCCACCAGGGAAGTTTATTGGTAGCTTAAACTTGAGTTCATTGTACTGTGGAAACTATTTATCTCACACACCTCTATTGATAAATCATTTTTGTGCAGATAGCATCAGTCCACACTCCCTTCACAACATTACAAATGCTAATTTATCTACTGGAGTCCAGCCAGTTTATATATCATCATAGGCAGTCCCTCGGAATAGAGGAAGACTTGCTTCTAATCTTAACATGAGTTCTGAGGTGGCTGTACAGTCCAATACGAGAACCACAGTCTCTGTCACAGGTGGGACAAATAGTCGTTGAGGGAAGGGGTGGGTGGGACTGCTTTGCTACACACTCTTTCCGTTGGCGGCGATGAGACTCGAGGACCTCAGCACCCTCCTGGCTGCACTTCCTCCACTTAGGGCGGTCTTTGGCCAGGGACTCCCAGGTGTCAGGGTGTCCTTGTAACGTTTCCGCTGCTCACCTTTGACTCGTTTGCCTTGAAGGAGTTCTGAGTAGAGCGCTTGCTTTGGGAATCTCGTGTCTGGCATGCGGACAGTGTGCCCTGCCCAGCAGAGCTGATCAAGTGTGGTCAGTGATTCAATGTTGGGGATGTTGGCCGGGTCGAGGACGCTAATGTTGGGGCATCTGTCCTCCCAGGGGATTTGTAGGATCTAGCTTCCAGATTCTAAACATCATTTAAGAACATAAGAAATAGGAACAGGAGTAGGCCATAAGGCCCCTCGAGCCTGCTCCACCATTCAATAAGATCATGGCTGATCTGATCATGGACTCAGCTCCATTTCCCCGCCCGCTTCTCTCAAATTTATTCAAACAATAAGGGGTTAAGATAGAAATAGACAGTTTCTTAATGTCCTAGCTTCCACAGTTCTCTGAGGCAGCGAATTCCACAGATTCACAACTCTGAGAAGAAATTCCTCCTTATCTCCGTTTTAAATGGGCAGCCCCTTATTCTAGTCTCCCCCATCAGTGGAAACATCCTCTCTGCATCTACCTTGTCAAGCCCCCTCATAATCTTATACGTTTCAATAAGATCACCTCTCATTCTTCTGAATTCCAATACGTAGAGGCCCAATCTCCTCATCCCCGGAATCAACCTAGTGAACCTTCTCTGAACTGCCTCCAAAGCAAATATATTCTTTCGTAAATATGGAAACCAAAACTGCACGCAGTATTCCAGGTGTGGCCTCACCAATACCCTGTGTAACTGTAGCAAGATTTCCCTGCTTTTATACTCCATCCCCTTTGGAATAAAGGCCAAGATACCATTGGCCTTCCTGATCACTTGCTGTACTTGCATACTATCCTTTTATGTTTCATGCACAAGTACCCCCAGGTCCTGCTGTACTGCAGCACTTTGCAATCTTCATTTAAACAATAACTTGCTCTTTGATTTTTTTTTCTGCCAAAGTGCATGACCTCACACATTCCAACATTATACTCCATGTGTCAAATTTTTGCCCATTCACTTAGCCTATGTCCTTTTGCAGATTTTGTGTGTCCTCCTCACGCATTGCTTTTCCTCCCATCTTTGTATCGTCAGCAAACTTGGCTATGTTACATTCAGTCCCTTCTTCCAAGTCTTTTAGATTGTAAACAGTTGGGGTCCCAGCCCCGATCCCTGCGGCACCCCAGCAGTTACTGGTTGCCAACGAGAGAATGAACCATTTATCCCGACTGTGTTTTCTATTAGTTAGCCAATCTTCTATCCATGCTACTATTACCCCCAACCCCATGAACTTTTATCTTGTGTGGCAACCTTTTATTTCCCAGGAAAGTTTGTTTTTGTTACAGGTACTTGCATGGTTTCTGTCGGTTTACATTCCTAGTACATTTTGTAAACAAGTGTTTGGAACAGGAGTAGAATGGATTAATAGGTAAAATGAAACACAAAATTATAAAGTGAAAATGCTAGTACACAGACCAATCTTTTGTGGAATTCTTAATCGGAACTAAATTATTTTTTTGTGTCTTCCATTACAGAAAAGATCAGAAAGGAAATTAATGGTGTGCAATCTTCACAGAAATGTACAGTTTCCTAAAGATTGCATTGCTTAATTTGGAGCCATCCTGCTGCTCAAGTGAATGGCAAGGAAACAAGCAGAGATGCTATGGTGCCAGTGCAGCATTCTCATGCTAGAACAGGTCATTCTTGGCCCCACCTCAAATTAAGTATGTGACATGTCAACTATTTACTGTAAATACAAAAGACAACACTGTCATTTCTGAGAGTTTGGGAACATTATTTTAAAATTTTATATATGATTTGATGAATCACTTCAAAAGAGGCTTATGAATCAGCACTACTGGTACTACTACAGCGAAAAGGATGGATATGTGGAATGGAGTCCTGGATGGAGTAGTGGAGGCAAAACGCCCATGCATCGAATAACTAAATGGATGGAACAATGGGTAGACTAGTGTCTTTCTGGATGAATTAATTAAGACTGGTTGAATGACCTTCCTCATCTATAATTGTCCTGTGAGCTTGTGAAGGGGACAAATTCAGAACTACCATTAGCGGCCATGCCTTCAGCTGCTGGAATTTCTTCCCGAAACCGCTCCTCGACCTCTCTTAAAACTTACCTCTTCGACCAAGCTTTTGGTTAATTGCCCCAATTTCTCCTTGGCTCGCTGTCAAAGTGTGTTTGATATCGCTCCTGCGAAGCACCTTGGGGCGGTTTACTACATTAAAGGCACTATAAAAATAAAAGTTTGTTATAGAAAAACACTACTTCACTCAAACAGCAAAGAAAGGCCTAGTCCATATTAAATAATATTCCTCCCAAAATAAAGTTTGGGTAATTGTGAGAAAGGAGAAATGCTCCTGAGTAATGAATAGTTGAATATATAAAGCTGGGCATTACTACAAATAAGCATTATTACAATGGAGAACTGATGGTCACCAGTGAGCCACGTGGTTGTGTGTAGAGATTTATGAAGTCAAGTCAAAAGTGTTTACATGTTAAATGTATAAACAAACATGTGAGTAACATTTAAATCAACATTAAATTATTCAACAATCGGCTCCTTTTTCTTACCTGCAATTAATGAGCAACAATCAGATAATCCCATTACCCATACTATGTTTTTCCATTGTCTTACACGATTTCAAATTCTCTGAAGTTAACATTGCAAGGAAATAATACTTAAAATAGCTGCTGGTTCTTGTATGAGATTTAAAACAAGTCCTTTGTCGACAAGACGGATCTTTTGATTTTTTTTAGACTCAGGTTTTTATACATAAAATTTAACTTGCGTACATTCTTTTGGACATCTTGCCTCAGGCTTCCACCAGCTCCAAAACATCAATTTGGAAGCATAACCTTCAAAAGAATATAAATATATAAATGAAGGGCCAGTCTGATTCCCAGAGTTTATGGATATTAAATACTTGGGTAAAATAAAAAAGGCCAAATTTATTTTGTTGTACAATATTAGTAACATATAGCAGATGAATGATAAAAGGTTATAAAAACAAGTTACATTTCTCGTCACACCCACCTCCCCACCCAAATCCATTTCCAGTTTATTTAGCACATTCTTTGAACTACTTGATTTTTATTTTCTAGGCTTCTCTTATGCGAAGACCCAGGCAAAGTGCAGGTTTCATAAATTGAGTTATTGTAGAATCCCAACTGAACTATGTCAAAGCATCTGATGGGAAGATTTTATTTGGCTACTGGTGACCTCAATCAAAGCATTTCATATCTGTAGCAAATCATAAACATGTTCTTAAAAAAATGCATTGATGATTTTGCTATAAAGAACAAGGAAAGCTTCCATCTATAGTACAAAGTTCTCTGGTCTACACCATCAAGTGACCATTTTGAAAAATTTAGACATATACAAGATGATGCACAAAGTTGAATACATTTAGGCAAACCCTAAACACAAGATTATAGTTTAGAATCACAGAATGGTTACAAGCACGAAAGGCAACCATTCGGCCCATCGGTCCTGTGTCGACTCTCAGCTAGTCCCACTCCCCTGCCCTTTTCCTGTAGCCCTGCAATTTTTTTTCCTTCAGATACTTATCCAACTCAACTTATTAATTCCAAGATGTTTTATGTCCTAGCAAAGTACTCGTATTGATGTCGTCTTTCAGAGGGCATCATTTGATCACAAGAGCTCGTTTGGACTGCACTAATATGGTATTGCATGTATACAATATATAGTGGATACAGAATTTTTCAATCAACTACATATAATTTAGTACAAACTACAATTACTAGCCCTCTAAGATGGTTCTCGTACATTGAGGATTCACAAACATGCAGTGTACATATTGACAGCAGTAGCCAAGACAGAGATTAATCCAAAACAAAACTCTCAAATTAAACTTATTATATATTTCAGATTGTTATAAACTATTCAAGCTTTACTCTAATTTTGAACCGCCACCCCCCCACCAGATTACAGTCTTAGCCTTGCAAGCAATCCAGATATCAATTATTAAATATATAACATTTACAAAAAAGTTTGCTGGCTACAGTGTAGGTCACAATCTTTATACATTTGTTCGCAAGAACATTATACATTTCAGGGTATCCTTTACAAAATAGGTTTGATATTTGGGTGCCATTTATTTTTATGCTAAAGCTACATAGAGTAACGATTATTTGTAAGAATGCATAATGTGTATGAAAAAATACCAAAGAACAATTTGTATTTTTACTGTGGAATAAAATTCATAAAGCAATGAGACGACACATTTATCAGAAGTTAAAAATTTGCAATACAAAGGTTTAAAAATATGAATTGTATATACACACTTTTATACAGAAGTAATTTATAATTATACTTTCAAGTCAAACTTTACATTTGTGCTCTTAAAATGATCAAAACTCTTCAACTCTGTACATATCAATAGGAATTATAAATTGCACATAAACTGGAATTTCAAACCATAAATACATTTGGCAAACAAAATTTTACACAAGCAGATTTTAATTATGAAAATGAATACAAAAGCTGGAATTTTTGGTGACCAGTTAAAAACATGATCTCACACGGGGCTGTGCTAAGCCTCACATCAGTGTGTTGAAGAACATGGGATGGGTCAGGCTCAAGAACACTTTTGCTCTGAACAGTTACAATGGATTTCCACCATAGGTTGGATATATAAACCCCCCATAACACTGCCAATCTATCGCTGTCTCTTCTTACTGCATAATGAAGTACACAAAACTATACAGTTTCAAAAACTATCAGTATTCCTCTTCCTAATTGCACTGCACCATTCTCCTGTAAAGGCAGCAGGCAGGTGCTCTGCTCATACATGCGTGCACCACTTCAGCAAGCTTCTAAGAGTTGCATGTATTCACAGGTTTACAACTTCCAATTACGATGTCAGAAATGGAGATTGCTTAGGCCAAAACTCACTTAATATGGCCATTAACCCCTTCTCTGAACTCCTATTTAGAGAATAAAGGACAGCTGCTATAATTTTACAAGATCAATACATTAAAGGGTACTTGATGATGCATCCCAGTCAGAAGCTTTAATGGAATATATAGACTGTAGCATTAAAGTGGCAATTTGTATCTTACATGTCATCAGTAGCTAAGACAGCTCATCTATGTGACAGGAAAAGGGATATTTTAAGACATTATGACAACATACTATAGTTTATAATGGAACCAGCTGACAGGAAATGGAACTGAGAATGTGTTATTTAAGAGCAGTACTTGATCCTGCATTATCAACAAAATGTAATATGATTAAAATAATTCATTTTGATGCAACAACCACTTCATTGCAACATCACAAAGCACTTAAAATCTAAAAACTAGTTTGCATTTTTAATTATTTTTCATACCTGTGGTAGATGTAGAATACAGTGGAGAAACATTGGTTTATACAATTCCCATTGATGAGCTGCATCTCTTTAAGCCACAAACGGATGAGGATTTATACAACGACTGACGCTATATTTTTAAACAAAACTCATGGTTGAGAACACATAATTTCCCCCAAAGTTCTACTTAAAAGATGCTTCAGTGCTGAAACTCATGGAATTTTTATAGAATCTAGCCCCACCACTATTTAAAAACTGCATGCATTGTGCAACAGTGATCTTTAGTCAACAGGCCAAAAGTTGAGATGTCATTTTTAAACCCTGTGCAGTCAATATATTGAATTTTACAGCATTTAAAAATTATTGATACACTCCGAGCACAAGCAGAAAGTTACATACATTGCAAAATACTTTCATTTGACACTGAACGCCCAAGAACGCATTTGCAACTTTGCTCCTGAGTTATGTCATTAACATTAATTTAATAATGGCAACAGCTCACAACTTAAGATCCTCAGTCTTCAGATATGGAACAAACTGTAGATTTCACTGGTTTTCACAATGTTACCTCCACTCATTTCAAGTTGTTGGTATTTTTGTTGACGAGGCATTCAGTCTACAACCTTTATTGACTGGATGCCGCAACTGACGGTGGGTGATTTTGCATTCTGGGCTGTGACTTTCCCTCCAGTGGCTGAGGGCTGGCTGGATCGAGGATACTTTGCTGCAGTCGCTTGACCAATGGTTTGCTGGAAGGCAAAAAAAGGAACAAGTAGTGAGCAGCTTCCTACAGACCTATTCCCCAACCCAAAGCATTTTTTGTTGTTTGTAAAGCAATGAGATGGTTACATTCTTATTTTTTTTATAATTCAGCTCAGTGTTCCTACAAGATTTTAGCAGACAAAAATAGCTTGCAGTATACCAGTTTTAAAAAGGAAATTAGCTTTTCATAAGAAGTCAACTATATTTTATTAAAATCTGACAATGTTCCAGTTACTGAGTAGGTGAGTCATCATTTATCAAGACATACAAAATTTTGTTCTTTCTCAGTACCTCTTTTGGGGAGTACCTACATTTTGATGAGAAGCTGCATCTAGTTAAACGTGATAGTTTAAGTTTTCTAACCACTGGAATATTCTGTGGTGCACTAGCATTGAATACTGATGCAAATGACCACCACCAAATCAAAACACAGATATGTTAGCCAATCACACAGGCATCGTTATTTAATTTTGTATAGCTAAATACCTGTAGCAAGTGTGCTGGAAAGGTAATACAATTTAACAAGACTGAGAAATGCCAAACCGTGTTCAAGTGCCATAAATAGAAATAAGCTAATTGTGCTACTGCTAATCTAATTTAGAAGCATTTGTGCTACCATTTTGTTCCAGTCTGACATGTATTCATTAGCTTGCCCACTATAAATGAGGCAATTTTGAGACTTGAGATGTGATGAGATTTAAAAAAAAAGTTATTCAACAAATGTTGATTAAGTGTAGGTGCATTCTACATCATTCTCTGAATGCAGTATTGTCACATACAGATATATTCTGATAACTATCAGAGGGTTAAAAAATAACCTAGGAATACTTTCCATTTAAATCAGATGAATGTCCATGTCTCTTCCATTATTTAAGTATATATCTAATCTCCTTTTGATTGGAGGTAGCAGAAAAAGTCCCAAGCTTATATACTTGCAGCACAAAATGCTCAAATGTTTAATTTTAGTAGTCCCATTACTACAGGTCAGAGAATGAACCTTGTATATAATAATGATACTGTATTCAAAGGAGGAAGACCCCCCCACATCGAATAATCTAGCATTCATCATTTTCCATATATAAATACGGGTGTATCAAAGTAGTTTTACAAACTAGACTTGGACTTGGTGAGAGCAGAACTCAAAGGCCAAAATGAGGTCACCTGTACATTGATTTAAACAAGATCATAAAGTTCATTCTGCCTCCTTTTCCGTATGTGAAAGATAAATCAGGCTGCTTCTTCATGTAACATCCTTACTCTTATACTACAACCCCCTTGCAATAAAAGGACAACATTATTGCCTTCCTTATTGCTTGCTGTACCTGTATGCTAGTTTTGTGTTTCTTGCACAAGGACACCCAAATCTCTCTGAACACCAATATTTAAAAGTTTCTCACCATTTAAAAAATATTCTGTTTTTCTACCAAAGTGAATAACCTCACATTTCCCCACATTATACTCCATCTGCCACCTTACTGCCCACTCACTTAGTCTATCTATATCCCTTTGCAGACGCTTTGTGTTCTCCTCCGAGCATACTGTCCCACCTAGCTTTGTATGGTCAGCAAACTTGGATACATTATACTCGGTCCCTTCATCTAGGTCATTAATGCAGATATCACTGAGGCTATATGCAGCAAGTTCCCCAAATTGCATTTGTGGAAGTGGAGTGCAGTAGGGAAGGCAAGTGTACCAGATTCACATTGAAAGGGGAAACATTGAATGCTGCAAATTATCAACAGAAATAATGTACAATTGAATTGAATTTCGATCTTGGTCAAATGGTTATTGGGCCAACTGTAATACACTCTTCTCTGTTTAGGTATCCTGCTAGTAATCTATAGTTAAGATGAAATCCAGACTACTGTTGGTGGGAGGAAGCAGGAGACCAGGCCAAGATGGAGAAAGTTGAGAGCAGAGTTGGGGTTGAGCTCGAGTGGAGTGCAATATGGTGGCCACGCTGCCCTGAATTACTACTGAATGTTTGTGGCAATCAGCCAGAGAGTTGTTAACCTGTGGAATTGCCTGCCGCAGAGAGTTGTTGATGCCAGTTCATTGGATATATTCAAGAGGGAGTTAGATGTGGCCCTTACGGCTAAAGGGATCAAGGGGTATGGAGAGAAATCAGGAAAGGGGTACGGAGGTGAATGATCAGCCATGATCATATTGAATGGTGGTGCAGGCTCGAAGGGCCGAATGGCCTACTCCTGCACCTATTTTCTATGTTTCTAAGAGTATTCGTGACTAAAAAGGAGCTTTGAAAGTGGAGGCAGTATTTTAAATACATATTGTGCTGCTAATGGCACTACCCAGTACAATTGCAGTCATGGTCTCCCTGTGAATTTAATTAAATAAATGCTTTAGTGCATATTTAATTTTTTTCTAAAGAAAATTTCTCCTAAAGGGCATTTTCCTTTCCATGAAGGCACATACCCTCTGTTTTCCCCCTAACTTCCAGTATAACATTTGTGTTGTTTATGCAGTAACATTTTCCCCTCCTATCTGTAAGGAGGCCCCCCAGTACTTTCCCACCTATTACAACTTAGATCAGGAATGGGTAGAGAATGTTCTTATTCCATGTCCCCAAATGTTAATGCTTCAAGGTTCAGCTTCACCTGCCACTCCACCCTTCTGCTTTTATAGTAAGGATGGAGGGAGAGAGATCATGAGTAACATTGTAACATATAAAAAACATTGAACATTGTCTTGTAATTTCCCTGCTGGGATGACTGAACTGTTTGCAGTGTGACCGCATGCCTGTTGGACATAGCCTAGAAATACACAGTACCTCAGATATAATTATCTCTGTTCTTTCTAGACTCTAAAAGCCACCACTAACGATGATCAGTTATGTGTCCCTTTGCATGAGTAAAAGCATGCCTGGGGTTCACCATCACTGCTGGGATATTACATACATGTCCAGCAACTGCCATAACTTCAAGCAGATTTTTCAAAAATCAAAAACTTCATATTTTCATCGTTTACATACAAATGAAATATCAAATTCATTATTCAGTAAAAAAATCTCATCATGCATACTGAATAAATATAGGGTCACTTTGTAGGTTAGTTTAATCACACAGAGGTAAAATTGGGTCAGTATGAAAAGACTGCAATTGAAGTCCTTCAGGCAAGCTGTGGAGCTAAATTCTGCAGTTCGATGCAGAGAGAATCAATTGACATTCTGTAGGTTGCATTAGTTTTATCCTATGACCTAGTCATTTATATTGTATGTTGCATATTCTTGCACGTTGCTAAGCATTTGTTAGCTCAGTTGTTTTGTAACACAAGGACTAATGGTGAAAAACTAGTGGGGTGTTCTTTGAAAAGGTTGACTGTTGAAGAATTTCCATTTACTGCCCAGTTTCACAGCATTGGAAGTAAGGGCTGGCTAAACAAGAACGTGCACATGGTTTGTTAGGCATTTTCACATGAGTTAGTTTCAAATAGTTTTTTTTAAAACCGAATAGACAAAGCTTATTATTTTGGTAGGTATAAACTGAGTAGCAAAATAAGTTCACATTTACACAAATGCCTTTATCTTAGGCCATTCAGTCCCTTGAGCCTGTTACACCATTCAGTTAGATCTTGGCTGATCAGTACCTCAACTCTATTTAACCACCGTTGCTCCATATCACTTCATACCCTTGCTAAACAAAAATCTATATCAATCTTGAAAATTCCAATTAACCCAGTATCCAAAGCCTTTTGTGGGATGGGATCCAGATTTCCACGACCTTTGTGTGTGAAAATGTGCTTCTTGATTTCACTCCTAAATGGTCTCGCTCTAATTTTAACATTATGATCTCTTATCCTGGATTACCCCACCAAATGAAATGGTTTATCTGCATCTACCTCATCAAATCCCTTCATCATTTTAAACACCTCAAGTTAGATCACCCCTCAACTGTCTAAACTCAAGGGAATACAAACAAAGTAAGTGCAACACGTCCTCATAATTTAAACCTTTTAAGTTATGGTATAATTCTGGTGAATTTGCAGTGTGCCCCTTCCAAAGCCAATATATCCTTCCTGAATTAAGGTGATCAAAACTGAATGCAGTATTCCAGATGGGATCTGATCAAGGCTCTGTACATCTGAATCATCACTGCTTCTCTTTTGAATTTCAACCTCCGAGATACAAGGCAACATTCCATTAACCTTTTTGATTTTTTTTATACCTGTGCACTAACTTTTAGCGACTTGTACATGGTCACTTAGCTCCAAGCTGCTCACTGAAGAAAATATTCCAATTTGTCTTTGAAATCCAAAGTGGATGACTTTCCATTTCACCACATGGCATAGTTTGCCCACTTCGTCTATCTATGCCCCTTTGCAACTTTTTGCCCCCATCTACACAACAATGTCCTACCTTAGTGTCATCTACAATCTTGTATATATAAGCCTCTATTCCTTCATACAAGTCATTAATATGCCTGGTGAAAAGCAAAGGCCCCAGTACAGACACCTCGAGAAACCACTTGTCACATCACGCCAATCATAGAATGTTCCCTTTATCCCAACTCTATCTGCTACCTCCCAACCAATTACCCACAAACTTTTACAATGGCTCTTAATTCCAGATTACGTAGACCATGTAAAAGGTAGACATAGGATCTAGAATATGGTTACTTGTGTCAAACCATATGAAAACTAGTATTTGAAGCACATTTTGCTTTATGTTCCTGACATTAAAAAAGTGTATTAATACGCAGTTAAAATAGTCGACTTTAACCGAGAAATATTTATCAAAATGGAAGGAGACAGAATACTTGCATCTTTTTTCTTGCAGCACATCCCAAAATATACATTTTTCTGCACTGAAGATTTATATCAGTTGATCACAACATGAACCCACACAGTTCACCAAAACTTACTGAACCTTTTCCCCCTATCATTTTTTCCTAACATAAATGAGTAATCAAATAGTATAAAAACTATGGCATTAGCAGCAGTTAGTTAAAAAAATAAAGTACATTTATTTCAAAATATTCTCTACAATTTATTCAGTCCTGTCATTTTTCTACAAATTAATCTTCTCTGTCCATGCAGTTACTTTGCAATAATCTTCTTAATCCATTTCCTGTTGGTCTAATATGGCTAACATGATCACTAGCACAATTTTTCCAGTTTTATTTTTCATTTTAAAAAGAGAGAATTGAACACCTGTGAAAACAAAGAATAGTAGAATGCAATCAGCAAAAATCAGCAAAGCCATTCTTTATTTAAAAATTACCCCATTAAAATAAATTGGATTGTAAATTTTAAGACCGGCTCTGAAGATGTTAAACTGACATTAAATATTAAAATATAACACTAGCTTTAAACTATTTATATATTCTAGTCACTAGTTTTTAAAAGGTTGGACTCAGGGCTGCAATAATGGTTTACCCACGTGAAGTAGCTTTATGCGTTATACTTGGTCAACATTTAAAATCTACAAACTTGAGGGGTTCAGATGACATTATAAATTATAAGAACAAGGACTGGATGGTCCAGATCAACACATACAAGTGCTCTTTCGCATTCTCTCGGCTGCAAGAGTCCCGTGCCTTATTTCAGCTTCTAGTGGGCACAAGTCCAAAGAACAAGCCTATTATTTGTCACAAATTGGCTATCCAGAGAGGCAACAATGATTGTTGATGTGGGAAACAAATTCAGAATGGTACAGTAGGGGGTGTTACTTTGAGGTTAGTGTCAAAGCATAATTCTTGGGGCAGAGTGCAAGAATTATACTTGGCATCTTTGTGTTACATTTGACCCATAGTGTAACTAAAAAGATTGGTGAGCTGCAAGCACAAATAGCCATATGGGAATGTGACCTGGTTGCATTAACAGAAAAATAGCTCAAACAAGGCCCGGAACAGGTTCTTAATATTCCTGATTACCAAGTATTCAGGAATGATAAAGAGGGGAGGATAAGACAGTATGGATTAAGGATGATGTTACAGTTCTAAATAGATGGATCTAGGACTGAATCTATTTGTCTCGAGTTAACTGAGGGGGAGCAGTTACATTGCTGGGAGTCTAAAGAAAAGAGCTCCAGTGAGGAAGAGATAGATGAGCAAATTTGTTGGCAAACTTCAAAGGTATGTAACAAAAATATAGTGAATTAGAAGACTTTAATTACCTTAATACAGATTGGGAAAATCTTAGTGCTAAGGGTAGGGAAGGAGAGTAATTTCTGATATATGGACAGGAGAACTTAATCAATATGTTTCCAGTTCCAACAAGAAAGGAAGCAGTGTTGAATCTGGTTCGGGGAAATGAAGTCGGGCAAGTGGAGTGTGTGACAGTAGGATATCGTCTAGCTAACTGTGACCACAACATAATTCCGTTTAGAGTAATTATGGAAAGAGACCAGGAAATATCAAAGATAAAAATGCTCAACTGGGGAAGTGCTAATTTCAGTGATTTAAAGAAGGGACCTAGCACAGGTAGATTGGAAAAGGCGATTGCAGGGTAAAGCAGTAACGGAGCAATGGAAGGCATTAGAGAAAAGATCATTCAGGTACAAACTAGGCATATTCCTTTGAAGGCAAAAGGTAATGTATCCAAAGCTGATGCGACCTGGATGAAAAAAGAAATAAAAGATAAAACAGAAAAAGGAGGCTTAGAAACATAGAAAATAGGTGCAGGAGTAGGCGTTTCGGCCCTTCCAGCCTGCACCACCATTCAATAAGATCATGGCTGATAATTCACTTCAGTACCCCTTTCCTGCTTTCTCTCCATACCTCTTGATCCCTTTAGCTTGTAAGGGCCATATCTAACTCCCTCTTGAATATATCTAACGAACTGGCATCAACAACTCTCTGCGGTAGAGAATTCCACAGGTTAACAACTCTCTGTGTGAAGAAGTTTCTCCTCATCTCGGTCCTAAATGGCTTACCCCTTATCCTTAGACTGTGACCCCTGGTTCTGGACTCCCCCAACATCGGGAACATTCTTCCTGCATCTAACCTGTCCAGTCCCGTCAGAATTTTATATGTTTCTATGAGATCCCCTCTCATTCTAGTAAACTCCAATGATACAAGCCCAGTCGATCCAGTCTCTCTTCATATGTCAGTCCTGCCATCCCGGGAATCAGTCTGGTGAACCTTCGCTGCACTCCCTCAATAGCAAGAACGTCCTTCCTCAGATTAGGAGACCAAAACTGAACACAATATTCCAGGTGAGGCCTCACCATGGCCCTGTACAACTACAGTAAGACCTCCCTGCTCCTATACTCAAATCCCCTAGCTATGAAGGCCAACATGCCATTTGCCTTCTTCACCGACTGCTGTACCTACATGCCAACCTTCAATGACTGATGTACCATGACACCAAAGTCTCGTTGTACCTCCCTTTTTCTTAATCTGCTTCTGATAAATGTCAGGAGCAAGATTCAGTTAATAATCAGGATGACTATGGAAGGTACAGCAGGGAATTGAAAAAGTTACTACGGGAAGCAAAGTGAGGTTATGAGGAAAGATTAGCAGAAAATCTTAGAATCATAGAATAGTACAGCACAGAAGGCGGCGATTCGGCCCATTGAGTCTGTGTCGGCTCTTTTGAAGAGCAATCCAGTTAGTCCCACTCCCTCGTTCTTTCCCCACATCCCTGCAATTTTTTCTCCTTCAAGTATTTATCTAACTCCCTTTTGAAGGCCACTTTTGAATCTGTACCCACCACCCTATCAGGCAGTGCATTCCAAATCCTAAACCCTCGTTGTGTAAAAATAAAGTTTTGCTCCAAGTTGCCAAATTGTGTTTTTTCTATTTTCTTTGAGCAATTTGAGTTTCTTAGTTATAAAAATATTGAAGATAGGAATCATCCAATCAGTTAACGGTTAGACTGTTTGCTTTCCAATTGGTTGTGGGAAAGCGTTACATTGCTTCGCGAGGTTGGACGTGTCGGGTAACCAATGGCAGGGGGGCGGGGCGGTTGGAAGTGGAAGGTCGTGCGATGAAACCCCCATGGGTATGTCCAACTAGAGTTAGCAACCCTGCCTTCAACAAGACAATGACATTTTGTTTCCTTCAACTGTTAAAAGATTTTTTTTATGTCTCGCAGCCCAGCCAACAGTTACTAACGAGGCTGTACTTTAGTCATGCTTCATCTACTGACAGTCACAACCAAAAGCCTCCTCTACTCTCAAAAGCAACTACTACATTTCCTCCTTTGCTAAAGTTGGTTCCAAAAAGCTTGGTTTCCTCTTTCATGCCAAACACAGTTGTTTCTCCTCCACAGCTTTTAACTCGACTCAAGGCAGGTTTCGATCAAAAGAGCCTTCCGCCCATTTTATCTCATCCCTCTGGAATACCAAACCCATCACCTTCCCACCGTTTGTTAAATTATTCCATTGTTCTGGCCTCAACCACCCATCTTTGCAACCTGTTCTAGGTATTGATCACTTTCTATCCTCAATTTTAGTAATAGATAGAGAAGATGTACAGATAGAAAAGATTAGCATTACTGAAAGTTGATCAGTCACCTCATCTGGATGGAATGCATCCTAGGTTGTGAAAGAAGCAAAGCAGAGGCATTGGTCACAATCTTTCAATCTTCATTGGATACAGGAGTAGTGCCGAAAGACTGGAGGGTTGCTCATGTTATACCACTATTCAAGAAAGGGGAAAGGGATAAACCAGGAAACTACAGGCCAGTCAGCCAAACATCGGTAGTGGGGAAGTTATTGGAAATCATCATCGGGGATAAATTAAACTTTCATTTGGAAAGGCATGGTTTAATGAAAGAGAGCCAGCATCGATTAGTTAAAGACAAATCATGTCTGACTAACTTGATTCCATTCTTTGATGAGGTAATGGAGAAAGTTGACCAAGATAGTTCAGTAGATGTATATATGGATTTTCAGAAAGTATTCAACAAAGTGTCACACAGGAGGCTTGTAAAGAAGATAGAAGCTCATGAAATTAAGTGGAAAGGAGCTGTATGGATACGGAATTAGCTCAGTGACAGGAAGCAGAGGGTGGTGGTGGTATGGGGTGGATGTTTTCAGACTGGGAGATGGTTTCCAGTGGTGTTCCCCAAGGGTCAGCTTTGGGTTCATTACACTTTACAATTTTTATAAATCACCTAGACTCGGGTGTAGGGAGCAGCATTATAAAGTTTGCAGGTGATACGAAACCTGGTAAAGTAGTAGCTAGTGATGAGGATAGTTGCAGACTTCATGATGACAGACAGGATGGTGAAATAGATAGAAGCATGGCAGATGGAGTTCAATGCAGAGAAGTGTGAGGTGATGCACTTTGGAAGGACTAATATGGAAAAACTATAGACTATAAATTGCATGATTTTGAAAAAAAGTGTAGATGAGCAGAGACACATTGGTGTCCATATACACAAACCCTTAAAGGTGGCAGGCCAAGTTGATAAGGTGGTTAAAAAAGCATATGGGTTACTTGGGTTTATAAATAGAGGTATTAAATATAAAAGCAAAGAGATCATGCTAGATCTTTATAAATCACTGCTGCAGTATTGTGGACAATTCTGGACACCATACTTCAGGAAAGATGCAAAGGCCTTAAAGGGCACAGAGGAGGTTTACTAGGATGCTATCAGCGATGATGAGAAGAGGACTCAGTGACAGGAAGCAGAGGGCGGCGGTGGTCGGGGATGGATATTTTCAGAGTGGGAGATGGTTTCCAATGGTGTTCCCCAAGGATCAGCTTTGGGTTCATTACACTCCCCCTCCTTGGAATAGAGAAGGGAAAGAGGTGACCAAATAGAAGTTTTCAAGATGGTGAGGGGTTTTGATAGAGTAGACAAAGGTTGTTTCCTCTGGCGAGTGGCTCAATAACCAGAAGTCATATATTTAAAATCACTGGCAAAAGATATAAAGGAGAAACATTTTCTACTCAGTTATCTGGAACACTATATGAAAAGCTGGTGGAAGCAGATTCCATATATTATTTTAAAAGGGAGTTGGACTGATACTTGAGGAAGAGAAACTTACAGGACAAAAAGCAGGGATGTGGGACTAAGCATGATTGCTCTTTCAAAGAGCCTCCACAGGCACGATGGGCCGAATGGCCCCCTTTCTGTGCTGTAAGTTTCTATGATTCTATCATTCTAATACAAAAACAAAACCACCGCTACAGCTTTGACCATTTCTTAAACTAATCATACCCTTTCAGAGCTATCCCAAAAATTCCGTGGTTCATTTCTTTATGTGCCATGAATGCACAGGTGAATACTTCTATACTATTATCCAGCGTGTTCGACATTACTACAACAACTGGCTCAGCACAGAAGCATTTTATGGAGAAAGGGTAAAACAGAGGTTAACACCTGGAAGTATTACAAACCATTCCAACGGTTAATGGATACAAAAAATACATTTAATCCCTCGGAAATGTGGATCAGTGACACCAATGTGCCTAGGTACAACATTTCTGAGCTTCCTCCACACAGAACAAATCTAGTGGAGGAGGATGCATTAACATCGATGTCTTATTTCACTGAATCTGAAGCAGTGAGCTTTTTATTACCTGTGTAATTGGATGATGTCTTTCCACACATACGGTGGTCATTGGTGGTGCCACTCCCTGGTTCGATCCACATTTTACTCCTTTCAGGAATGAGTCAGATCGCCCTGTCATACGTGCCACTATGGTTTTCCCAGCTTTTTGCTGTGCCGAGCTCACACATTTCGTGGTAGGCTAAAAATAGTAAGAAAGTCAGTTTCAAAGTAAAAAGTTACACATCAACTCTATTCAAAGTACAGGTACAAACATGCCAGAAAATAATAGCGAAGCAAAGCTAGTATTTCTTTTTCAGAATTGTTAAATTTTGTTCCATCTTTCCAGACATCACAACTCCTGCTGGGGACAGTTCCAGCAGTGTTCATTGCCTTTTGGTACCTTGCCTTTTATCACGGCACGATGGGCCGAAAGGCCTCCTTCTATGCTGTATCATTCTATGAACCAGTAATTCTGTGTGTGAGAGCCTGGATGGTGAACATTGGCATGCTCAAATGTATACAGTGAGTCTGATTTACTGGTCATTAAGTCATGCAAGCTGCTAAATTGTTTCTCTAGCCCACTGTAGATGCCTTTAATCTAGGGGCCAAGACAACAATTGACGACATTCTGTTGTTCATGACAGTGAAAACCTGGTTAATTCAAAAGTATATAGCAAGAATGTTGCAGATCAAGACTGCGAGGTGTGACCTGGCAAGTAAGCACAGCTGTTTCTGCCTGAAATAAACAGAGCACTTAAGATGCTATAAGAAGCAACTGTGAAATTAACATTAATGCAAATGGGCAATGGTTATTGTTTAGGCTGATACAAGCGAAAGCCCGTTTTTTAAATAGTGTGGATTGTACCTAAACTTGTACCTAGGAGCGGGAAAATAGAGTACGAGAGGAAGCTTGCTGGCAACGTGAAGAGAAAAAAAGTAGTGAAAACAAACATAGGTCCCTTGCAGGCAGATTCAGGTTAATTTATAATGGGGAACAAAAAAAAATGGTGGACCAGTTAAACAAATACTTTGATTCTGTCTTCACGAAGGAAGACACGAATAACCTTCCGGAAATACTAGGGAACAGAGGGTCGAGTGGGAAGGAGGAACTGAAGGAAATCCTTATTAGGCGGGAAATTGTGTTAGCTAAATTGATGGGATTGAAGGCCAATAAATCCCCGGGGCCTGATAGTCTGCATCCCAGATTACTTAAGGAAGTAGCCCTAGAAATAGTGGTGATTATTTTCCAACAGTCTATCGACTCTGGATCGGTTCCTATGGACTGGAGGGTAACTAATGTAACACCACTTTTTAAGAAAGGAGGGAGAGAGAAAACAGGTAATTATAGACCGGTTAGCCTGACATCAGGAGTGGGGAAAATGTTGGAATCAATTATTAAAGATGAAATAGCAGCACATTTGGAAAGCAATGACGGGATCAGTCCAAATCAGCATGGATTTATGAAAGGGAAATCCTGCTTGACAAATCTTCTAGAATTTTTTGAGGATGTAACTGGTAGAGTGTTCCAGGAAGAACCAGTGGATGTGGTGTATTTGGACTTTCAAAAGGCTTCTGACAAGGTCCCACACAAGAGATTGGTGTGTAAAATTAAAGCACATGGTATTGGGGGTAATGTACTGACGTGGATAGAGAACTGGTTGGCAGACAAGAAGCAGAGTCGGGATAAACGGGTCCTTTTCAGAATGGCAGGCAGTGACTAGTGGGGTGCCGCAGGGCTCAGTGCTGGGACCCAGCTATTTACAATATACATTAATGATTTGGATGAGGGAATTGAGTGTAATATCTCCAAGTTTGCAGATGACACTTAGCTGAGTGGCGGTGTGAGCTGTGAAGAGGACGCTAAAAGACTGCAGGGTGACTTGGACAGGTTAGGTGAGTGGGCAAACGCGTGGCAGATACAGTATAATGTGGATAAATGTGAGGTTATCCACTTTGGTGGCAAAACACGAAGGCAGAATATTATTTGAATGGTGGCAGATTAGGAAAAGGGGAGATGCAACGAGACCTGGGTGCCATGGGACATCAGTCATTGAAAGTTGGCATGCAGGTACAGCAGATGGTGAAGACAGCAAATGGTATGTTGGCCTTCATAGCTAGGGGATTTGAGTATAGGAGCAGAGAGGTCTTACTGCAGTTGTACAGGGCCTTAGTGTGGCCTCACCTGGAATAGTGTGTTCAGTTTTGGTCTCCTAATCTGATGAAGGACGTTCTTGCTATTGAGGGAGTGCAGCGAAGGTTCACCAGACTGATTCCCGGGATGGCAGGACTGACATATGAGGAGAGACTGGATCGACTGAGCCTGTATTCACTGGAGTATAGAAGGATGAGAGGGGATCTCATAGAAACATATACAATTCTGACGGGACTGGACAGGTTAGATGCAGGAAGAATGTTCCCGATGTTGGGGAAGTCCAGGATCAGGGGACATAGTCTAAGGATAAGGGATAAGCCATTTAGGACTGAGATGAGGAGAAACTTCTTCACTCAGAGAGTTGTTAACCTGTGGAATTCCCTACCGCACAGAGTTGTTGATGCCAGTTCATTGGATATATTCAAGAGGGAGTTAGATATGGCCCTTATGGCTAAAGGGATCAAGGGGTATGGAGAGAAAGCAGGAAAGGGGTACTGAGGTGAATGATCAGCCATGATCTTATTGAATGGTGGCGCAGGCTCGAAGGGCCAAATGGCCTACTCCTGCACCTATTTTCCATGTTTCATAAGTCAAACGCCAGCATTCAAAAGTAGTGAAGTTATGTTAAACTTGCACAGGACCTTGGTCAGGCCGCACTCAAGAGTACTGTGCACAGTTCTGGTTTCCATACTATAAAGAAAGGACATAGAAGCACTGGAGAAAGTGCAAGAGAGACAGTTGGGCTTTTTCTCTTCAGAAAAGTGAAGATTTACAGGTGATCTTTAAAATTACGAATGGGCTGGATTGGGTAGATGTGAAGAGAATGTTTCCACTTGAGGGAGAATCCAAAATTAGGGGCCATAAATACAGGATAGTTACTAATAAATCCAATTGGGAAATAAGAAGAAATGTCTTTACTCACAAAGTGGTTAGAATGTGGAACTCGCTACCACAGGAAGTGGTTGAGGCAAATAGCTTAGATGCTTTCAAAAGGAAACTGGACAAGTACATGAGAGAAAACGGAATAGAAAGATATGCTGAATGGCTGAGATGAGGTAGATAGAATAGGAGGAGACTCATGGAGTATAAACACCAGCACAGCCCAATTGGGATGAGTGACCTGTTACTGTGCTACATATTTTATGTAATTAAGCCTTTAAAGTGAAAGATGTCAAAACTGTTCAGGACTGGAGGTAGAACTCCAGGAGGTGCAATGTAGGGCAACCAGGAAGTTTTATGAATCCAAATTATGAGGCATGATTAAGGGAGTAAGACTCATTGGAAAAGAAGAAACTTTGAGTTGAGGTGACTTAATAGACATCTTCAAAATTATGAAAGGCATTGATAAAGTTGATCCAACAAAATTGTTAAAACTAAAGAAAGGGATACATAATTTAAAAATTAGGGGGGAGAAATTTGGGTAATTTGTGGCTCCCATTTGACTGTGACTGGGCGCCGCTAATTTTAGCCCTAGACGTAAATAGTAAATTTTGGCACAGATACAGAGGCCCCAGCGAATTGGAAAATCGCAAATGTAACGCCCCTACTTAAAAAAAGGGAGACAAAAAGCAGGAAACTATAGACATCTGTCGTTGGAAAAATGCTGGAGTCCATTATTAAGGAAGCAGTAACAGGACATTTGGAAAAGCATAATACAGTCAAGCAGAGTCAGCATGGTTTTATGAAAGGGAAATTATGTTTGACAAATTTGCTGGAATTCTTTGAGGATGTAATGAGCAGGGTGGATAAGGGGGAACCAGTGGATGTAGTGTATTTGGATTTCCAGAAGGCATTTGATAAGGTGCCACATAAAAGGTGTCTGCACAAGATAAGAGCTCACGGGGTTAGAGATAATATATTAGCATGGATAGAGGATTGGCTAACTAACAGAAAACAGAGAGTCGGGATAAATGGGTCATTTTCCGGTTGGCAAACAGTAACTAGTGGGGTGCCACAGAGATCGGTGCTGGGGCCTCAACTATTTACAATCTATATGAATGACTTGGATGGAGGGACCGAGTGCAATGTAGCCAAGTTTGCTGATGATACAAAGATGGGTGGGAAAGCAAGTTGTGAGGAGGACACAAAAAATCTGCAAAGGGATATAGACAGGCTAAATGAGTGGGCAAACATATGGCAGATGGAATACAATGTGTAAAAGTGAGAGGTTATCCAGTTTGGCAGGAATAAAAAGCAAATTATTTAAATGGAGAGAGATTACAAAATGCTGCAGTACAGAGGGACCTCAGGGTCTTTGTGCATGAAACACAAAGTGCATGATTATAGCAAGTAATCAGGAAGGCAAATGGAATGTTGGCCTTTATTGCAAAAGCAGAGAAGTCTTGCTACAACTGTTCAGGGTCTTGGTGAGACCTGCGTACAGTTTTGGTCTCCTTATTTGAGGAGGGATATACTTGCATTGGAGGCAGTTCAGAGAAAGTTCACTAGTTTAATTCCAGAGATGAAGGGGTTGACTTAAGAAGAAAGATTGAGCAGTTGGGCCTATACTCATTGGAGTTCAGAAGAATGAGAGGTAATCATTGAAACATACAAGATACTGAGGGGGCTCGACAAGGTTGATGCAGAGAGGATGTTTTTCCACTCGTAGGAGAATCTAGAACTCGGGAGCATAGTTTAAGAATAAACCCATTTAGAACTATGAGGAGGAGAAATGTCTTCTCTCAGAGGGTCATAAATCTGTGGAATTCTCTGCCCCAGAGAGCTGTGGAGGAGAGGTCATTGAATGTATTTAAGGTGGAGATGGACAGATTTTTGAACGATAAGGGAGTGAAGGGTTATGGGGAGCGGGCAGGCAAAAGAAGCCGAGCCCAAGATCAGATCAGCCATGATCTTATTAAATGGCGGAGCAGGATCAAGGGGCCGATTGGCTACTCCTGCTCCTATTTTTTAATGTTATGTTCAAATGGCCGCCTTCTCTGCTGTAAACCATGAATGTTGGCCAGAGCATTGGACAACTCACATTCTTTCAAGTGTCATGGGACCTTTCCATCCATCTTATCAGGCAGATCGCGCCTCAGTTTAACATCTCATTCAAAGTTGGCAGCTGTGACAATGCAGCACTCCCTACACTGAAGTGGTGACATAGATTTATGCTGAATCGCTGAAATTGACTCAGATGAGAGTGCCATCACTAAGCCAAGCTTACATTTTACTTAGGAATCCGAAATAAATTGCAAGTTCAAGGGCTCATCTCAGTAGATAAATGCTTCATAGGGCCCTGTAAATAGGATTCTGAAAAATTGGGTCCAATTATGCAATTTCAGTTTGCTTACTATTTTTTCATCCAAACTTTTAAGACTTGTGTCATTAAGTATAGTCGAAGATCTTAAAAATATTGAAGCAACCGCTTCTTTTAAGAGAGACACAGTAACCTTTATGGCGGCCAGTCAGACGATTTAGCTGCACACAAACTATCGAGATAGATAGTGGTGTATAAATTCATCATGGGCCACAATGCAAAATGGACGACAATAAATCAGCAGTCCGTTTTACAATGAAATCATGGAAAATAAATTTGGGCGGAGTATAATACGGGCTGCCGATTTGCCATCACCCATTTTGTGCTACCGCGCAAGACACATTTATACCCCATAGTCTTACTAACAGTTTCACAATTATTACCAGTTTCTGGACTGATTGGATTCCTAAAGTCGAAGATGTCACTGTGACGGTAGCTGGTGGAGTACTTGTCCCTGTTGGCCTGGTTTGGGAAACATTTGTAGAACCAAAATGTAAAGTAACCTGGGAATGGAAATGGAAATGAACAAGACAACTTAAACTTGAGTAATGTGCCAGGTTTAAGCTGCTATTTAGATATATATTTTTCTGTACAAGGTTAACAAAATTAGAAATGCTATTTATGTAGTGCCTTTAACGTAGAAAACGTTCCAACGTGGTTCACCAATGTGTAATCAGACAAAAATAGACTTAGTCAAAGAAGGAAATAATAGGAGGGGTGAGAAGTGGGTTTTAATTTAGTGAGGGAAGTACCAAAGTCCAGGGCCTTGACTGCTGAAGGCATAGCGGCCACTGTTGGGGAAAACTAAGAGCACAAGAGGCAAGAGTCAGAGAAACAGTGAGTTCAGAGGAAAGGAGGGAGGTGAGATGCTTCAAAGAAGGTTTCAAAGAAGTTACTGAGATCGGCGAGGCCATGACAGGATTTAAACACGAGGATGAGAATTTTAAATTGTCGGCGTTGGAAGACCAGGAACCAATGTCATCATAGGCAGTCCCTCGGAATCGAGGAAAACTTGCTTCCACTCCTGAAGTGAGTTCTTTGGTGGCTGAACAGGCCAATACGAGAGCCATAGACTGTCACAGGTGGGACAGATAGTCATTGAGGGAAGGGGTGGGTGGGACTGGTTTGCCGCACGCTCTTTCTGCTGCCTGCGCTTGATTTCTGCATGCTCTCGGCGTTGAGACTCGAGGTGCTCAGCGCCCTCTCGGATGCACTTCCTCCACTTAGGGCGGTCTTGGGCCAGGGACTCCCAGATGTTAGTGGGGATGTCGCACTTTATCAGTGAGACTTTGAGGGTGTCCTTGTAGCGTTTTTGCTGCCCACCTTTGGCTCGTTTGCCATGAAGGAGTTCCGAGTAAAGCACTAGCTTTGGGAGTCTCGTGTCTGGCATGCGAACTATGTGGCCTGCCCAGCAGAGCTGATCAAGTGTGGTCAGTGCTTCAATGCTGGGGATGTTAACCTGGACGAGGATGCTGATCTTCGTGTGCCTGTCCTCCCAGGGGATTTGTAGGATCTGGCGGAGACATCGTTGGTGATATTTCTCCAGCAAGTTGAGGTGTCTGCTGTATATGGTCCATGTCTCTGAGCCATACAGGAGGGCAGGTATTACTACAGATTTGTAGACCATGAGCTTGGTGGCAGTTTTGGAGGCCTGGTCTTCAAACACTCTTTTCCTCAGGTGGCACTGGAGGCGGTGTTGGATCTCGTCATCGATGCCTGCTCTTGTTGATAGGAGGCTCCCGAGATATGGGAAGTGGTCCATGGTGTCCAGGGCTGCGCATGGATCTTGATGATTGGGGTCGGCGCTGTACGGGGAGGACAGGCTGGTGGAGGACCTTTGTCTTACGGATGTTTAGCGTAAAGACCCTGGAACCAATATAGATTGGTGAAAACAGCAGTGATAGGTGAGGACAGTATAGGCAGCAGATTTTTTGAGAGCTGAATGTCTCATTTCAGATCTAAATGGCCAACCCCTTATTCTGAAACTGTGACCCCTAGTTCTAGACTCTCCAGTAAAGGGAAACATCATCCCAGCATCTACCCTGTCAAGCCCCTTAAGAATTTTATATGTTTCAATGAGATCACCTCTCATTCTTCTAAACTCTAGGGAATATAGGGCCTAGTCTACTCAATCTCTCCTCGCAGGACAAACCCCTCAGCCCAGCAATCAGTCTAATGAACCTTTGTTGCACTCCGTCCAAGACCAATATATCCTTCCTTAGGTAAGACGACTAAAACTGTACACAGTAATCCAAAAGTGTGGTCTCACCAAGGCCCTATTGCAAAAGAAAAATATTTGTATTTTATATAGCACCTTTCATGACCATAGGACATCCCAAAGTGCTTTAGAGTCAATTAAGTATTTTTGAAGTGTAGTCACTGTTGTAATTTAGGAAACGCAGCAGCCAATTTGCACACAGCAAGCTCCCACAAAGAGGAATGCGATAATGACCAGATAATATGTTTCTTTAGTGATGTTGATTGATCGATAAATATTGGCCAGGACACCGGAGATAATTCCCAGTTCTTCTTTGAAATAGTGTCATGGGATCTTTTACATCCACCTGAGAGAGCAGATGGGGCCTTGATTTAATGTCCCATCTGAAAGACGGCATTGCCAATAGTGCAGCACTCCCTTCAGTACTGCACTGGAGTGTCAGCTTGGATTTTTGTGCTCAAGTCTCTGGAGTGGGACTTGACCCCATAACCTTCTGACTCAGAGGCGAGGATGCTATCAACTGAGCCAGAGCTGATACCATAAAGACTTCTTTACTCTTATACTCCAAATCCTCAAACAAAGGCCAACATACCATTTGCTTTCCTAATTGCTTGGTGTACCTGCATGTTAACTTTGTGATTTGTGTAAAGGATACCCAGGTCTCCCTGAATACAAACATTTCTTAGTCTCTCACTTTAAAAAATATTCTGCTTTTCTATTTTTCCTACCAAAGTGGATAATTTCACATTTCTCCACATTATATTAAATCTGAGAGAGCAAGGAATCTCTTAATTTGAATCTTTCATTGATAATGTTGCGGAGTTTTAAAACATAAAAATTGTGTTGGGGGGGGGGGGGCGGGGGGGAGAAGAGAAATAAAAAAAGGAAAAAAAGTAAGAGGGAAGGAAGTCATTCTAACAGAGTAAGGCCCTTGCATATTTTACTAGTCAGTTTTTAAAAATAAAAAAGGAATTACAACAGTTGGTGCACAGTAGAGATAGGAAAAAAATATTGGACATACCAGAAACCAGTGAAAACTGAATTCAAACCACATTAATTGGGATAATTCCACTCCTTCAATGGGTTGAAAAAGGACCATCCGACTGACTTTGCAACAGTGACCTCTGGTGACAACATAATGCGACTGATAGCAATATACGTTCTTATGCTGAGGCATATCGTGCACGGGGGAATAATACAGAAAATGAGACACACACAGTTTATAGAAGGGAAATAAAAATGAAGATTAGGAAGGAGAGGAGGGAGTATAAAAATGAAGATTAGGAAGGAGAGGAGGGAGTACAAAAAAGTAGCAGTCAACATAAAGGGAAATAAGTACATATGCAAAACGATAATCAAAGAGGACCACTTGAGAGGAAGGAGGCCATCTTGTATTCAAGAATGAAGGAATAGGAGAGACGATCAACTTTCTGCTTTTATTGTGTTGGACTTTTCTAAACAACAAAATATATATTTTTTAAATGTTATTGGAACTAAAAGTAGAAGCACTCGGCCACAGTATATATTCTAGAATACCAAGGATAAAGGTAGTGGAGGTAACAACCATAATTTTCCAAACATCCCTGGAAATAAGAATCGTGCCAAGGATTAGAGGCTAGCAAATGCTATACTCTACTCAAGAAAGTAAAATGGGAGAAGCCAGGAAATTATAGGCCTGATAGTCTTACCTTGCGTGGGTAAGTTTCTCGGCCCTGAAATTCATTGGGATTTATTCCACCTGCACCACCAGCCAGACGTTCTGCTTCAAAATGGATCAAGCAGCCGGCTTTGGCAAAATATGAGCCTCTTAAAGCCTTCAATGAGACTGAGTTGACATTTGTTCTGCTGTGAGTATAAAGGGAAGAATTCCTGGGACGTTCAAACATATCCACCTGACACGGGGAAGAGGTGTGCAAGATTCTCCCCATGACCCCCCGACCAAAACTTAAAGGGCCAGTATAAAATGGGTGTAATCCTGGCAATGTTCCAAGTTTTTGACCCCTCCCCCCACAACCAGGTGGAAACCAGTCTCTCCGGCCCCGGGAATTGCAGGGTCCAAGAGTTCATACTTGGAAATTAGTGGCCACATCTAGAGGCGCAGCTATTCAAGAACATTCAATGGTTTTCTAAAGGTCAGGCTTATATGAATTGAATTATTTTAAACAAGTCAGAGTGTAGATAAAGCAAATGCAGTGGTTGTTTTAGATTTGGATTTTTAGAAGGAATTTGATAAGGTGCCACATAGACTTATGAAAATAGTATTAAAGGGGCGTGGGGGGGGGGGGGGAGTAACCACAAGGATAGATAGAGATGGCTAAGTATATAAAGTAAAAGGTTAAGGATAATTGTTTGCTAGTGCTGTTGGGGAGGAGTTAAACTAATATGGCAGGGGGATGGGAACCAATGCAGGGAGATAGAGGGAAACAAAAAGGAGGCAAAAGCAAAAGACAGAAAGGAGATGAGGAAAAGTGGAGGGCAGAGAAACCCAAGGCAAAGAACAAAAAGGACCATTGTACAGCAAAATTCTAAAAGGACAGAGGGTGTTAAAAAAACAAGCCTAAAGGCTTTGTGTCTTAATGCAAGGAGTATCCGCAATAAGGTGGATGAATTAACTGTGCAAATAGATTTTAACAAATATGATGTGATTGGGATTACGGAGACGTGGCTCCAGGATGATCAGGGCTGGAAACTCAACATCCAGGGGTATTCAACATTCAGGAAGGATAGAATAAAAGGAAAAGGAGGTGGGGTAGCATTGCTGGTTAAGGAGGAGATTAAGGCAATAGTTAGGAAGGACATTAGCTTGGATGATGTGGAATCTATATGAGTAGAGCTACAGAACACCAAAGGGCAAAAAACGTTAGTGGGAGTTGTGTACATACCTCCAAACAGTAGTAGTGATGTTCGGGAGGGCATCAAACAGGAAATTAGGGGTGCATGCAATAAAGGTGCAGCAGTTATAATGGGTGACTTTAATATGCACATAGATTGGGCTAACCAAACTGGAAGCAATACGGTGGAGGAGGATTTCCTGGAGTGCATAAGGGATGGTTTTTTAGACCAATATGTCGAGGAACCAACTAGGGGGGAGGCCATCTTAGACTGGGTGTTGTGTAATGAGAGAGGATTAATTAGCAATCTCGTTGTGCGAGGCCCCTTGGGGAAGAGTGACCATAATATGGTGGAATTCTGCATTAGGATGGAGAATGAAACAGTTAATTCAGAGACCATGGTCCAGAACTTAAAGAAGGCTAACTTTGAAGGTATGAGGCGTGAATTGGCTGGGATGGATTGGCGAATGATACTTGAGGGGTTGACTGTGGATGGGCAATGGCAGACATTTAGAGACCGCATGGATGAACTACAACAATTCTACATTCCTGTCTGGCATAAAAATAAAAAAGGGAAGGTGGCTCAACCGTGGCTATCAAGGGAAATCAGGGATAGTATTAAAGCCAAGGAAGTGGCATACAAATTGGCCAGAAATAGCAGCGAACCTGGGGACTGGGAGAAATTTAGAACTCAGCAGAGGAGGACAAAGGTTTGATTAGGGCAGGGAAAATGGAGTATGAGAAGAAGCTTGCAGGGAACATTAAGACGGATTGCAAAACTTTCTATAGATATGTAAAGAGAAAAAGGTTAGTAAAGACAAACGTAGGTGCCCTGCAGTCAGAATCAGGGGAAGTCATAACGGGGAACAAAGAAATGGCGGACCAATTGAACAAGTACTTTGGTTCGGTATTCACGAAGGAGGACACGAACAACCTTCCGGTTATAAAAGGGGTCGGGGGGTCTAGTAAGGAGGAGGAACTGAGGGAAATCCTTATTAGCCGGGAAATTGTGTTGGGGAAATTGATGGGATTGAAGGCCGATAAATCCCCAGGGCCTGATGGACTGCATCCCAGAGTACTTAAGGAGGTGGCCTTGGAAATAGTGGATGCATTGACAGTCATTTTCCAACATTCCATTGACTCTGGATCAGTTCCTATAGAGTGGAGGGTAGCCAATGTAACCCCACTTTTTAAAAAAGGAGGGAGAGAGAAAACAGGGAATTATAGACCGGTCAGCCTGACATCGGTAGTGGGTAAAATGATGGAATCAATTATTAAGGATGTCATAGCAGTGCATTTGGAAAGAGGTGACATGATAGGTCCAAGTCAGCATGGATTTGTGAAAGGGAAATCATGCTTGACAAATCTTCTGGAATTTTTTGAGGATGTTTCCAGTAGAGTGGACAAGGGAGAACCAGTTGATGTGGTATATTTGGACTTTCAGAAGGCGCTCGACAAGGTCCCACACAAGAGATTGATGTGCAAAGTTAGAGCACATGGGATTGGGGGTAGTGTGCTGAAATGGATTGAGAACTGGTTGTCAGACAGGAAGCAAAGAGTAGGAGTAAATGGGTACTTTTCAGAATGGCAGGCAGTGACTAGTGGGGTACCGCAAGGTTCTGTGCTGGGGCCCCAGCTGTTTACACTGTACATTAATGATTTAGATGAGGGGATTAAATGTAGTATCTCCAAATTTGCGGATGACACTAAGTTGGGTGGCAGTGAGAGCTGCGAGGAGGATGCTGTGAGGCTGCAGAGCGACTTGGATAGGTTAGGTGAGTGGGCAAATGCATGGCAGATGAAGTATAATGTGGATAAATGTGAGGTTATCCACTTTGGTGGTAAAAACAGAGAGACAGACTATTATCTGAATGGTGACAGATTAGGAAAAGGGGAGGTGCAAAGAGACCTGGGTGTCGTGGTACATCAGTCATTGAAGGTTGGCATGCAGGTGCAGCAGGCGGTTAAGAAAGCAAATGGCATGTTGGCCTTCATAGCAAGGGGATTTGAGTACAGGGGCAGGGAGGTGTTGCTACAGTTGTACAGGGCATTGGTGAGGCCACACCTGGAGTATTGTGTACAGCTTTGGTCTCCTAACCTGAGGAAGGACATTCTTGCTATTGAGGGAGTGCAGCGAAGGTTCACCAGACTGATTCCCGGGATGGCGGGACTGACCTATCAAGAAAGACTGGATCAACTGGGCTTGTATTCACTGGAGTTCAGAAGAATGAGAGGGGATCTCATAGAAACATTTAAAATTCTGACGGGGTTAGACAGGTTAGATGCAGGAAGAATGTTCCCAATGTTGGGGAAGTCCAGAACCAGAGGTCACAGTCTAAGGATAAGGGGTAAGCCATTTAGGACTGAGATGCAGAGGAACTTCTTCACCCAGAGAGTGGTGAACCTGTGGAATTCTCTACCACAGAAAGTTGTTGAGGCCAATTCACTAAATATATTCAAAAAGGAGTTAGATGAGGTCCTTACTACTAGGGGGATCAAGGGGTATGGCGAGAAAGCAGGAATGGGGTACTGAAGTTGTATGTTCAGCCATGAACTCATTGAATGGCGGTGCAGGCTAGAAGGGCCGAATGGCCTACTCCTGCACCTATTTTCTATGTTTCTATGAATACATTTTGGATTGATAGAATTGAAAGATTGGTTGATGAATCAGCAACAAGGGACAGAGTGAAGGTCACTCGAAGGAGGAAATATTTTTCCGCACATGTGCCTTCCCCACATTGTAACTACTGGGGTGGACATTATTACATCTTTGAATTTTGAAAAGGAATTTGAAAAATGCAGGGAAAGAACAAGGAGATGGGATTAAAGAAAGTACTTCAGGTGACGAGATGGCAGCAGCAAAGGCACAATGTGCTGATTGGCCTCGAGTTTTGTAATGATGATTTTGATACTTACATTTTTCCTCATTCAGCGAAACGTTCAATGTGCAAATAATATTTTAGTAGCATTGTGAGCAGCAACAGAGGTCAATGTGATGTCACAATGGTGGCAAATGAGATTTTCACATCAGTCATATCAACATTTAAGTTACTGTATACTTCAAGGTAGGTAGCTAGCAAGAACACTGAGGTAGGTTTACTCTTCTTTAGGCTCAATATTTTGTTTTAACCGTTCAATTTTCTGGGGCTGCATTGATACTGGCATTACTCTATCTCTTTCCAAAATGACCATACATGTATGAGAGAAGACATGTTTGGCTGGCTATTCAATCATGGAAGGAATCGCAATCACTGTCACCATTTATTCACACACAAAATAGTGATCAGTAGAAGAAACCCTGGCTCATGATTTTCTTCCACAGACAGACCAATTTTAGTTCTTCTGCGGATGGCCCGGCACTAAATCAACACGGACTGGGAATTAAACCTTGGATCTTTTGATCTGTATGGGTCAGGTCTATATCATGCAGTTCAATTACTCAGTGTGCCACTGTAGAAGCTGGGATAGACATAATAAACATTATTCTTCAACTGCACCACTTGCTAAGGATCATTTAGATCAAAGCCAGAAAAAAAAGACAGAATCAGATGATGAACACTTCTTCCTTTAAGGCTTTGGTTGAACACAAACATCCCCATCAGCATCCAATAATACCCTCTCAGCAAATTATTCTTTTGAACAGAAAATCTTACGAGGTTTAGTAGTGAAGACAGTCAGAAACCTTGAACTTCATTTGTCACACTCTCCAAATTCTAGAACTGACAGCTTATAGAATCAAAAATGCATTTGAAAACTGTGGTGCTGTGTTGCATATTAAGCAATGGTTATTTCTGAGATGATTAAAGCACTACCTAGATCATGATTAGCCATTTCCTGTACACTGTAGCTTATTGCATTTTTCTTGCTGTAGACCATGTAACTCTGTAAATCTTTTGTCCTTAAACTAATTGCCGTTTAATTTCTTACTACTTTTATAGAATTTGTAAATTATAGCCCAATACCTATAGTCTGATAGTGATTAGTTTTCTGGAAACCAGGACACGAGGACTTATCATTTTCAGTCAACAGATTACAATAAGAAAGCTGTTCTGTTCAAACAACCCAGCACTCAACCTTTCCAAATACACACCCCCAAAGTGAGAACACATACTTAATGAAAAAAATGAAACTGCCATGATATTTTGTCAAAAAGTATAATTTGCTCAGTGCATCCCAAACAAGATCAGTCTGTAATGGTTTATGCCATTTAAACCTCTAACTCAGACATTTTAACTGTAAATATGGGAGCATCATGATTTTCAGGCTACACCAGCTAGCCACACCAAGGACTACTCAAATTAGCAGGCCTGACTGCACCATATCTGGTAAAGTAATGTTGCCCATGTTTGAAAAGAACTTTCTTATTGTAATCTGTTAACTGCAAATGACAAGCCCTTGTGTCCTAGTTTCCAGAATACTAACCACCATCAGACTGTAGGTATTAACTAGAATCTACAAATCAGATTTATAAAAGTAGTAAGAAATTAAACATCAGTTAAAAACAATTACTTTAAGTACAAAAGATTTATAGAGTTAGTCTGCAGCATAGAAACAGTCCATTCAGCCCAACTGGTCTGTGCCAGTGTTTATGCTCCACACGATCCTCTTCCCATTCCTCTTCATCTGGCTCTATCAGCATATCATAAGAACATAACAACATAAGAAATAGGAGCAGGAGTCGGCATTTGGCCCCTCATGCCTGCTCTGCCATTCAATAAGGTCATGGTCATGGCTGATCTGATCCTGGCCTTACCTCCACTTTCTCACCCACTCCCCATAACCCTGGACACTCTATCTTTCAAAAATGTGTCTATCTCCGCTTTAAATACATTCAATGACCCAGCCCCCACAGCTCTCTGAGCTGGAGAATTCCAAAGATTAACAACCCTCAAAGAATAAATTCCTCCTCATTTCAGTTTTAAATGGGCGACTCCTTATTCTGAAACTATGCTCCCAGTTCTAGATTCCCCCACGAGGAGAAATATCCCCTCTGCATCTACCCTGTCAAGCCCTCTCAGAATCTTATACATTTCAATAAGATCACCTCTAAGTCTTCTAAACTCCAATGAGTATAGGCCCAACCTTTCTTCATATGACAACCCCTTCATCTCAGGAATCAACCTCGTGACCCTTCTCTGAACTGCCTCCAATGCAAGAATATCCTTCCTTAAATAAGGAGACTAAAGCTGTATGCAGTACTCCAGGTGTGGTCTTACCAATACCCTGTACAGTTATAGCAGGACTTCCCTACTTTTATACTCTATCCCCCTTGCAATAACTGCCAACATTCTATTTGCCTTCCTGATTACTTGCTGTACCTGCATGCTAACTTTTTGTGTGTCATGTACAAAGACCCCCCAAGATCCCTCTACCACCGCATTTTGTAAACTCTCCCCATTTAAATAATAATTTGCTTTTTTATTTTTCCAACCAACGTGGATAACCTCACATTGTCCCACATTATACTCCATCTGCCAATTATTTTCCCATTCACTTAGCCTATCTATATCCCTTTGTAGATTCTTTGCGTCCTCCTCACAACTTGCTTTCCCACCTATCTTTGTATCATCAGCAAATTTGGCTACATTACACTCGGTCCCTTCATCCAAGTCATTAATATAAATTGTAAATAGTTGAGGCCACAGCACTGATCCCTGTAGCACCCAACTAATTACATATCCTTGTATTCCTTTCTCCTTCATGTGCTTACCTTACATCCCTTAAATGCATCTATGCTATTTACCTCAACTAGATCTTGTGGTAGCATGTTTCATATTCCTACCATTTTTAAATGAGTTTCTCCGACTTTCCTATTGGATTACTTATAGTTATGACCTCTAGTTTTAGACTCCCCCACAAGTGTAAACATTTTCTCTACATCTACCCCATCAAACCCTTCCATTAGCTTAAAGAATTTCAAATTCAGTTGGAGGGCGAGAAAGTTGGATCTCAAACCAGTGTCCGAAGCCTAAACAAAGGAGGCTACAAAGGTACGAAGGCAGAGTTAGATAAAGTGGACTGCAAAAATAGATTAAAGTATGGGACGGTTGATGAGCAGTGACAGACATTTAAGAAGATATTTCATAACTCTCCACAAAAATATATTCCAATGAGAATGAAAGACTAAGAGAAGGGATAACCATCTGTGGCGAACTAAGGAAATAAGGGATGGTATCAAATTGAAAACAAGGGCATACAAAATGGCCAAGACTAGTGGGAAGCTAGACAATTGCTGGCTTTTAAATGTTTCCCAAAGAACGACTACAAAAGTAATAAAGAGAGGGAAGAGAGATGATGAAAGCAAACTAACACAAAATATAAAAACAGATAGTAAGAGTTTCTACAGGTACATAATAAGGAAAAGAGTGGCTAAAGTAAATGTTGGTCCCTTAGAGGATGAGAGTGGGGAATTAATAATGGGGAACAGGGAAACAGCAGAGACCATGAACAAATATTTTGTATCGGTCTTCATGGTAGAAGACACTAAAAACATCCCAATAGTGGATAATCAAGGGGCTATAGGGAGGGAGGAACTTAATACAATCACTATTAAATAAGAAGTACTCGGTAAAATAATGGGACTAAAGGCAGACAAGTCCCCTGGACCTGATGGCTTGCATCCTAGGGTCTTAAAAGAAGTGGCTGCAGAGAAAGTGGATGCATTGATTGTAATCTACCAAAATTCTCTGGATTCTGGGGAGGTCCCAGCGGATTGGAAAACCGCAAAAGTAACACCCTATTTAAAAAAAAAGAGGCAGACAGCAAGCAGGAAACTATAGACCAGTTAGCCTAGCATCTGTCGTTGAGAAAATGCTGGAATCCATTGAGGAAGCAGTAGCAGGACATTTGGAAAAGCATGCTTCAATCAAGCAGAGTCAGCATGGTTTTATGAAAGGGAAATCATGTTTGACAAATTTGCTGGAGTTCTTTGAGGATGTAACGAGCAGGGTGGATAAGGGGGAACCAGTGGATGTGATGTATTTGGATTTCCTGAAGGCATTCGATAAATTGCCACATAAAAGGTTACTGCACAAGATAAAAGTTCATGGGGTTGGGGATAATATATTAGCATGGATAAGAGGATTAGCTAACTAACAGAAAACAGAGAGTCACGATAAATAGGTCATTTTCCAGTTGGCAAATAGTAACTAATGAGGTGCCGCAGGGTTCGGTGTTGGGGCCTCAACTATTTACAATCTATATTAATGACTTGGATGAAGGGACCGAGTATAATGTAGCCAAGTTTGCTGATGATACAAAGATGGGTGGGAGAGCAAATTGTGAGGACACAAGAAATGTGCAAAAGGATATAGACAGGCTAAGCGAGTGGGAAAAAATTTGGCTGATGGAGTATAATGCGGGAAAATGTGAGGTTTGGCAGAAAAAAATAGCAAAGCAAATTATAATTTAAATGGAGAAAAATTGCAAAGTGCTGCAGTACAGAGGGACCTGGGGGTCCTTGTGCACGAAACACAAAAAAGTTAGCATGCAGGTACAGCAAGTAATCAGGAAGGCAAATGGAATGTTGGCCATTATTGCAAGGGGGATAGAGTATAAAGGCAGAGAAGTCCTGCTACAACTGTACAGGGTATTGGTGAGGCCACACCTCGAGTACTGTGTATAGTTTTGGTCTCCGTATTTAAGGAAGGATATACTTGCATTGGAGGCTGGTCAGAGAAGGTTCACTAGGTTGATTCCGGAGATGAGGGGGTTGACTTATGAAGTAAGGTTGAGTAGGTTGGGCCTACACTCATTGGAGTTCAGATGAATGAGAAGTGATCTTATCGAAACATATAAGATAATGAGGGGGCTCGACAAGGTGGATGCAGAGTGGATATTTCCACTCACAGGGGAAACTAAAACTAGGGGGCATAGTCTCAGAATAAGGGGCCGCCCATTTAAAACTGAGATGAGGAAGAATTTCTTCTTTCAGAGGGTTGTAAATCTGTGGAATTCTCTGCTTCACAGAGCTGTGGAGGCTGGGTCATTGAATATATTTAAGGCAGAGATACAGATTTTTGAGCGATAAGGGAATAAAGGGTCATGGGGAGCAGGCAGGGAAGTGAAGCTGAGTCCATGATCAGATCAGCCATGATCTTATTAAATGGCAGAGCAGGCTCAAGGGCCAAATGGCCTACTCCTGCTCCAATTTCTTATGTTCTTATGTTAAATGTGATTGGCTCCTAAGCCTGCTTGATGACACCACTATTGCTGGATGCCAGGATCTGCTATACATGACGCCAGAATGAAATCAATGTCGGAAAAGGTGAAATCCATGCCAGAGATCACTAGATCTTTGTGGGTAGCTTTCTCAGAGGTCAGCGGCGTGCTGACGACAAAATCTGGGTCCTTCAGGTGGAACAAAGGGAGTTCAAAGGAGGTACCTTCACAATACAATAAATGTCGAAACACAGGCATGGGTAAAGACCCAAGAACCACTTGGCTGAAATACTTGCTTCCAGCATGCTAGTTTCCAAGTGGGTTAGCAATTATCTATCTCTGTAAAAGGTTCCAAAAAAAACTTCCTGCTAAGTGATAAGGCCAATGATATAATCTGATAATACTTCAATATTCCAACACAGCGGCCGCTGTGAGGGAGAACACCAGCCCCACACAAACCTGCCAGTGTCCTGGAAGGGAGTTGGTGGATTTTGTTCTTGAAACACCACAGTCCTTGTGGCAATGGTGTTCATGCAATGAGGTTAGACAAGGAAATCCAGGATTTTGACCCAGTAATCATGAAAGAATGGCATTATTTGTACATGTCCAAGTCATGATGCTACATAATTGAGGGGGGGGGGGGGAACTTGGAGGTGATGATGTTTTCATGATAGGACAAAGTATTATTTAAATGGTGATGGCTTGGGGAGTGTCGATGTACACCAGTCATTGAAAGCAAACATGCAGGTGCAGCAAGCAGTTAGGAACGCAAATGGTATGTTGGCCTTCATTACAAGAGAATTTGAGTACAGGAGCAAGGATGTCTTACTATAGTTATACAGGCCTTGGTGAGACTGCACCTGGAGTATTGTGTGCAGTTTTGGTCTCCTTACCCAAGAAAGGATATACTTGCCATAGAGGGAATGCAGTGAAGGTTCACCAGACTGATTCCTGGGATGGCAGGACTGTCTTATGAGGAGAGATTGGGTCAACTAGGCCTGTATTCACTTGAGTTTAGAAGAATGAGAGGGGATCTCACTGAAACGTATAAAATTCTGAATGGATTGGCTAGACTGGATGCGGGGAGGATGTTTCCCCTGGCTGAGAAGTCTAGAACAAGGGGTCACAGTCTTAGGATACGGGGTAGGAAATTTAGGACCGAGATGAGGAGAAATCCTTTCACTCAGAGGGTGATGAACCTGTGGAATTCTCTACCACAGGAGGCTGTGGAGGCCAAGTCACTGAATATATTTAAGAGGGAGAGAAGTAGATTTCTAGAAATCAAAAGGCATCAAGGGGTATGGGGAAAAAGCTGGAATATGATGTTGAAATAGAGGATCAGCCATGATCATATTGAATGGCGGTGCAGACTCGAAGGGCCGAACGGCCTACTACTGCTCCTATTTTCTATGTTTACCACAGTGCCGAATTTGACTGGAGAAGCTTTGATGAACCAGGAGGTGAGCTACTTGTCAGAGTACTCAGCCTCAAGTCCCACTCCAGGAACTTGAGAACACAAATCTAGGCTGACACTCCAGTGCAGTGCTGAGAGAGTGCTGCACTGTCGGAGGTGCAGTCTTTCAGTCTGCCCTCTCAGATGGACGTAAAAGATCCCGTGGCACTATATCGAAAAAGAGCAGAGGAATTATGACTGGGGAAAATGCTTGAAACTATCATTAAGGAAGAAATAGCAGGACATCTAGATAGGAATAGTGCAATCAAGCAGACGCAGCATGGATTCATGAAGGGGAAATCATGTTTAACTAATTTACTGGAATTCTTTGAGGATATAACGATGGATAGAGGTGTACCGATGGATGTGGTGTATTTAGATTTCCAAAAGGCATTCGATAAGGTGCCACACAAAAGGTTACTGCAGAAGATAGAGGTATGCGGAGTCAGAGGAAATGTATTAGCATGGATAGAGAATTGGCTGGCGAGCAGAAAGTTGGGATAAATGGGTCCTTTTCGGGTTGGAAATCGGTATTTAAGTGGTGTGCCACAGGGATCGGTGCTGGGACCACAACTGTTTACAATATACATAGATGACCTGGAAGAGGGGACAGAGTGTAGTGTAACAACATTTGCAGATGACACAAAGATTAGTGGGAAAGTGGGTTGTGTAGAGGACAGAGAGGCTGCAAAGAGGTTTGGATAGGTTAAGCGAATGGGCTAAGGTTTGGCAGATGGAATACAATGTCGGAAAGTGTGAGGTCATCCACCTTGGGGAAAAAAAAAAAACAGTAAAAGGGAATATTATTTGAATGGGGAGAAATTACAACATGCTGAGGTGCAGAGGGACCTGGGGGCATGAAACTCTTGAGAAATCCCAAAAAGTTAGTTTGCAGGTGCAGCAGGTAATCAGGAAGGCGCATGGAATGTTGGCCTTCATTGCAAGAGGGATGGAGTACAAAAGCAGGGAGGTCCTGCTGCAACTGTATAGGGTATTGGTGAGGCCGCACCTGGAGTACTGCGTGCAGTTTTGGTCACCATACTTAAGGAAGGATATACTGGCTTTGGAGGGGGTACAGAGACGATTCACTAGGCTGATTCCGGAGATGAGGGGGTTACCTTATGATGATAGGTTGAGTAGACTGGGTCTTTACTCGTTGGAGTTCAGAAGGATGAGGGGTGATCTTATTGCAACATTTAAAATAATGAAAGGGATAGATAAGATAGAGGCGGAGAGGTTGTTTCCACTGGTCGGGGAGACTAGAACTAGGGGACACAGCCTCAAAATACGGGGGGGCCAATTTAAAACCGAGTTGAGAAGGAATTTCTTCTCCCAGAGGGTTGTGAATCTGTGGAATTCTCTGCCCAAGGAAGCAGTTGAGGCTAGCTCATTGAATGTATTCAAGTCACAGATAGATAGATTTTTAACCAATAAGGGAATTAAGGGTTACGGGGAGCGGGCAGGTAAGTGGAGCTGAGTCCATGGCCAGATCAGCCATGATCTTATTGAATGGCGGAGCAGGCTCGAGGGGCGAGATGGCCTACTCCTGTTCCTAATTCTTATGTTCTTATGTTTATTCACTGGATTTTAGAAGGGTGAGAGGGGATCTCATAGAAACATATAAAATTCTGACAGGACTGGACAGGTTAGATGCAGGATGAATGTTCCTGATGTTGGGGAAGTCCAGAATCAGGGGACACAGTCTAAGGATAAGGGTAAGCCATTTAGGACTGAGATGAGGAGAAACTTCTTCACTTAGAGAGATGTAAACCTGTGGAATTCCCTACTGCAGTGTTGTTGGTGCCAGTTCATTGGATATATTTAAGAGGGAGTTAGATATGGCCCTTACGGCTAAAGGGATCAAGGGGTATGGACAGAAAGCAGGAAAGGGGTACTGAGGTGGATGATCAGCCATGATCTTATTGAATGGTGGTGCAGGCTCGAAGGGCCGAATGGCCTACTCCTGCACCTATTTTCTATGTTTGTCTCGTCCCTCATCCCTGGAACCATTCTCGTAAATCTTTTCTGCACCCTCTCCCAAGGCCTTCACATCCCTCATAAAGTGCAGTGCCCAGAATTGGACACAATACTCCAGTTGAGGCCGAACCAGTCTTTTATAAAGGTTCATCATAACTTCCTTGCTTTTGTACTCTATGCCTCGTAAATATAAAGCCTAGGATCTCGTATGCTTTTTTTTAAAAACCTCTTTCTCAACCTGCCCTGCCACCTTCAACAATTAGTGCACATACATCACCCCCACGTCTCCATGTTCATGCAGCCCATTTAGAATTGTACCCTTCGGTTTATATTGCCTTTCCTCATTCTTTCTACCAAAATGCATCACTTCGCCCTTTTCTGCGTTAAATTTCAGCTGCCACGTGTCCGCCCATTTCACCAGCCTATGTCTATGTCTTCTTGAAGTGGATCACTATTCTACTCACTGTTCACTATACTTCTAAATTTTGTGTCATCTGCAAATTTTGAAATTGTGCACTGTACACCCTCGTCCAAGTCATTAATATACATCCTAGAACTAACCCGAGGACCACCACTGTATACCTTCCTCCAGTCCGAAAAATAACTGTTCACCATTACTCTCTCTTTCCTGTCACTTAGCCAATTTTGTATCCATGCTGCCACTGTCCCTTTTATTCAATGGGCTTCAACTTTCATATCATAGAAGTTTACAGCACATGTGGAAGGAAGCTATTCAGCCCATTGTGTCCGTTTAGGCCGACAAAGCTATCCAGCCTAATCCCTCTTTTCAGCTCCTGGTCTGTAGCCTTGTAGGTTATGGCATTTCAAGTGCATATCGAAGTATTTTGTAAATGCTATGAGGGTTTCTCCCTCTACCACACTTTCAGGCAGTGAGTTCTAGGCCCCCACCACCCGATGGTGAAAACATTTCTCCTCAAATCCCCTTTAAACTTCTTTTAAATCTATGCCCCTGGTTATTGACCCCTCTTGCTAAGGGAAATAGATCCTTCCTATCCACTCTATCTAGGCCCCTTATAATTTTATACACCTCAATTAGGTCTCCCCTCAGCCTCCTCTATTCCAAAGAAAACAAACCCAGTCCAGGCAACTTCCTTGTAAATCTCCTCTGTACCTTCTCTGGTGCAATCACCAATTTCCTGTAATGTGACCACCAAAACTGCACGCCGTAATCTAGCTGTGGCCTAACTAGTGCTTTATACAGTTCAAGCATAACCTACCTTCTCTTGTATTCTATGCCTCAGCTAATAAAGGCAAGTATCTTGTATGCCTTCTTAACAACCTTATCTATCTATCCTGTTATCTTCAGGGATCTGTGGACATGCACACCAAGGTTCCTCTACAATTCTCAGTCTCCTACCATTTATTGTGTATTCATAGAAACATAGAAAACACAGAATCATAGAAAATAGGTGCAGGAGTAGGCCATTCGGCCCTTCGAGCCTGCACCGCCATTCAATGAGTTCATGGCTGAACATGCAACCTCAGTACCCCATTCCTGCTTTCTCGCCATACCCCTTGATCCCCCTAGTAGTAAGGGCTATATCTATAGAAACATATCTTGTCTTGTTAGCCGTTCCCAAATGCATTACCTCGCACTTCTCTGGATTGGATTCCATTTGCCACTGTTCTGCCCACCTGACGAGTCCACTGATATCTTCCTGCAATCTACAGTTTTCTTCATTAACCACATGGCCAATTTTTGCTGGCAAGCCTATTACGTGGCACTTTTTCCAAACACCTTTTGGAAGTCCATGTATACCACATCAACTGCACTGCCCTCATTGTCTCTCTCAGTTACCTCGATCAAAAACTATCAAGTTAGTTAAACACGATTTGCCTTTAACAAATCCGTGCTGGCTTTCCTTAATTAATCCACACTTGTCCACAATGACTGTTAATTTTGCTGATTATCCTTTCTAAAAGCGTCTTCACTACCGAGGTTAATCTGACTGGCCTGGATTTATCCTTGCACCCTTTTTTGAACAAGGGTGTAACATTTGCAACTCTCCAGTCCTCTGGCACCACTCCTGTATCTTAAGAGACTTAAGGCAGAGGTTGTTGGTTGAAGCCCACTCCAGCATGTAATTTAGATATTCCAGAACAGTACTGTGGTAGAGGCTATCCTTCAGATAAGATATCAAGTCAAGACCCTGTCTGCATCATGGATGTTACAAAATCCCAAGTCACTACTGGAAAAGGAGCAGGATGTGTTCTCATTATCTGGCCAGTATCGCCAACATCACCACCTCCACACCCACCACTGAAATATCAATCTGGTTAACTGGTCCTTGATCTTAATGTTACTTATGGGATCTGGTGTGCAAAATTATAGCCACTATACCGACCAGTAATTGTGTGTGTGTAAAGCACTTAGAGATTTGATAAGGTGCTATGTAAAGGTAGGTCTACCTTCTTTTAAACCGAAGAGCTAAATATTTGGACCTAAACAAAGATTGGCTAGAGAGAGCACAATTTTGTAGTTTAGACTGCTGTGCTATTGTCAAGTGGATAGGAATCAGGTCTTCATGTTTCTTATGAGGACTCTATTTTGATGCAAAGACCAAAGCCTCAGGTCTGCATATTGGTAAAAGGGAAAAATAAATCCTAAATTACGGTGAGATAAATTGTATTGGCCTTGAATCATCACGTTGCAGCAGAAGCACCAGTCAATGAAGGTGCTTTCTTCACACAGAGGCTGAACTCCAGCACATAGTTGACGTATTTACCGAGGCGTACGAAAGCATGGGCCTTACGCTAAACATCAGTAAGACAAAGGTCCTCCACCAGCCTGTCCTCGTTGCACAGCACTGCCCCCGAGACATCAAGATCCACGGCGCTGCCCTGGACATCGTGGACCACTTCCCTTATCTCGAGAGCCTCCTATTAACAAGAGCAGGCATTGATGACGAGATCCAACAGTGCGCCAGTGCAGCCTTCGATCACCTTCGGAAGAGTGTTTGAAGACCAGGTCCTCAAAACTGTCACCAAGCTCATGGTCTACAGGGCCATAGTAATACCCGCCCTCCTGTATGGCTCAGAGACGTGGACCATGTACAGTAGACACCTCAAGTCACTGGAGAAATACCACCAACAATGTCTCCGCAAGATCCTACAAATCCCCTGGGAGAACAGACGCATCATCATTAGCGTCCTCGTCCAGGCCAACATCCCCAGCATTGAAGCACTGACCTACACTTGATCAGCTCCGCTGGGCAGGCCACATAGTTTGCATGCCAGATACCAGACTCCCAAAGCAAGCGCTCTACTCAGAACCCGTCCACGGCAAACGAGCCAAAAGGTGGGCAGTGGAAACATTACAAGGACACCCTCAAAGCCTCCCTGATAAAGTGCGACATCCCCACTGACACCTGGGAGTCCCTGGCCAAAGACCGCCCCAAGTGGAGGAAGTGCATCCGGGAGGGCGCTGAGCTCTTTGAGTAGCGTTGCCGAGAGCATGCAGAAATCAAGCGCAGGCAGCGGAAAGAGCATGCGGCAAATCAGGCTCCCTGCCCACCCTTCCCTTCAACCACTGTCTGACCCACCTGTGACAGAGACTGTGGTTCTTGTATTGGACTGTACAGCCACTTAAGAATTCATGCTAAAAGCGGAAGCAAGTCTTCCTCGATTCCGAGGGACTGCTAATGATGATGATGATTTCTTCAAGGATTTAAAACACTGGGTATTAGTGAGGCAAGTTAAGACACGGAAGTTCTTCTCAGATGACGAAAACTGCATGGGCTGAAAACAATGAGACCTAATGTAGCTTTGGTTTTCTGCAAACGTCTGTAGAAAGAATTGTAAGCCCAACTTGCATTGTGCTTGAAAACTATTTCAATCTGGATAATGTGCTGTAGTATTTGTTCTTTTATCCTACTCTGGATTCACTGACAATTCAGCAAAGACTAATTTGCCTATGTTCAACTAGAAAGCACCAATTTCACTGGTTGAGATTCTCTGTGGCTTCTTACTATTAAGAAAAAACTGCACATGGTATACATCTCAGAAAAGCTACAAATAAAAACAAAACATTACAGGTCAACAAGCCAAACTTACACAACATGTACAAATTTGGATCAGAAAAAACAAGCTCCTCACTCAACAGATTGGGCTTCAATTAATGCTTCTGATAGAAAACTTAGAACTGGACATGGCATCAGAGGCAAATCATATAGGATCCAGCGGGAAATAAATTGGATAAGCCAACTCATCCATGGCATTGGAGTACAATAAAGATTTGTGTTTTCAGGTAGTACCTGTGGTTACATTATCTAACTGCCGTTTTATCTGGTGACAAAAGCAAACTTCTGAATTTAACTTTATGTAGAAAGGAATATAAACTTTTAACTAAAGTCTTGCGAACTTGTGTGGCAACAGTTAAGCATAACAAAAATCACAGAAACCCTTAAAGCAAGGAACTGGCACAACATAGGGCAGAAGTGTGCAAGTTCTTGTCCTCATGGGCCACTTAAGTATATACCATGGAAAACCATGGGCCACATATGAAGTTTACATGAAATAGATCTCAAGCCGCAGATGCCAACAGATCTTGATATGCTGATTTAACATTTATCCACAGTTGCAGCGTAGTGCGTGTGATATCTGTTACAGCAATCCAAAGATCCCACTGTCCTGTTCTCTCCCCATAGCTCTGTATCTTTGTTTCAAATATTTATCTACTCTTCCCTTAAAAGATGCAAAGCTCACTGCCTCAAAACTACTCTCCATGGCAAAGCATTCTATAATCTACAAAGAAATTTCACATAACTTCTCTTTGTGACTCCTAGTTACCGATTCCATAACCAGTGGAAATAGTTTTTCCTCCAACCACCCTACTAAACTGCTTCATAATTTTAAAACCTTCAATTAGGTTTCATCTCAGCCTTCTCTGTCCCAGTGGAAATAATCTCAGTAGCTAAAGTGCCATGAAAAGGGTTGTTCTTAGAAGATTCTCAATTTGATTTCCCTTAATCTGTAATAGAGTGGCAGAGTTTGGAAACTCAGTGGAGCTGGGGAAAGAAAACTTTTGCTGCACTAAGGCCAACCTCCAGCATCCCGCATTACTTCACTGCACACAATTTAACTGTCAAATCAAGACTATCAATGTGTAGGTCAAAGGCAAATCTGACATTTAAATCAAGTCAGGTCTACTACATACCATCCGATCAGAGTCAAAAGGAATTGAAGGATCTGAGGTTGTAGGAATGGGACCAACTGAACTTCCAGGTGACTGGGGTACAGAGACACACCGATCTGAATCATCTCTTCTATGTACAGACTCTCCTGTTTTAAAAAAAAATATATACAAATGAAATTTGACCTGGTGAGTGTGCAAAACAACAAAGAGATTCCTGCAACATGAATTTTTATTATATGTGAAAATGATCTATGATCTCTTATTAAAAGATATGAGAGATTCTCCCACACTCTGGAAGGGGAGAAAATTAATAAATACAAATGGATGGGGCGGGGGGGGGAGAGAGAGGGGGGAGGAGAAAGATGGGAAACGGGGTGGGAAAGAGGGGATTAAGTGATCAGAGTTCAAAACAAAATCTTTAAATGGAATATTTTACAATCCCATACTGGTCAGTATAACAAAACAGATGTAACATGTATGCCTTCATTCTTCCTCGTCACATGTAAACTAACCCTAGCTAATATCAATTCCTCAACAAAAGCAAGTTCCCCAGAGTCATAATCATGGTGCACATATAGGAAGTAATATTACAGTGCACGGTCATGGCACGAGTCGAAATAATTCAACAATACAAAATGAAGGACAGTCAACAGTGGCACATAAATTTTAGGTATAAGCAAATCTTACAATATAGTCAACAAGTGCCCAAGCTGCAAATTACTACAATTATGATAAGGGTAAAAAGTGCATGAGGAAAATATTACACACTTACTGCCTGGTGAATACACAGTTCATATCTTGACTGTTATTACGCCTCCCCCCCCCCCGCCTCCTCCCTTCCAATTACCCTTTTTTCTCTTAGGATGACTTATGCTGGAGCATTGTTCTATAGGTGCATGCATTCTTCTGATGTCTCACCCAAATGCTTACTATTTCATGGATGATTAGTGATAGTAATTGTCAACAGGCTATTTAATAATGGGACGGGGGACATCATAGTCACGATACCATGTTCACTTCCAGCAGGGGTCACTTGATAGCAATGGAATCCTTTACCAGGAACATCCCCCATCATCCTCAACATGAGGACCAAAACTGGTTTAGTGAGGAGTGTAGAAGAACACATCAGGAGCAGCATCAAGCATACCTGAAATTGAGGTGCGAACCTAGTGAAGTTACAACACATGCATGCTAAACAGTGGAAACAGCATGCTACAGCTAAATGATCCCACAACCAACAGATCAGACCAAAGCTCTGTAGCCATGCCATATCTAGATATCTAGTCGTTAAAGGAGGTGGATAATTGAGCAACTAATTGAAAGAGGCTGCTCAGTGAACATCCCCATTCTCACCAATGGCGGAGCCCAGCATGAGTGCACAAATTTCAAGAATGAACAATGAGAACAGGATTCACTTTGAGACTATGATGTCATGCTTCCCATTGCTTGCAACCAGCTTCAGCCAGAAGTACCAAGTGGATAATTCTTCACAGCCTCTTCCCGAGGTCTCCACCATTACCGATGCCAGTCTTAAGACAATTTGATTTACTCCACCCGACACCAAGAAACAACTGAGTTAGTGAACACCACAAAGACTCCACCCGACAAAATCCTGGCTGTAGTGAAGACGACATGTACTCTAGAACCAGCAACATCCCCTAGCCAAGCTGTTCCACTCCACAGATACAACACAGTTATCCAACCAACAATCTGGAAAGTTTACCAAGTTTGTTCTGTTCACAAAAATGTACAAATCCAATCCAGCCAATTGCTACCTTAGTTACAATTGTCAGTAAAGTGATGGAAGGAGTTATAAACAGCACGATTAAGCATAATTTACTTACAAATAACCTACTCTCCGATGCTCAATGTGTTCTGCCAGGACTACTTGACCTGACCTAATTTTCGCCTTCAACACAAGAGCTGAAGTTGAGAGGTGAGGCAGTCAACCGAGTGTGGCACCAAGGAGCTCAACTAAACTGGTGTCAATCGGAATCATGGAGAAATCTCTCTAATGGCTGGAGTCAACCACAAAGGAAGACAGTTGTGGTTGTTGGAAACCTTTTGTAATGGATTAGCTTCATGGGTTCTTTGCTTAAGAATTCACAACAACACTTATGTATTTATGCTTGGGGTCACCAGACACCAGGAGGCGCCACTGTCGGAGGTCATCGGGCTATACATGTGCGTGCGTGGTCACTGGTATAAGTGTGCGGGTACCATGTCACGCGGGTTACTTTGGGCACGAATAAAGTTGCATCAGGTTTACACCTGAGGCAGTTTACAGTAACAAGTCTTGTGAGTCATTACATTTGGCGACGAGATAACTTAAGAACCTTCGCATGTACAATGGGCACTATTGGAATTCTGGAGAGATTTGCGGATGGCGAGGATTGGGCGGATTTTATCGACTGCCTGGATCAGTATTTTGTGGCCAACAAAATGGAGGGAGAGGCTGATACAGTTCAGAGCAGGGCAGTTTTCCTCACCATTTGTGGTCCAAAAATTTATGGCCTCATGAAGAATCTTCTCTCGCCTTTACGTCCAATGGACAAAGAATATGGGGATTTGTGCGCTTTAGTGCGACCATCTTAAGCCAAAAGAGGGCATCATCATCTCACGCTCTCTCTTCTACATGCATGTTCGTGCTGAGGGCCAGGATGAGTCAGAATTCGTCGCTGACCTGAGAAGTCTTGCTGAGCCATGTAAGTTTGGGAACATGTTGGAAGACATGCTGCAAGATTTCTTCATGATAGGCATCAACCACGATGTGATTCTTTGGAAGTTATTGGCCGAAGAGAAGCTGGATTTGAGCAAGGCCATCACGACTGCCCAGGCATGCATGACTACTGATAATTTGAGGCAGATATCATCGAAGAGTCGGAACTCCACGGCAAGTACTGTAAACAAGATTGTGTTGTCGTCTGGCAGAGCTGCTTATGGCAGGATCTACTTGACTGCTTATGCGAAACCTGTAGCTGCTCAAAGACCGCCAACTGGTACGAATCCGATTTCACCCTGTTGGCGTTGTGGGGGCAATCAGTGGCCTCATCAGTGTCGGTTTAAACAGTACTCCTGTAATGGCTGTTCGAAAGTGGAGCATCTTCAGAGAATGTGCCCACAACTGAGTAAGCGTGCTGCCGCTCATCACATTGCTGATGACCAGTCCAATGCTGGCCCGGATACACAACCCGAAGAGGAAATGTATGGTCTGTATTCGTTCTTGGGAAAGAGCCAGCCGATTATCATTAATGTGAAGCTGAATGGCGTGTCTGTATCAATGGAGCTGGACACGGGTGCGAGTCAATCGATAATAAGCCAAAGGACATTCGACAAGCTGTGGGACACTGAGGCTGTGAAGCCTGAGCTTAGTTCAGTCAATGCCAAGTTACGTACTTACACTAAGGAACGCATACTGGTGATTGGCAGTGCAGTAGTCAAGGTGTCATATGATGGTGTGGTTCATGATCTACCATTATGGATCGTCCTCGGTAATGGTCCAGTGTTGTTCGGCAGGAATTGGCTCGAGAAAATCAAGTGGAATTGGAATGATTCAAAGCGTTGTCATCGGTGGATGACACTTCACGTGCTCAAATGCTGAAGAAGTTTCCTTCTTTGTTTGAACCGGGCATTGGTAATTTTACTGGAGCCAAGGTGCAGATTCACCTGGATTTGGATGCAAGGCCTGTATCATAAGGCTCGGTCTGTTCCCTACATGATGAGCGAGAAGTTTGAAATTGAGCTTGATAGACTCAACGTGAAGGGGTCATATCACCGGTCGAGTTTAACGAGTGGACCAGTCCTATTGTTCCTCCATTGAAGAGTGATGGCACTGTTAGGATTTGTGGAGACTACAAGGTTACGCTTAACCGATTTTTGAAACAGGGTCAGTACCCGTTACCGAAGACTGATGACCTATTCGCCAGGCTAGCTGGTGGAAAGTCGTTCACTAAACTGGATCTAATGTCGGCCTATATGACACAGGAGCTTGACGACATGTCGAAGAAACTCACCTGCAACAACACTCAAAGGACTATTTGTCTACAACAGGTGTCCTTTTGGAATTCGTTCTGCTGCAGCCATATTTCAGAGGAATATGGAGAGTTTACTGAAGTCCGTTCCTAGAACTGTCATGTTTCAAGATGACATTCTGGTCACAGGTCACAATACTACTGAACATCTGAACAATCTTGAAGTCCTACATTGTCTGGACAAAGTGGGACTCAGGCTGAAACGCTCGAAGTGCGTCTTCATGGCACCTGAAGTTGAATTCCTGGGGAGGAAGATTGCTGCTGATGGCATCAGGCCTACTGATTCGAAAACCAAGGCCATCAAAAATGCACCCAGGCCTCAGAATGTGACGGAGTGGTGTTCATTCCTTGGGCTACTCAACTACTTTAGTAATTTCTTACCCAGATTGAGCACTTTACTGGAGCCACTGCACGTGCTGTTCAGAAAAGGCGACAACTAAGTCTGGGGTGTGTCTCAAGATAGAGCCTTTGAGAAAGCTAAGAATCTGCTCCGTTCAAACAAGTTGCTTGTTCATTATGATCTGTATAAGTGTCTTGTATTGGCCTGTGATGCTTTATCATATGGGATTGGCTGTGTACTCCAACAAGCAAATGAGTTGGGTAAGCTACAACCTGTTGCGTATGCTTCGAGAAGTTTGTCAAAGGCGTAAAGAGCTTACAGCATGGTAGAAAAAGCAGCTTTGGCCTGTGTGTATGGGGTCAAAAAGATGAATCAGTACCTGTTTCGTCTTAGTTTTGCACTCGCAAAGGATCACAAGCCACTCATTTCATTGTTTTCGGAAAACAAAAGGGATTAATACCAATGCATCATCCCATATCCAGAGGTGGGCGCTGACATTGTCTACCTATGATTGTTATTCGTCATCAACCTGGCACTGAGAATTGTGCCGATGCACCAAGTCGTCTGCCGTTGTCCGCATCTGAGGTGGAGACGCCTCAACCTGCAGATCTACTGTTAGTAATGGATGCTTTTGACAGTGAAGGAACACCTTGCATTGCTCAACAAGTTAGGATCTGGACCAGCCATGACCCTATTTTATCGGTTGTGAAACGTTGTGTCCTCAGTGGTGATTGGTCTGCAATACATATGGAAATGTGTGATGAGACCAAACTTTACAACCGTCGCAAAGATGAACTGTCCATTGTCAGATTGTTTACTGTGGAGTAATCGTGTTGTCATGCCTAAGAAAGTTAGAGAGAAATTTGTACGTGAACTACATAGCACTCATCCTGGTATTGTCATGATGAAAGCCATTGCTAGGGCTCATGTATGGTGGCCTGGAATTGACTCTGATCTAGAATCATGTGCATCAGTGCAATACTTGCATGCAGCTAAGTAAAGTACCAGCGGAATCTCCGCTGAGTCTTTGGTCGTGGCCATCCAAACCATGGTCGAGGATCCACATTGACTTTGTGGGCCCTTTCCTGGGAAATATGTTTTTTGTTGTGGTGGATGCATATTCAAAGTGGATAGTATGTATTATTATGTCATCCAGTACATCTACAGCTACTATTGAGAGTCTTCGTATTATGTTTGCTATTTATGGTTTGCCGGACATTGCTGTGAGCGACAATGCTTCACAAGTCTGGGGTTTCAAGAGTTCATGAAACTAAACGGTAGTAAACATGAGAGGTCAGCCCCATTCAAACCTGCTTCTAATGGTGAAGCAGAGCGTGCTTTCATACGATCAAGTAGAGTATGAAACGTGCAACTCAGGGTTCACTGCACACTCGCTTGTCCCGTATACTGCTCAGTTACAGGACCAGACCTCATACGCTTACTGGGGTCTCCCCTGCTGAACTACTGATGGAGAAGTCTCAAGACCAAGCTCTTTCTCGTTCATCCCGATTTGAATGATAGTATTGAAAACAGACGTCAAAGTCAGCAAGGGAATCATGACCGTGCTGCTGTGTCACGTGACATCTCTGAACGATCCGGTTTATGTACTGAACTATGGTCAAGATCCAAAGTAGATCGCCGGTACTGTTACAGCCAAGGAGGGTAACAGAATGTTTATTGTCGTGCTCAAGAATGGGCAAACATGCAGGAAACATGTTGATCAGATAAAACTGCGGCACACTGATGAACTGGAACCGTTTGAGGAAGATGCAGTCAGTGACCAACCAACCAATGTTCATTCATCAGAGGATTGTGCTGTCATTAATGAAACTGGACCTCCAGTCTCTGAAATGTCATTACCACTCCCATTTGATCGGTTACTCAGCCTTCAGTCACAACTGACTCAGAACGCTCGCCTAGAACTGAAGTTGAACTGAGACGATCAACTCGTGAGCGGAAAGTCCCAGACCGTCTTAATTTGTAAAAAGACTGATATTAAGAGCTTGAAAGGGGATGTTATGTATTTATGCTTGGGGTCACCAGACACCAGGGGGTGCCACAGTCGGAGGACATTGGGCTGTACGCGTGCGTGCGCGGTCACTGGTATATTAGCGCGGATACCATGTCACGCCGGTTACTTTGGGCGCGAATAAAGTTGGATCAGGTTTACACCTGAGGCAGTTTACAGTAACAAGTCTTGAGTCATTATATTCATTACAAACACCTTGCTATGAAGAACTAGTTGGTTTATTAGCAAAGGTTTAACAATCACACTACACATTACCAGTTCATCCACCAGGCTCACAACCACCTGCCTCATCGTGGACACCGTGAACCCAACTGGCTGGGGTTTTATTGAGTCTTGTGAACATCACGTGACTGGCTAAGCCACTCACACCTCAACAGCTCTACCAGTCTGTGAGCATGCTCACATGTGCAGACATTGCACCAATCATCTAGCCCCAGCACATTGCTGCAGGAGTTCCCAGTAGCATCTGAGGTACAACTATGTTCAGCTACTTCGTCAATTACTTTCCCTCCACCATAAAGATCAGAAGTGGGGGCTGTTTGCTGATGACTGCACATTCAGCTTTCACAATTCCTTTGATAATGTAGCAGCCTATTCTCTCATGCAACCTGAACAGCAGCCAGACTTGGGCTGATAAATCCCAAGTGACACTTGTGCCAAACAAGTGGCAGGCAATGATCATCTCCAACAAGAACCTCACCACCTCCCCATGGAAGGCATTCTATAAGTTGCCACATTAAAGGTTACATGCACAAGATAAGAGCTCACGGCGTTAGGGGTAATATATTAGCATGGATAGAGGATTGGCTAACTAACAGAAAACAGAGAGTCGGGATAAATGGTTCATTTTCTGGTTGGCAAACAGTGACTAGTGGGGTGCCACAGGGATCGGTGCTGGGGCCTCAACTATTTACAATCTATATTAATGACTTGGATGAAGGGACCGAGTGTAATGTAGCCAAGTTTGCTGATGATACAAAGATGGGTGGGAAATCAAATTGTGAGGACACAAAACATCTGCAAAAGGATATAGAAAGACTAAGTGAATGGGAAAAAATTTGGTAGTTGGAGTATAATGTGGGAAAATATGAGGTTATCCACTTTGGCAGAAAAAAAATAGAAGCGCAAATTCTAATTTAAATGGAGAAAAATTGCAAAATGCTGCAGTACAGAGGGACACAAAAAGTTATTATGCAAGTACAGCAAATAATCAGGAAGACAAATGGAATATTGAACTTTATTGCAAGGGAATAGAGTATAAAAGCAGAGCAGTCCTGCTACAACTGTACAGGGTATTGATGAGGCCACACCTGGAGTACTGCGTACGGTTTTGGTCTCCGTATTTAAGGAAGGATATTCTTGCATTGGTGGCTGTTCAGAGAAGGTTCACTAGGTTGTTTTATGAGGATAGGTTGAGCAGGCTGGGCCTATACATATTGGAGTTCAGAAGAATGAGAGGTGATCTTATTGAAACTTATAAGATAATGAGGGGGCTCGACAAGGTTGCTGCAGAGAGGATATTTCCATTCATAGGGGAAAATAAAACTAGGGGATAAAGTCTTAGAATAAGGGGCCGTCTATTTAAAACTGAGATGAGGAGAAATTTCTTCAGAGGATTGTAAATCTGTGGAATTCACTGTCGCAGAGAACTGTGGAGGCTGGGTCATTGAATATATTTAAGGTGGAGATAGACAGATTTTTGAGCGATAAGGGAGTAAAAGGTTATGGGAAATGGGCAGGGAAGTGGAGCTGAGCCCATGATCAGATCAGCCATGATCTTAATGAATGACGGAGCAGGCTGGATGGGCCGAATGGCCTCCTCCTGCTCCTATTTCTTATGTTCTTATATTCTAAGAGCCACTCGCTACAGTAAGGGAACCAAGTTCTTGGATGTGGATCCTTCCTCCAGTTTCAATAAAAGGTTTCATTTGCGCAGGATGAAATATTAAAAGGTATGAAACACTCAGGTCTCATAAGACAGTGCTAGAAACATGAGAATTCCTGTCTGAAGTTGGAAGGGTCTGTAGTTTACCTAACAGCATGTATTATTAAAACATCGTAAGTTGCATCTATTGCGACCATGTGCACTGACTGGTAAGTAACAGGAAAAATATTATCCCATTACTTGACGAGCAAGAGCCATTGCTGGAAGATCTAAGTTTAATAGATGTTTGGAAAAACCCAACTGAAGCAGATGGTGAGGTCAGGCTGTATCAACATCTTTCAGTAGCCTTTGCAGAATTGGTTTCCAAAAAGGCTCCTTCATTGCAACTGCAGCAAAGCTCAAATTGCCTTGCTTTGAGGGGAAAAAAAAAGTTAAATTAATACCAATAACCAATAGTCAAACAACTTACAACTCAATCCTATTATTTCACATCTTTACTCCCAATCTGTTCCCCTTCCCACACCATTCAAGTGACCGACATACAAAAGTGAGACCTGCTGTCAGATATAGCTCATTGAGTATTTTATTCCTTAAGGCTGACAGCAGTATGTAAAGGTGACACAGGATAAACTACCTATCCCCATACTCTGCTTTAGTCATGCACATTTTGCCTGCTTTGTTGTTTTTAAAAACTATGTAGGGTCGCAAAAGGCTGCTACTACTGGTGCTTCTTCACAGATGCAGTTATACACAAGTAGTCTTGATGCATCAGTTGCTGTTTACTGCAGGAAACCCTTCCTGTACTGAAAACATCCCACATTAAAATGAATAAATTCCATTTATATAAAAAAAACATTTAAAGGAATATCCACAAAGAGTCAGACCTCAGTTACTACACTTTCTTATGACAAACACGTTTTGATAATTTTTCATTGCATCATTTACTGATGCATTGCTAAATGGGCACAATAATCATGATATACAGGACCGCCACTGGTATGGGTAGAAGAGTTATATTTTACTTTTGAGTATTCTCCTTAAAAAAAATTTAGTGTGCACACGTACATTTTTTATTATTCTACCTGGAGTAATCTGCTGAACCTAAAATTGTGTCAGAAACCACTTCAACAAAAGCACAATCATCAAACAAGGGAAAATACTGCATGAGAAAATATTGCAACAAGATATGCTGGGCACAACTGCAGTGTGTTTGAAAAAACAATAAATTACTTAACATGGGTAGTCTTCCTCATTTTATGAATGAAGTTCAGTCTTCATATAAGACAGGAACACCTGCCTTCTGAAAAGGAGAAACTCATAACGAGAAACACTAGCTCTTCAAATGTTCACATCTGGCCAGGTGAGTCTGCTAATCACAGAGTTACTTTGAGCTATACCCACAAGCTCAGTGAGAGAAGTGAAACATGCCAGTCTAATTTTGTGCACCAGGTGATTTAGTGATAAATCAACAGCAGAATTAAAGCTAAAGTTTAAGGGGCCAATTTTCCACATGACCGATTATTGGCGCAATTGTAGAAGTACGTCTGATTTTTTTAGTGGCCCGACCGCCCCCCAAAAAGTTCCACGTTTCGCCGGCATAACCTTTCATTTTGGAGGTGGGTGGAGCTTAAGGTCTACGCCAAAAAACTGAGGTTGCCAGGGTTTCGAGGGACAAACTGAAGGGCTGAGGCACAAATAAAGCATTTCCCCTTTGTAAAATAGATCACTTAGAGAGACTTGGGACAACAGATTGCAATATCAATATTTGAAACCAGGAGCCTATGAACGATATGTAGAAAAATGTTGCACAACATGCAAGTGCTCACACCATAATGCCCAAACTTAATATGAAATTCCTTTATTCCTTTTTGATAATGAGATGAAGCAAACTTTATCAATTCTCCTTCCAGATGCCACACACAAAAATTATGAATTCAGAATCAGTGTTCTGTGAACAAGGTCTCCAATCCTTCAAGAGTTTTTGTAACAGCAGTTAATAGTATTTATAGATTTTTTCACCTGTATCGTGCCGGTGCTGCTGCTATCCTGGGCCGAAAGGCCCCCCGGCCCCCTGCCGGTGCTGCTGCTATCATAACAAATAGGAACAGGAGTAGACCATACGACCCCTCGAGCCCGCTCCGCCATTCAATAAGATCATGGCTGATCTGATCACGGACTCAGCTCCATTTCCCCGCCCGCTCCCCATAATCCCTTATCCCTTATCGATTAAGAAACTGTCTATTTCTGTCTTAAATTTATTCAATATCCCAGCTTTCACAGCTCTCCGAGGCAGAAAATTCCACAGAGTCACAACCCTCAGAAGAATTTTCTCCTCATCTCTGTTTTAAATGGGAGGCCCCTTATTCACTCAGAGAGTTGTTAACCTGTGGACTTCCCTGCCGCAGAGAGTTCTTGAATATATCCAGTGAACTGGCATCAAGAGGGAGTTAGATATGGCTCTTACGGTTAAGGGGATCAAGGGATATGGAGAGAAAGTAGGAAAGGGGTACTGAAGGAATGATCAGCCATGATCTTATTGAATGGCAGTGCAGGCTCGAAGGGCTGAATGGCCTACTCCTGCACCTATTTTTCTATGTTTCTAATATCGTGCCCTCTAGTTTGAGTCTCCCCCATCAGTGGAAACATCCTCTTTGCATCCACCCTGTCAAGTCCCCTCATAATCTTATACGTCTCGATAAGATCACCTCTCATTCTTCTGAATTCCAATGAGTAGATGGCCCAACCTACTCAACCTTTCCTCATAAGTCAACCCCTTCATCCCTAGAATCAACCTAGTGAACCTTCTCTGCCCCCCGCCCCAAATGCCATTGCTATCCCGGGTCGAAAGGCCCCCCCCGGCTCCCCGTCCCGTCGATGCGCTCCTATCCCGGGCTGAAAGGCTCCCCGCTCTCGTGTCTTCAGCTCTGCACCGATTTTCTTAAGTGCAGGTAAGATTTTTCAGAATGGTGCACTGTGCCGTTTTTGAAAAAAAATCCTACTTGGCCAAACTCGCTTAAATGGCCAGAAATGGTACACCCGGCAGGTTCCACCCCCAGTGACATCAAAAAAATCAGGAACTAAAAAAATCAGACGCAAGTAGTTTAGGATGGCGCAGAAACTTTGGCGAAACTTGCAGATTTTAGTCTGCTCCAAAAAAAAAAAACAGCGTAGGCCAAATAAACATGGTGATGAAAATTCAGACCTAAATGTGTAGCATAAAACATTAAAAAAAAGGTATAAAAGCACAAGAAACTGAAAGTTGCAGAGTAAGCCACAGAAAACACGACAAGGTTGACCTTGCAGAAGTTTTGTAAATGGAGGTCGCATTCAACTTAAAATAAAGACAATCCAAATAATAAATAATTCCTCCTCAAGCCCCACATATAAAATAGGAGCCATACCACAGTACTACAAAACACTGGAGTCAGATCTCGAAGGATTTGCATGCTTCAGCCGGGAGCACAACCACTCTGAAGCACCTATGGCGATCACACAAAACTGAGGCCGCAATGCCTTTAGAAACTATAAAGACTGCTCTTGCTAGCTGCGGTCCAGTCTAGGAAAACTGTGCACGTTATTAGCCCATGAGACAATCTCAGCACAAATAGAGCAAGCTTTGGTTGTAGTCCTGCCAGGCAGAAACAACTTGAATTTATAAGGCATCTAATGTAAAAAAATGTCCCAAGGTGCTTCACAGTGCCATAATCAGACAAAAACTGATGCCGAGGCAATGGAGGAGATATTAGGACCAAAAGCTTGGACAAAGAGGTGGATTTTAAAAGGAACAATTCATTACAACATTCAGGATACAAACCACAGCTTTTGAAGGACTTTGTAGTATGATCTATGATTCTATGTTAAATACTTGCCATCCCTTCTAGTCTTAAAGTTATGTGGTCACACACAACAAAAAGATAGGGAATATATAACAGAGTCAAGCTGATGGCTACAAAAACTTGAGTACCATGAATCTTTCAATAAGAATTGTCATGTATGTAACCTTCATGTAACAACACTGCATATACTTGAGAAATGCACACCTTGACCACAGAGGATGAACTTGTGGGAGACACTCCTCACCTGGTCATCCAGGTATGTAAAGAGAGGTCCCACGCAGGGTCATCACTTCTTGGTCCTGTGAATAAAGGTGCAGGTCACAAAGTGACCTTGTCCATAGAATGTGCCTCGTGTGGATTTGTGTAAGGACTTTACATTGGCGACGAGAAACTGGAATCAATGACCCACGAGAATGGCCACCGGTAGCACAGAGGAATGGTACTGTGTTGGTGAGGACTGGGACGATTTCATTGAGAGACTTCAGCAGAGCTTTGTTACAAAGGACTGGCTGGGAGATGCAGCGGCCGACAAGCGAAGGGCTCATCTACTGACCAGCTGTGGATCTAAGACTTACGCGCTCATGAAAGACCTGCTAGCACCCGAGAAGCCGGCGGACAAAACCTTTGAAGAGCTCAGCAAGCTAATCAGTGAGCACTTCAAACCGGTGAGCAGCATACACATGGCCCGACAGATTTTATACCCACCGACATCGGGAAGGGCAGAGCATACCGGACTTTGTTGCGGACCTCCGGTGTTTGGCCAGTCTCTAAGTTCACAGTCGCCTGCAGGGGGGAGATGCTAAGGGATTTCTTTATTGAGGGCATCGGTCATGCCAGGATTTTCAGAAAGTTAATTGAGACCAAGGACTTGACCTTGGAAGTGGCGGCGTTGCTGACTCAGACTTTTATGGCGGGGGAGGAGGAAACCAAGATAATATACGCACGCAACACCAACATGGCGATGGATCAGGGGGTCAATATCATAAACGCGACTCAGAGCCCAGCAGGCAAGCAAGGGCAGTTCGACACACCCCAGGCAGCATTAGACCCCAGAACAGGTTTTAACACAGACAATGGCAGGCTGAACAGACATTTACGCCATCCCAGTGGACAATGCGTTCTGGGATGGGGCCATTGACACCCACTAACACGGTGCTCAAGAACAGTCAAAGAGACAATCAGCGAGGAATGTCTGGTAACAGCTCTTTTGTTCACAACAATGGGAATCTCAGTTCATGCTGGAGGTGTGGGGGCAGACATGCTGCCAGGACTTGCAGGTTTCAACAGTTCGTCTGCAGAAATTGTAACCTCACTGGCCATTTAGCTAGAATGTGCAGGAAGCCTGCGACCAGGCTAATTTACGAGGTGGATGGACCAGAAGAGGGGTCTGCAAGGCAGGATGACGCGTGGGGCAAATCAATGGATGCTGAAGTTCAGCGGGTTCATGTAGCAAACATTCACAGCTCATATGCCAAAACGCCACCTATGATGATGAAGGTCCTATTAAATGGCATCCCGGTACACATGGAGCTGGACACGGGGGCCAGCCAGTCACTCATGAGCATTCAACAATTCGAAAAGCTATGGCCACTCAAAGCCAGCAGACCCAAACTAGAACGCATTGAGACTCAATTACGGACGTACACCAAAGAAATCATTCCAGTGCTAGGCAGTGCAATGTTGGCTGTCACACACAATGGATCAGTGAACCGGCTGCCGCTCTGGATTGTCCCAGGCAATGGTCCCGTACTGTTGGGGAGGTGCTGGTTAGCTAAGGTGAACTGGAAATGGGGGGGGGGGGGGGGGGGGATGTGCACGCAGGTGTCATCTGTGAAGCAAAGTTCATGCTCACAGGTCCTACAGCAATTTGAGTCGCTATTCCAATCTGGCGTCGGGACTTTCAAAGGCACTAAAGTAGTGATACACATCACCCCGGACGTCAGACCAATGCACCACAAAGCCAGAGCTGTGCTATATGTGATGCGGGAGAAAATTAAAAGCGAATTGGACTGTTTGCTGAAAGAGGGCATCATCTTGCCCGTTGAATTCAGCGACTGGGCGAGCCCCATTGTTCCCGTCCTAAAAGCGGATGGCTCAGTCAGGATCTGTGGTGACTACAAGGCCACTATCAACCGGGTGTCCCTACAACACCAATACCCGCTTCCGAGAGCAGAGGATCTTTTTGCCACGCTGGCAGGCGGCAAGCTGTTCACCAAGTTGGACCTCACTTCAGCCTACATGATCCAAGAACTGGCCAACGAATCCAATCTACTGACCACAATCACCACGCACAAGGGACTGTTTGTTTAGAACAGGTGCCCGTTTGGCTTTCGATCAGCGGCCTCGATCTTTCAAAGAAACAGGGAAAGCCTGCTCAAATCCATTCCTGGAACAATCGTATTCCAGGACGATATCCTCATCACGGGTCTGGACACTGAGGAACACCTCCACAACCTGGAAGAGGTGCTACGCCGGCTGGACCGGGTAGGCCTGCGACTCAAGAAGCCTAAGTGTGTGTTTTTGGCTTCCGAAGTCAAGTTTCTGGGCAGGAGGGTTGCTGCAGACGGAATTCAGCCTACCGAATCCAAAACAGAGGCGATTCGATGAGCGCCCAGGCCCTGCAACACATCGGAGTTGCGTTCATTTCTGGGACTCTTGAACTATTTTGGGAACTTTCTGCCGAACTTAAGCACATTGTTGGAGCCACTACATGTGCTCCTGCGTAAGGGTTGCGATTGGTTTTGGGAGGGGGGGGGGGGGGGGGACTGTCAAGAACGGGCTTTCAATCGAGCACGTAACCTACTCTGTTCAAATAAGTTGTTGACCCTGTACAACCTCTAAGAAATTGGTTCTGACATGTGATGCATCGTCCTATGGGGTTGGGTGCGTGTTGCAGCAGTGCAATGCTGAGGGGCAACTCCAACCTGTGGCTTATGCCTCCAGGTCGCTCTCTCAAGCAGAACATGGATATGGGATGGTTGAGAAGGAAGCAGTCGCATGTGTCTATGGGGTGAAAAAGATGCACCAGTAACTTTTTGGCAGGAGTTCGAATTAGAAACGGACCACAAGCCATTAACATCCCTGTTGTCAGACAGCAAGGCTGTCAATGCCAATGCGTCAGCTCGCATACAGTGATGGGCTCTCATGCTGGCTGCGTATGACTACACCATCCGGGCACTGAAAATTGCGCTGACGCACTCAGCAGGCTTCCACTGGCCACCACTGAGGGGGCAGCGGAGCAAAGCGCCGAGATGGTCATGGCCGTTGATGCCTGTGACAGCGCAGGCTCCCCATCACAGCCCGCCAGATCAAAAGCTGGACCAACAGAGATCCCCCTCCTATCTTTGATTAAATGTGTCCTGACTGGGGATTGGGCGCCCGCACACTGAGCATGCCCTGAGGTCAGACCGTTTCACAGGCGAATGGATGAGCACTCCATCCAAGCCGACTGCATACTATGGGGCAGCTGGGTAGTCATGGCCCAGAGGGGCAGGGAAGCTTTCATCAGGGAACTCCTCAGCGAGCACCCAGGCATCATGCTGATGAAGGCCATTGCTCGGTCACACGTTTGGTGGCCAGGAATTCATTCAGACCTGGAACACTGTGTTCGCAGGTGCACGACGTGTGCTCAGCTGGGAAATGCCCCCAGGGAGGCCCTGCTCAGGGAGGCCATGGTCACGCATTCACGTAGACTACGCGGGCCCGTTCATGGTGAAAATGTTTCTCATTGTGATTGATGAATACTCGAAATGGATCGAGTGCATCATTTTGAACTCGTGCACGACATCCACCACTGTGGAGAGTCTACGTGCGGTCTTTGCGACTCACGGTTTGCCGGGCATCCTTGTTAGCGATAATGGCCCATGTTTCACTAGCTACGAATTCCGGGAGTTCATGTCGGGTAATGGCATCAACCATGTCAGGACAGCATCGTTCAAGCCGGCCTCCAATGGCCAGGCGGAATGTGCGGTCCAAATCATAAAACAAGGCATGCTCAGGATTCAAGGTCCCTCCCTTCAATGCCGCCTCCTTCTGGCCAAAAGATCCCGACCGCACTCGCTCACGGGGGTCCCGCCCGCGGAGCTCCTTATGAAACGTACACTCAAAACTCGGCTGTCCCTCATTCATCCTGTCTTGTCCGACATTGTTGAAGGCAAACGCCAGTCCCAAAATGAGTACCATGACCGCAATTCAAGGGGGAGATGTATAGAAATTGGTGACCCCGTATTTGTTCTCAATCACGCTTTGGGGCCCAAATGGCTTGAAGGTACTGTAATAGACAAAGAGGGGAATAGGGTCATAGTGGTTAAACTTAACAATGGGCAGATATGCCACAAGCATCTGGACCAAGTCAAAAAAAGGTTCAGCATGGATTCTTAGGAACTTGAGGAAGATCATGAGATGGTATTCACACCACCGCCAGTGAACGAGCAACAAGAACATTCAGCAGCATACACAGACCCTGCAGTCAGCCCGGAATCACCACAGGGGACAGATACGCAGGCCAAGGCTCAACAGCCTGAGCACCAACTGCGGCGCTCCACGAGGGAGCACAGACCACTCGAAAGACTTAACCTGTGATCCCAATAAGACGTTGGGGGGGGGGGGGGGGGAGGTGATGTCATGTATGTAACCTTCATGTAACACTGCAATACTGTATATACTTGAGAAATGCACACATTGACCACAGGGGGTGAACTTGTGGGAGATACTTCTCACCTGGTCATCCAGGTATATAAAGGGAGGTCCCACGCAGGGTCACCACTTCTTAGTCCTGTGAATTACGGTGCAGGTCATGGAGTGACCTTGTCTACAGAATGTGCCTTGTGTGGATTTGTGGTATTGTATAAGGACTTTACAGGAATGGGGAGCATGGGAAAAAGAGGAAGAAGCAAAGATCAGCAAGATAACAGGGACTCATCCTTAGATCTGCATTAGAACTGCCAGGCATCTCCCAGGAACATGGGTGACTGATCTTAGCTCAGGGGTTGATGATCTATTAAGAGTGACGGAGAAAAAAAATAAATCAGTAATTGTAGTCCACGTTGGAATCATTGACATAGACAGATGTAGTCCAGCAGTCCTTCAAACTAATTTCAGTAAGTTTAGGAGAAAGCCTAAAAACAAGGGCCAACAAGACAGAATTCTCTTCTCCAGCATGTGGCACTGCTACCTTTTCAGCGAAACAGACTAGGATGGCCTTCTGGACAAGAGGAAGCTTGTGCTAACTGCATGGGCTACACTTGAGCAGAAGTGACTGAAAATGATAGACTTGTATTGGATATTTCAAATAGGAATATTGGAGAAGGACACCAGTACATGTGTACAAAAAGCCAGGAAAATTTAGAAAGTACGCAACAAAATTAGCTGTACACCATAGTACAGGAAGTCAATGCTGCATCAAAAGGAACTGCAGATAAGGCAACAAATAAATAGTAAACATAAATCAGGGTGAGTGAATAAATAATACACAAATAACAGAATTGTAAGGGTTAATGTAGACTATGGTCTCAATTTTTCCCAGTGATTTGCAGTGTTTTTTTGGAGCAGGCTGCTTTTTTGGCCCAAGTTAAAAAAAAACAGTTTCCCCAATCAATTTGCACCAGCGTAACGGTTACGATTTTATATTTTAGGTACTTTTTTTTCAGCCACGCGTGCCAATTCTGGCCATTTAGGCAAGTTTGGCCAGCTGAGAGTTACTTCAGTTCTGCTTAGGCCAGCGTATGTGGCCTCTGCAGAAAAACCTTCTGGAGAGTTAAAGAAATCGGCACAGGTAAGTGCAGCAGATGCCCGGACAGCAGCAGCAGGAAAGGTAAGAGAGAGGGGGAAGAGAGGGGTGGGGGTGGGAGGGAAGCCTTTCGGGTGTAGGTAGGTGCGGGGACTGGGAGGGTGAAGGCTATTCGGCCTGGGATAGGGGCGGGGGAGCGGACCAGCAAGCCCTTCGGCCAGGGTTAGGAGCGGGCCGGCAAGGCACTCGGGCCCGATCTTTTTGGCGCAGATCAAGGCTTCACCCCCAAAACTAAAGGACAGGTTAGGCCACGCCAAAATGAAGAAATCCAACTTAGAACATTTTTTTTGGCATACTTGGACCCCCAAAAAAACGGGCATAACTTCACGTACGCCAAAAAAGCGCTTTGGGGAAAATTGAGCCCTATTTGTGGACATCATAGCTATAAAAGAGCATAAATGGCGTAAAAATGATGGATGTAGTGCAGCAGTGGAGGAGTCGCAATTGAGATAAAAAAACAGGAATAGCAGGACAAAGAGGACCAGAGAAAGCCAAGTAAAGAAAACAAGTAGAAAATACTGGAAGGAATTTGCTACAGATTGCCAACTGGCATTGATGAGTTATTCCACATGGAAGGAAGGAAAGAAAACAAGGGTAACATTTTAATAATGGAGGATTTAAAATACTCAGATTCTGTCCAGAGCTTTAATCGAAAGATCCAGCATTTTGGGATGTAGTAAGGGGCAGCTGCATGAATCAACATGCAATAGAAGGGAGTAGAAAGGAGGCTGTACATTATAATGGGGTCATTATAATAGGAGTTAATGTAGGAAGTAGTTGAGAAATAGTGATTGAATGCAAAGTTCAGGGTAAATAAAAAAAAATTAATAGTAGCATTTGACTACCAAACTTTGAGAAGGCAGATTTTAGGGGAATGCTCACACATGCAAGGGAATTACAAGAACTGGAAAAAAAAAGAGAGACTGAGGTAACTTAGTGGAACAAACATACGGGCAGTATCAGAAATGTATAACTAGGAGTTACAGGAAGAATAGTGGATAAAGACGGCCAGGCAAAATGGTAGCCAAGGGCTTTACGAATAAAGCAAAGACATTCAAATAATACAAGTTATTAATAGGGAATAGTAAGCCTCAATATACAGAAATTTGTGGAAAAAGAGTTGCAAAATTAATTTAGAATTGCTTGAGAAATCAAGACAAATGATCAAGTTTTTCAACTTTTGGGGAAAGGAAAAAATGTAAGAGCATAGGATATCTGGCTTAGGAAACAGGTGTGAAGATTAGTGAAGATGTGGACATTGATGTATGGACACCAGATTTATAAATGAGGCATCAAGTATCAAAGCTAAATCTGTACAACTCGCAAGAAAAATATATTCCAGTGAGGAGGAAAGGGTGTAAAAGAAAAGATAGCCATCCTTGGCGAAGAAATAAAGGACGGTATCCAATTAAAAACAAGGGCATACAAAGTGACCAAAACTAGTGGGAGGACAGAAGACTAGGAAGCTTTTAAAAGCCAGCAAAGAATGACTAAAACAATGATTAAGAAAGGGAAGATAGACTATAAAAGTAAACATGCACTAAACATAAAAACAAATAGCAAGAGTTTCTATAGGTATATAGGGCCCAAGTTTCCACAGGATAAAAAACTGGCGCCCCTCCGAGCTGGGCGCCCGTTTTTCGCGCCTAAAAAAAAAAAAAATCGCGATTCTGGAGCGTTCTGCAGCTCCTTGTCTGTTTGGCGTGGCGTCCAGAGGGGGCGGAGCCTACACTCGCGCCGATTTTGTAAGTGGGAGGGGGCGGGTACTATTTAAATTAGTTTTTTTCCTGCCGGCAACGCTGCGCATGCGCGTTGGAGCTTTCGCGCATGCTCAGTGTGAAAAAAAACATTGGCACTCAGCCATTTTTGTAGTTCTTTGCAGCTGTTTAATTTTTGAACATTTTTTAAATAAAAGCACATTGCCATCAGCACATGCAGCCTTCTCACCGTCTCCTCTCCCCTCCCCCTCGGGAAGAACGGGCGCCTCCCCCCCCCGCGGGAAAGAACAGGCGCCTCCTACCCCACCCCCCCATGGGAAGAACGGGCGCCTCCTACCCCGCCCCCCCCGCAGGAAAGAACGGACGCCTCCTCCTCCCCCCCCCCCCCCCCCGCGGGAAGAACGGGCGCCTCAGGCTGACTGCAGCATTCTCTGTGCCTGAAGCACTTTCACACAGGTAGGAAGATGGTTTATTTAATCTTTTCTTTGCTTATAAATGTTTATTCAGGTTGGATTTATTTGTATAATATTTGTAGAAGTATAAATAAGGATTTATTGTAGAATTTAATGACTTCCCTCCCCCCCCCCTCGTTCTGGACGCCTAATTTGTAACCTGCGCATGATTTTTTAATGTGTAGAACAGGTTTTTTCAGTTCTACAAAAATCTTCACTTGCTCCATTCTAACTTAGTTTGGAGTACGTTTTCACTGTGGAAACTTTCAAATCAGGCGTCAGTGGCCGGACACGCCCCCTTTTGAAGAAAAAATTCTGTTCCAAAGTAGAACTGTTCTACCTGACTAGAACTGCAGAAAAAAAAAAGTGAAGAATTGCGATTTCTAAGTTAGTCCGTTCTCCACCAGTTGCTCCTAAAAATCAGGCGCAAATCATGTGGAAACTTGGGCCCATTAAAAGGAAAAGTGTGGCTAAAGTAAATGTTGGTCCTTTGGAGGACGAGACCGGGGAATTAGTAATGGGGAACATGGCGATGGCAGAAACTCTGAACAAATATTTTGCATCAGTCCTTACGGTAGAGGACAACAACAATATCCCAACAGTGGATAGTCAAGGGGCTATGGGGGAGGAGGAGGAACTTAACACAATCACTAAGGAGGTGGTACTCAGTTAAGGTAATGGGACTAAAGGCGGATAAATCCCCTGGACCTGATGGCTTGCATCCTAAGGTCTTGAGAAGTAGCGGCAGGGATTGTGGATACATTGGTTGTAATTTACCAACATTCCCTGGATTCTGGGGAGGTCTCAGCAGATTGGAAAACTACAAATGTAACACCTTTATTTAAAAAAGGAGGCAGAAAAAAAGCAGGAAACTATAGGCCAGTTAGCCTAACATCTGTGGTTGGGAAAATGTTGGAGTCCATTAATCAAGAAACAGTAGGACATTTGGAAAAGCAAAATTTAATCAGGCAGAAACAGCATGGATTTATGAAGGGGAAGTCATGTTTGACAAATTTGCTGGAATTCTTTGAGGATGTAACAAACAGGGTGGATAAAGGGGAACCAGTGGATGTGGTGTATTTGGATTTCCAGAAGGCATTTAACAAGGTGCCGCATAAAAGGTTACTGCACAAGATAAAAGTTCACGGGGTTGGAGGATTGGCTAACTAAACAGAAAACAGAATCGGGATAAATGGTTCATTCTCAGGTTGGCAATCAGTAACTAGTGGGGTGCTGCAGAGATCAGTGTGGGAGGACATAAAAAGTCTGCAAAAGGACAGACAGGCTAAGTGAGTGGGCAAAAATTTGGCAGATGAACTATAATATTGGAAAGTGTGAGGTCATGCACTTCGGCAGAAAAAAATCAAAGAGCAAAATACTGCAGTACAGTGGGACCTGGGGGTACTTGTGCATGAAACACAAAAGATTAGTATGCAGGTACAGCAAGTGATCAGGAAGACCAATGGAATCTTGGCCTTTATTGCAAAGGGGATGGAGTATAAAAGCAGGGAAGTCCTGCTACAGTTATACAGGGGATTGTTGAGGCCACACCTGGAATACTGCGTGCAGTTTTGGTTTCCATATTTACAAAAGGATATGCTTTGGAGGCAGTTCAGAGAAGGTTCACTAGGTTGATTCCGGAGATGAGGGGGTTGACATGAGGAAAGGTTGATGAGGTTGGGCCTCTACTCATTGGAATTCAGATGAATGAGAGGTGATCTTATCGAAACGTATAAGATTGAGGGGGCTTGACAAGGTGGATGCAGAGAGGATATTTCCACTGATAGGGGACACTAAAACGAGGGGGCATAATCTTAGAATAAGGGGGCGCCCATTTAAAACTGAGATGAGGAGGAATTTCTTCTCTGAGGGTTGTAAATCTGTGGAATTTGCTGCCTCAGAGAGAGCTGTGGAAACCGGGACATTGAATAAATTTAAAACAGAGATAGACAAGTTCTAAACTGCTAAGGAATTAAGGGGTTATGGGGACCGGGCAGGGAAGTGGACCTGAATCCATGATCGGGTCAGCCATGATTGTATTAAATGGCGGAGCAGGCTTGAGGGGCCTATGGCCGACTCCTGCTCCTATTTCTTATGTTCTTATCTTTGATTATGCTGCATTTAGAATAGTGTGTCCAGTTTGGGAGCTCTGTTTGCATCTGAGACAGTTTGCACGATGTGATCTCCACGGCCTTAACATCTGCATAAAGTAGAGATTCATTATACCAGGCTGGAGAGGCTTTAAAAAATATAAACAGAGGGTTGTTAAGAAAATGTAATGCCCCAACAGTGATGAAAGAACGATTGGAAAAACAAACTGGTATGGGGGAATTACAGGGGAATGGGACTCAGTGGATAGCTGTCAGAGAACTGGTAATGGCTGAATAAGTAAATGGCATCCTTTTGCACTGTAATGAAATGGAGAATAATGCAGGGGCAAATAGCAATATTCCAAGATAGTTAGATTAATGTATCATGAAATTAACATTACTGCACTTTTGGCTAGATACTGAATGAAATCCAAGTAAATAAAGCACCCAGGCTGGATGGGATTAATCCTAGGTTTCTTGGAGAACTTAAGAAAAAGATTAAAGACGACAAATGTAGGTCCTTTACAGACAGTAACAGGAGAATTTGTAATGGGGAACAAGGAAATGGCAGAACAATTAAATACTTCAGTTCTGTCTTCACGGAAGAGGACACAAATAACGTCCCAGAAATGCAAGGGAACCAAGGGTCTAGTGAGCAAAAGGAATGAAAGGAAATGATTATTAAGAAGAAAATGGTGCTGGAGAAACTAATGGGACTGAAGGCCAATAAATCCCCAGGGCCTGATGATCTGCATCCCAGAGTACTAAAAGAGGTAGCCATGGAAATAGTAGATGCATTGGTCGTCATCTTCCAAAATTCGATAGATTATAGAAACATAGAAAATAGGTGCAGGAATAGGACATTCGAGCCTGCACCACCATTCAAGATTATGGCCGATCATTCCCTCAGTGCCCCTTTCCTGCTTTCTCTCCATACCCCTTGATCCCTTTAGCCGTAAGGGTCATATCTAACTCCCTCTTGAATATATCCAATGAACTGGCATCAACAACTCTCTGCGGCAGGGAATTCCACAGGTTAACAACTCTCAGTGAAGAAGTTTCTCATCTCAGTCCTAAATGGCCTAGCCCTTATCCCAAGACTGTGTCCCCTGGTTCTGGACTTTCCCAACATCGGGAACATTCTTCCCGCATCGAACCTGTCCAGTCCCGTCAGAATCTTATACATTTTTATGAGATCCCCTCTCATCCTTCTAAACTCCAGTGTATAAAGGCCCAGTTGATCCAGTCACTCCTCATATGTCAGTCAGGCCATCCCTGGAATCAGTCTGGTGAACCTTCGCTGCACTCCCTCAATAGTAAGAACGTCCTTCCTCAGATTAGGAGACCAAAAGTGAACAAAATATTCCAGGTGAGGTCTCATCAAGGCCCTGTACAACTGTAGTAAGACCTCCCTGCTCCTATACTCAAATCCCCTAGCTATGAAGGCCAACATATAATTTGCCTTCTGCATGCCAACTTTCAATGACTGATGAACCATGACACCCAGGTCTCGTTGCACCTCGCCTTTTCCTAATCTGCCGCTATTCAGATAATATTCTGCCTTCGTGTTTTTGCCCCCAAAGTGGATAACCTCACATTTATCTACATTATACTGCATCTGTCATGCATTTGCCCACTCACTCAACCTGTCCAGGTCACCCTGCAGCTTCTCAGCGTCGTCCTCATGGCTCACACCGCCACCCAGTTTAGTGTCATCTGCAATCTTGGAGCTATTACACTCAATTCCTTCATCTAAATTGTTAATGTATATTGTAAAGAGCTGGGGTCCCAGCACTGAGCCCTGCGGCACTCCACTAGTCACTGCCTGCCATTCTGAAAAGGACCCGTTTATACCGACTCTCTGCTTCCTGTCTGCCAATCAGTTCTCTATCCACCTCAGTACATTGCCCTCAATACCATGTACTTTTATTTTGCACACCAATCTCTTATGTGGGACCTTGTCAAAAGCCTTTTGAAAATCCAAATACACATCCATTGGTTCTCCCTTGTCCACTCTGCTCGTTACATCCTCAAAAAATTACAGAAGATTCATCAAGCATGATTTCCCTTTCATAAATCCATGCCGACTTGGACTGACCCTGTCACTGCTTTCCAAATGTGCTGCTATTACATCCTTAATGATTGATTCCAACATTTTCCCCACTACTGGTATCAGGCTAACCGGTCTATAATTACCCGTTTTCTCTCTCCCTCCTTTTTTAAAAAGTGGTGTTACATTGGCTACCCTCCAGTCCATGAGAACTGATCCAGAGTCAATAGACTGTTGGAAAATGATCACCAATGCATCCACTATTTCTAGAGCCACTTTCTTAAGTACTCTGGAATGCAGACTATCAGGCCCTGGGAATTTATCGGCCTTCAATCCCATCAATTTTCCTAACACAATTTCCCGACAGAACCAAAGTATTTGTTCAATTGGTCTGCCATTTCTTTGTTCCCCATTATAAATTCACCTGAATCCGACTACAAGGGACCTACATTTGTCTTCACTAATCTTTTTCTCTTCACATATCTAGAGAAGCTTTTGCAGTCAGTTTTTATGTTCCCGGCAAGCATCCTCTCGTACTCTATTTTCCCCCTCTTAATTAAGCCCTTAAAGTCCTCCTCTGCTGAATTCTAAATTTCTCCCAATCCTCAGGTTTGCTATTTTTTCTGGCCAATTTATATGCCTCTTCCTTGGATTTAACACGATCCTTAATTTCCCTTGTTAGCCACGGTTGAGCCACCTTTTCCGTTTTATTTTTACTCCAGACAGGGATGTACAATTGCTGAAGTTCATCCATGTGATCTTTAAATGTTTGCCATTGCCTATCCACCGTCAACCCTTTAAGTATCATTTGCCAGTCTATTTTAACCAATTCACACCTCATACTGTCAAAGTTACCTTTCCTTAAGTTCAGGACCCTAGTCTCTGAATTAACTGTGTCACTCTCCATCTTAATGAAGAATTCTACCATATTATGATCACTCTTCCCCAAGGGGTCTCGCACAACAAGATTGCCAATTAGTCTCTTCTCATTACACATCACCCAGTCTAGGATGGCCAGCTCTTTAGTTGGTTCCTCGACATATTGGTCTAGAAAACCATCCCTAATACACTCCAGGAAATCCTCCTCCACCGCATTGCTACCAGTTTGGTTAGCCCAATCTATATGTAGATTAAAGTCACCCACGATAACTGCTGTACCTTTATTGCACACATCCCTTATTACTTGTTTGATGCTGTCCCCAACCTCACTACTACTGTTTGGTGGTCTGTACACAACTCCCACCAGCGTTTTCTGCCCTTTGGTATTCCGCAACTCCACCCATACCGATTCCACATCATCCAAGCTAATGTCCCTCCTTACTGTTGCATTAATTTCCTCTTTAACCAGCAATGCCACCCCACCTCCTTTTCCTTTGTCTATCCTTCCTAAATGTTGAATACCCCTGGATGTTGAGTTCCCAACCTTGGTCACCCTGGAGCCATGACTCCGTGATGTCAATTACATCATATCCGTTAACTGCTATCTGTGCAGTTAATTCGTCCACCTTATTCCGAATACTCCTCGCATTAGGCACAGAGCCTTCACGGTTGCCTTTTTAAACACACTTTGCCCCTTTAGAATTTTGCTGTAATGTGTCCGTTTTTGTTTTTTGCCTTAGGTTTCGCTGCCCTCCACTTTTAGTATTCTCCTTTCTATCTTTTGCTTCTGCCTCCATTTTATTTCCCTCTGTCTCCCTGCATAGGTTCCCATCCCCCTGCCATATTAGTTTAACTCCTCCCCAACAGCACTAGCAAACACTCCCCCTCGGACATTGGTTTCGGTCCTGCCCAGGTGCAGACCGTCCGGTTTGTACTGGTCCCACCTCCCCCAGAACTGGTTCCAATGTCCCAGGAATTTGAATCCCTCCCTTCTGCACCACTCCTCAAACCACGTATTCATCTGAGCTATCCTGCAATTCCTGACTAGCACGTGGCACTGGTAGCAATCTTGAGATTACTACTTTTGAGGTCCTACTTTTTAAATTTAGCTCCTAGCTCCCTAAATTCGTCTCGTCGGACTCATCCCGCTTTTTACCTATATCGTTGGTTACCTATATGCACCACGACAACTGGATGTTCACCCTCCCTTTTTAGAATGTCCTGCACCCGCTCCGAGACATCCTTGACTCTTGCACCAGGGAGGCAACATACCATCCTGGAGTCTTGGTTGCGGCAGCAGAAACGCCTATCTATCCCCTTTACAATCGAATCCCCTATCACTATAGCTCTCCCACTCTTTTTCCTGCCCTCCTGTGCAGCAGAGCCACCCAACTGTTATGGAACAGTTCCAGCAGAATGGAGGGTGGCAAATGTAACCCCACTATTTAAAAAGGGAGGGAGAGAGAAAACAGGGAATTACAGACCAGTTAGCTTGACATTAGTAGGGAAAATGCTGGAGTCTATTATAAAGGATGGGATAACGGCACACTTAGATAATATCAACGGGATTAAACAAAGTCAACATGGATTTATGAAAGGAAAATCACATTTGATAAACCTACTGGAGTTATTTTGAGGATGTAACTGATAGAATAGATAAGGGAGAACCAGTGGATGTAATGTATTTGGATTTTTAGAAGGCCTTTGATAAAGTCCCACATAAGAGGTTAGTGTGCAAAATTAAAGCATATTTGGGGGTAATGTATTGGCATGGATTGAAAATTGGTTAACTGACAGGAAACAGAGAGTAGGAATAAACGGGTCTTTTTAAAGGTGGCGAGCAGTGACACCACAGGGATCAATGCTTGGGCCCCAGCTATTCACTATAAAAAATAAAAATTATTTGGATGAGGGAACAAAATGTAATATTTCCAAGTTTGCTGATGACACAAAACTAGGTGGGATTGAGAGTTGTGAGGAGGATGCAAAGACGCTGCAAGGCGATTTAGATAGGTTGAGTGAGTGGGCAAACATATGGCAGATGCAGTATAACGTGGATAAATGTGAAGTTATCCACTTTGGTAGGAAAAACATAAGGACAAAGTATTATTTAAATGGTGATGGCTTGGGAAGTGTCGATGTACCGAGGGACCTGGGTGTCCTTGTACACCAGTCATTGAAAGGAAACATGCAGGTGCAGCAAGCAGTTAGGAAGGCGAATGGTATATTGGCCTTCATTGCAAGAGGAGTTGAGTGCAGGAGCAAGGATATCTTACTACAGTTATAGAGGCCCTTGGTGACACTGCACCTGGAGTATTGTGTGCAGTTTTAGTCTCCTTACCCAAGAAAGGATATACTTGCCATAGAGGGAATGCAGTTCATGATATATTCAAGAGGGAGTTAGATATGGCCTTTATGGCTAAAGGGATCAAGGGGTATGGAGAGAAAGCAGGAAAGGGGTACTGAGGGAATGATCAGCCATGATCTTATTGAATGGTGGTGCAGGCTCGAAGGGCCGAATGGCCTCCTCCTGAACCTATTTTCTATGTGTGGATGGCAGAGTGTTAAGATAGATCAAGTCATGTCTTTGTGAATGGTAAGTATTTGGTTTGGAGGGTATGACAAGTGGAATCCAGCAGGGCTTCGTGTTGGGACTTGTACTTTTCAACATTTTCATGTGACCGGTCAGATTTTTCATCTCAAATCTGGATAATACCAAAATAGCAGGGATAGTTAAAGTATGTGGAAGATAGGGACAAGCTAGAGGGAGATTTCAGAAATTGTTTTGGAGAGGTGGATGGACAATTAAAAGTTTCATTTAATATGGCTCATCAAAAGCTTCACTAAAATATACATAAATCTATGCGATTCGACATGGGAAACAGGCAGGATTACAGGACTAATGGGGTCATGTTGGTGGAGGGGGTGGGGGAAAGAGAGTGGGGGGGAAAGAGAGTGGGGAGGAGAGAGAGAAGAGTCGTCCTAGTAGACAGATGCCTCAAAATACAAGACAGTGTCTAGCTGCTGTCAAAAAATCCAAATTGGATCTATAAAGAGATCAATAAAATGAATCCCGTCATTATACAGAACATTGTTTAGGTCACACCTGGAATATATGCTGGAACCCACGTTATAAGAAGGATGTAGCAGAGAATAAACGGCCAAAATTATAACTGTAAAACATACGAGGATGGAGTCAAAGAACTTGGATCTTTTAATTGGAGAAATTAATAAGGCTCAGGGATGCAGAGGATCCGTCAGGGCTACTTGAATTGGTAAAAGGAGGCAGAAAAAGGAAATACAACTAAAACTAAGAAATGGCTTCAAGTCAGGATGCAAGAAAATGTAACAACTGAGGATTTTTGGAATGGATTCCCAGGGTGGTTTTTAGGGGGAAGTAACGTAGGTCTCCCAGGTAAAGTTGGACAAGTATCTTGAACAGAAACACTATTGCACACAACTGCTGGGGCAACTGGAAAGCAGACTAAATGGGCCACTGCTCCCTTGTAGCATTCAGATTTTCTAAATATCTACAGAATAGGGTGGTCCATGTGCACATCACCCAAGTGGCACCTTCCTTCTCAATGGAAGAACAATTGGTATGAAACCATGGTAATGCGATTTCCTGAACAATTAACATTTGTAAATTTTAGGCATGAATGGGAATGGGAGAGAGATTTAAAAATAGCCATATCTATATGTCAAACAAGATTTTTTTATTAAAAGGACAACAGTGAAAGGGTATGGCCCAGTTTTTGTAAAATAGAGGATCAGGTAAATCAAGAGGTAGCAATTGGCTGATTCCAAGCTTTTTAAGGGTGGGGGGGGGGGCAGGAGAAAGAAGAGACAGAATTAATTGAGTATCTCAGTTTGAAATCACAGAAAAGAATGAAATCATGGAAAAGAATGAGAGAGAATAGGAGACTATTCAACGAGTCTAGATTTTCATTACAGTGAGGATGTTAGAAGGAAGAAATGCTAGACTAGGATAAACTAGAGGAAAATAAAAGCATCAATAAAATAGAGGGTAAAAAAAGATAGGCTGCAATAGAAACAGAGGTTGGAGGCTAGAGGAAAGAAATGACAAACTTTTCTATCAGCCGTGGCTAATTGGTACCACTCACACCTGAATCATGGGTTGAAAGCCATGGGTTGAAGGCTTCCTAAATGAAAAAACCATCAGTCAAAGAAGGATGCAGTAATAAGCACCTGCAATGATGGTGGGGTTGCAGCCATAGTCCCTTTACTTCTTGTGTCGACCAATGCCAAGTATTCCATGTTCTGCCTATATTTAGCAAGGATGCCAGAGATCAGTGGGAAAGGAGGATTAATTGCACAGGACACATTAACAGGGAGCTATCTAGAGGCCAGGATTAGTTTGCAATGATTTCAGTAATTCTTGCGAGCCCTAAAACAGAGTCCTGACAGATTTAAATAATGAGTAGGTGGAAGTGATTGAAGAGGAAACGAGGAGAATTCAAAAAGGTCAAGAACAGATTTCTTAAATCCAGTTCTCAACTACCAGCCAACAAACTGAAAACTCAAATGTAGAAACTGGATCCAAGGGAATGCAAACAGCCAATAGGCCCAGTGTCAAATCAGAAATACAGAAAAGTTTGAAAAATGATAGATAATTCTGAAAGCCAGGGAGCTACCAAAACACTAATCCAAGGCCTGCAAATACAAAAGAATTTCCCTTTGAGAGACAACAAGCAGATTTGTTGCTGGTGGAGCAAACCAAATAACTGAATATATTTAAATAAAGCTCCGAGTCAGCAGAATATGAGAGGGGTGGGCAGGGATATCACATCACCTGAAGTTTGAAAATTAAAAAAACAGTATTCATGAGATTATAACAATTCCTGCTTTATATGTCGTCGTCGTCGTCGTCGTCGTCGTCGTCGTCGTCATCATAGGCAGTCCCTATGATGATGGAAGCCTTGCTTCCATTCTAAAAAAGTGAGTTCTTAGGTGACTGAACAGTCCAATACGATAATTACAGTCTCTGTCACAGGTGGGACAGACAGTTGTTGAAGGAAAGGGTTTGCCGCACGCTCCTTCCGCTGCCTGTGCTTGTTTTCTGCATGCTCTCGGCGACGAGACGCGAGGTGCTCAGTGCCCTCCCGGATGCACTTCCTCCACTTAGGGCGGTCTTTCGCCAGGGACTCCCAGGTGTCAGTGGGAATGTTGCATTTTATCGGAGGCTTTGAAGGTATCCTTGAAGCATTTCCTCTGCCCACCTGGGGCTCACTTGCCTTGTAGGAGTTCCGAATAGAGCGCTTGCTTTGGGAGTCTTGTGTCAGGCATGCGAACAATGTGGCCCACCCAACAGAGCTGGTCAAGTGTAGTCAGTGCTTCAATGCTGGGGATGTTGGCCTGATCGAGACGCTAACGTTGGTGTGTCTGTCCTCACAAGGGATTTGCAGGATCGTGCGGCGACATCGTTGGTGGTATTTCGCCAGCGATTTGAGGTGTCTACTGTATATGGTCTACGTCTCTGAGCCATAAAGGACGGCGGGTATAACTACAGCCCTGTAGACCATGAGCTTGGTGGCAAATTTCTCAGGTGGCCAAAGGCCGTGTTGGCGCACTGGAGGCGGTGTTGAACCTCGTCATCGATGTCTGCCCTTGCTGATAATAGACTCCCGAGGTATGGAAAGTGGTCCATGTTGTCTGAGGCCGCGCCATGGATCTTGATGACTGGAGGGCAGTGCTGTGTCGTGGGATCAGGTTAGTGGAGGACCTTTGTCTTACGGATGTTTAGTGTAAGGCCCATGCTTTCGTATGCCAGTGAAGATATATATGTAGAGTTCAATAAAGGAGGGAAACGAGTTTCCCAATGGCTCATTTAGTTAAGAGCAATGCTCAGTGTGCTCATAGGGAAAAGAAGTATTCTAGATCAGTTCACCTATTTGGATCAAATTAGCTAACTTGAACTGGGACATCAGTAGAGCTGCTGTAGTTGGTTTGGAGTCTGAGGGCTGGACAGGAAGAAAATCTGACACTCCTGATGCCCTATTCAGTTATTTGTTTTGGAAAACATGCAAATGTAAACTTCAAAGTGAGAACAAGATTGGGCTTAGTTTATAACATCCACCATAGTTGAATAGCATTTGGTGCATTAGGTTCATACATGAAAAAGTTGGCACATTAGAAGTACTGGCTGGATATCCCCATACAAGTCATCAGTTACAGAAGAGCAGAAAATTGGTAGGGTGAGGAGGGAGCTAGCAACAGACACACCACACATGTTCCATAACTATAAAGCCAATCCACAATTTTAGTCTGATCAACTGCTGCACCATGGAAATGCAGTGTCCTTTTCAAATCAATACAACTGCCCTGCAGATGATTTCTAGCTGACCTCTGCATCACTCAATAGTACAAAAAGTGAATCAGTAACATTTACAAATCTACCCTTCTTAATGCGAATGGTTACCAAGGTATTTAAAGCAATCATCTATTATGTTTAAGCAGTAGAGATCAAAATTATGTAATAAAATTGCGGTCCCAGCGATGCTGCTGTTCCCACCCAGGTCGGGTCGGCACATAGAAACATAGACATAGAAACATAGAAAATAGGTGCAGGAGTAGGCCATTTGGCCCTTCTAGCCTGCACCGCCATTCAATGAGTTCATGGCTGAACATTCAACTTCAGTACCCCATTCCTGCTTTCTCGCCATACCCCTTGATCCCCCTAGTAGTAAGGACCTCATCTAACTCCTTTTTGAATATATTTAGTGAATTGGCCTCAACAACTTTCTGCGGTAGAGAATTCCACAGGTTCACCACTCTCTGGGTGAAGAAGTTCCTCCGCATCTCGGTCCTAAATGGCTTACCCCTTATCCTTAGACTGTGACCTCTGGTTCTGGACTTCCCCAACATTGGGAACATTCTTCCTGCATCTAACCTGTCTAACCCCGTCAGAATTTTATATGTTTCTATGAGGTCCCCTCTCATTCTTCTGAACTCCAGTGAATACAAGCCCAGTTGATCCAGTCTTTCTTGATAGGTCAGTCCCGCCATCCCGGGAATCAGTCTGGTGAACCTTCGCTGCACTCCCTCAATAGCAAGAATGTCCTTCCTCAGGTTAGGAGACCAAAACTGTACACAATACTCCAGGTGTGGCCTCACCAATGCCCTGTACAACTGTAGCAACACCTCCCTGCCCCTGTACTCAAATCCCCTTGCTATGAAGGCCAACATGCCATTTGCTTTCTTAACCGCCTGCTGCACCTGCATGCCAACCTTCAATGACTGATGTACCATGACACCCAGGTCTCTTTGCACCTCCCCTTTTCCTAATCTGTCACCATTCAGATAATAGTCTGTCTCTCTGTTTTTAACCACCAAAGTGGATAACCTCACATTTATCCACATTATACTTCATCTGCCATGCATTTGCCCACTCACCTAACCTATCCAAGTCACTCTGCAGCCTCACAGCATCCTCCTCGCAGCTCACACTGCCACCCAACTTAGTGTCATCCGCAAATTTGGAGATACTACATTTAATCCCCTCATCTAAATCATTAATGTACAGTGTAAACATAGAAACATAGAAACATAGAAAATAGGTGCAGGAGCAGGCCATTCAGCCCTTCTAGCCTGCACCGCCATTCAATGAGTTCATGGCTGAACATGAAACTTCAGTACCCACTTCCTGCTTTCACGCCATAGCCCTTGATCCCCCGAGTAGTAAGGACTTCATCTAACTCCCTTTTGAATATATTTAGTGAATTGGCCTCAACTACTTTCTGTGGTAGAGAATTCCACAGGTTCACCACTCTCTGGGTGAAGAAGTTTCTCCTTATCTCAGTCCTAAATGGCTTACCCCTTATCCTTAGACTGTGACCCCTGGCTCTGGACTTCCCCAACATTGGGAACATTCTTCCTGCATCCAACCTGTCCAAACCCGTCAGAATTTTAAACGTTTCTATGAGGTCCCCTCTCACTCTTCTGAACTCCAGTGAATACAAGCCCAGTTGATCCAGTCTTTCTTGATAGGTCAGTCCCACCATCCCGGGAATCAGTCTGGTGAATCTTCGCTGCACTCCCTCAATAGCAAGAATGTCCTTCCTCAAGTTAGGAGACCAAAACTGTACACAATACTCCAGGTGTGGCCTCACCAAGGCCCTGTACAACTGTAGCAACACCTCCCTGCCCCTGTACTCAAATCCCCTCGCTATGAAGACCAACATGCCATTTGCTTTCTTAACCGCCTGCTGTACCTGCATGCCAACCTTCAATGACTGATGTACCATGACACCCAGGTCTCGTTGCACCTTCCCTTTTCCTAATCTGTCACCATTCAGATAATAGTCTGTCTCTCTGTTTTTAACCACCAAAGTGGATAACCTCACATTTATCCACATTATACTTCATCTGCCATGCATTTGCCCACTCACCTAACCTATCCAAGTCACTCTGCAGCCTCACAGCATCCTCCTCGCAGCTCACACTGCCACCCAACTTAGTGTCATCCGCAAATTTGGAGATACTACATTTAATCCCCTCATCTAAATCATTAATGTACAGTGTAAACATAGAAACATAGAAACATAGAAACATAGAAAATAGGTGCAGGAGCAGGCCATTCAGCCCTTCTAGCCTGCACCGCCATTCAATGAGTTCATGGCTGAACATGAAACTTCAGTACCCACTTCCTGCTTTCACGCCATAGCCCTTGATCCCCCGAGTAGTAAGGACTTCATCTAACTCCCTTTTGAATATATTTAGTGAATTGGCCTCAACTACTTTCTGTGGTAGAGAATTCCACAGGTTCACCACTCTCTGGGTGAAGAAGTTTCTCCTTATCTCAGTCCTAAATGGCTTACCCCTTATCCTTAGACTGTGACCCCTGGCTCTGGACTTCCCCAACATTGGGAACATTCTTCCTGCATCCAACCTGTCCAAACCCGTCAGAATTTTAAACGTTTCTATGAGGTCCCCTCTCACTCTTCTGAACTCCAGTGAATACAAGCCCAGTTGATCCAGTCTTTCTTGATAGGTCAGTCCCACCATCCCGGGAATCAGTCTGGTGAATCTTCGCTGCACTCCCTCAATAGCAAGAATGTCCTTCCTCAAGTTAGGAGACCAAAACTGTACACAATACTCCAGGTGTGGCCTCACCAAGGCCCTGTACAACTGTAGCAACACCTCCCTGCCCCTGTACTCAAATCCCCTCGCTATGAAGACCAACATGCCATTTGCTTTCTTAACCGCCTGCTGTACCTGCATGCCAACCTTCAATGACTGATGTACCATGACACCCAGGTCTCGTTGCACCTTCCCTTTTCCTAATCTGTCACCATTCAGATAATAGTCTGTCTCTCTGTTTTTAACCACCAAAGTGGATAACCTCACATTTATCCACATTATACTTCATCTGCCACGCATTTGCCCACTCACCTAACCTATCCAAGTCACTCTGTAGCCTCATAGCATCCTCCTCGCAGCTCACACTGCCACCCAACTTAGTGTCATCCGCAAATTTGGAGATACTACATTTAATCCCCTCGTCTAAATCATTAATGTACAATGTAAACAGCTGGGGCCCCAGCACAGAACCCTGCGGTACCCCACTAGTCACTGCCTGCCATTCCGAAAAGTACCCATTTACTCCTACTCTTTGCTTCCTGTCTGACAACCAGTTCTCAATCCATGTCAGCACACTACCCCCAATCCCATGTGCTTTAACTTTGCACATTAATCTCCTGTGTGGGACCTTGTCGAACGCCTTCTGAAAGTCCAAATATACCACATCAACTGGTACTCCTTTGTCCACTTTATTGGAAACATCCTCAAAAAATTCCAGAAGATTTGTCAAGCATGATCTCTCTTTCACAAATCCATGCTGACTTGGACCTATCATGTCACCATTTTCCAAATGCGCTGCTATGACATCCTTAATAATTGATTCCATCATTTTACCCACTACTGAGGTCAGGCTGACCGGTCTATAATTCCCTGCTTTCTCTCTCCCTCCTTTTTTAAAAAGTGGGGTTACATTGGCTACCCTCCACTCGATAGGAACTGATCCAGAGTCAATGGAATGTTGGAAAATGACTGTCAATGCATCCGCTATTTCCAAGGCCACCTCCTTAAGTACTCTGGGATGCAGTCCATCAGGCCCTGGGGATTTATCGGCCTTCAATCCCATCAATTTCCCCAACACAATTTCCCGGCTAATAAGGATTTCCCTCAGTTCCTCCTCCTTACTAGACCCCCTGACCCCTTTTATAACCGGAAGGTTGTTCGTGTCCTCCTTCGTGAATACCGAACCAAAGTACTTGTTCAATTGGTCCGCCATTTCTTTGTTCCCCGTTATGACTTCCCCTGATTCTGACTGCAGAGGACCTACGTTTGTCTTTACTAACCTTTTTCTCTTTACATATCTATAGAAACTTTTGCAATCCGTCTTAATGTTCCCTGCAAGCTTCTTCTCATACTCCATTTTCCCTGCCCTAATCAAACCCTTTGTCCTCCTCTGCTGAGTTCTAAATTTCTCCCAGTCCCCAGGTTCGTTGCTATTTCTGGCCAATTTGTATGCCACTTCCTTGGCTTTAATACTATCCCTGATTTCCCTTGATAGCCACGGTTGAGCCACCTTCCCTTTTTTATTTTTATGCCAGACAGGAATGTACAATTGTTGTAGTTCATCCATGCGGTCTCTAAATGTCTGCCATTGCCCATCCACAGTCAACCCCTTAAGTATCATTCGCCAATCCATCCCAGCCAAGAGGAATGCAGCGGCAAATCCAAGAGGAATGCAGCGAACAGCACCGACCCTTGTACATGGTCTTCTTTGACCTCACAAAGATCTTTGACACTGTCAACCATGAGGGATTATGGAACGTCCCCCTGAAATTCGGCTGCTCTCAAAGATTTGTCACCATCCTCAACCTGCTTCACGATGATATGCAAGCAGTGATCCTGACCAATGGATCCACCACAGACCCAATTCACGTTCGGACCGGGGTCAAGCAAGGCTGTGTGTCATCGCACCAATGCTCTTCTCGATCTTCCTTGCTGCAATGCTCCAGCTTACCCTCAGTAAGCTCCCCGCTGGAGTGGAGCTAATCTACAGAACAGAAGGGAAACTGTTCAACCTCCGTCGCCTCCAGTCCAGATCCAAGGTTGTCCCATTCTCTGTCATTGTATTACAGTAGTGCAGATATCACTTGCGTCTGCGCACACTCGGAGGCCAAACTCCAAGCAATCGTCAACACCTTCACCGAAGCATACGAAAGCATGGGCCTTACACTAAACAGCTGTAAGACAAAGGTCCTCTACCAACCTGCCCCCACCACACAGTACTCCCCCCCCCCGCAATCATCAAAATTCACAATGAGGCCTTGAACAACTTGGACCACTTTCCATACCTCGAGATCCTACTCTCAACAAGTGCAGACTTTGATGACGAAGTCCAACACCGCCTTCAGTGTGCCAGTGCAGTCTTCGGTCGCTTGAAGAAAAGCGTGTTTGAAGACCAGGACCTCAAATCCGGCACCAAGCTCATGGTCGGCAGAGCAGTAGTGAAACCCACCCTCCTATATGGTTCAGCTACATGGACTATGTACAGCAGGCACTTCAAAACACTGGAGAAGTACCACCAACGCTGCCTCCGCAAGATCCTGCAAATCCATTGGCAGGATAGGTGCACCAACGTCCGTGTTCTCACTCAGGCCAACATTCCCAGCATCGAAGCATTGACCACGCTCCATCAGCTCCGCATGCCCGATACGAAACTCCCTAAACAAGTGCTCTGCTCAGAGCTTCGACATGGCAAGCGAGCCCCAGGTGGGTAGAGGAAATGCTTCAAGGACACCCTTAAAGCCTCCTTGAAAAAGAGCAACATTCCCACCCACACCTGGGAATCTCTGGCCCAGGATCGCTCAAAACCAAGCGTAAATAGCGGAAGGAGCACACGACAACCCAAGCACCCCACCCACCCGTTCCTTCAACCACCGTCTGCCCCACCGGTGACAGAGACTGTAGGTCCCACATTGGACTCATCAGCCACCTGAGAACACATTTTTAGTTGGAAGCAAGTCAGCCTCGACTCTGAGGGACTGACTAAGAAGTAATAAAATGAGTTTTGCATAGAGCTGTAATGTTTTAAGCATCTGAAATTTAAACTACAAGTTAGTACACACCTTCTGTTTATCAGCATTTCATCTTCATAACCGAGCTAAAAAATTTTAAGATGAATCTTTCAAAAAAACCTTTGACATAAAGCTCAGAATCTCACTAGCAGTAGCTGTACTTACTCCCACAATCCACTGAAAATTAATAAAATATTTCCCATTATTGCAGTGGAAAACAGGTTTAATGAGCAAGTCCTCTAGGTCAAAGAGCAAAATTTTAACCAATGGCTGCCCTTCTACTGATACTATACCAAGAAATTAATACATCCAAGCAGTTAATTGGAGCGAATCAAAAAATGTTGTGTCAAATAAAACACTTACGAAAAGTTGTGAGCCTTGTATATCTGAATGTTGATATATACAGGAGGGAAAGATGCTGGGCTCTGTCGATCTTTTCCTAAGGACCAACCGGTTCATACAATCATACAGCACAGAAAAGGCCATTCGCCCCATCGGCCTGTGTCGGCACTTTGAAAGAGCTATCCAATTAGTTCCACTCCACTGCTCATATTTCTGTTTCCATTATATATCCAATCCCCTTTTGAAAATTACTACTGAATCTACTTTCACCACCCTTTCAGGCAGTGCATTCCAAATCATGCGTAAATCATTTCTCCTCATCTTCCCTCTGGTTCTTTTGCCAATTATCTTAAATCTGTGTCCTCAGATTGATTTTCTAGTGTTGAAAAATTAAAATAAAAATTAGAAATGTAGGTTCATACCCCAGTAAACCAGTTCAATTTGTGAAGGATTATGGAGAAAGATATATGAAATAGCCTCTCAGCTAAAGCAATTAAACACACCTACAAAAACAGTTGAAAGAATATCTGGTTTGGAATATGTTAGATGGATAAGATCAGTTAGAGAAAATTGAATGCTGTATGGAAAATGATGGTTACTGAACTGCTCTAGCCATGGAAATGCCATACCAATGAAAACAAATATAGCTGGCAATCTTAGATTCAGTATTCTGAAATTTTGATCAATGTCCATTTCTGGGCATCAGTTTGTGGGGTGGGGTGGGAAAGGAAGAGGAAAAAGAAAAGATGAGACCAATTGGAAGAGCCGGCACAGGCATGATGGGCCAAATGACCTCTGTGATGCATGATTTTATGGCTCATTTTATCATATCAATTTTACTGTTAGAATCATAGAATGGTTACAGCATGGAAGGTGGCCATTCGGCCCGTGCTGACTCTCAGCTAGTCCCACTCCGTTGTCCTTTCCCCGTAGCCCTGCAAATGTTTTTCCTTCAGATACTTATCCAACTCCCTATGGAAAGATAAATGTAAGTTTTCCTCCACCATCCTTTCAGGCAGCACATTCCAGATCTTAACCAATCGCTGTGTAAAAAGGTTTTTTCTTGCATCGCCTTTGGTTCTTTTGCAAATCACCTTAAATCTGTGTCCTCTGGTTCTCGACCCTTCTGCCAATGGAAACCGTTTCTATCTATCTACCCTGTCCAGACCCTTCATGTTTTTGAACATCTCTATTAAATCTCCTCTCAATCGACTCTGCGTAAAGGAGAACAACTCCAGCTTCTCCAGTCTATCAACGTAACTGAAGTCCCTCATTCCTGGAATAATTCTCGTAAGTCCTTTCTGTACTTTTTCTAAGGCCTTCACATCCTTCTTAAAGTGTGGTGCCCAGAATTGGACACAATACTCCAGTGGAGGCCGAACCAGGGTTTTATATAGGTTCATCATAATTTCCACACTTTTGAACTCCTAACACTTTTCTGCGTTAAACTTCATCTGCCACATGTTCACCCAATTTACCAGCCTGTCTATGTCTTCCTGAAGTCTATCACTCTCCTCTTCGCTGTTCACTATACTTCCAAGTTTTGTATCATCTGCAAATTTTGAAATTGTGCCCTATACACCCACATCCAAGTCATTAATATGTATCAAGAAAAGCAGTGGTCCTAGAACCGACCCCTGGGGACCATCGCCATCAGAATACCTTCCTCCAGTCCAAAAAACAACCGTTCACTACTACTGTTTCCTGTCACTTACCAATTTCATATCCAGGCTGCCACTGTCCTCCTTATACCTTGGATTTCAATTTTGCTGGCAAGCTTATTAAGTGGTACTTGGTCGAACGCCTTTTGGAAATTCATGTACACTATGTCAACTCTCATCAACCCTCTGTTACGTCATCAAAAAATTCGATCAACTTGGTTAAACACAATTTGTCTTTAATGAATCCGTGCTGGCTTTCCTTAATTAATCCACCCCTATCCAAATGACTATTAATTTTGTCCTGTGCGGATTTCGTCCCCTACGGGGCACAACGGACATGATTTTTGCAGCACGACAGCTGCAGGAAAAATGCAGGGAACAGCGCCAGCCCTTATACATGGCCTTCTTTGACCTTACAAAGGCCTTTGACACTGTCAACCGCGAGGGCCTGTGGAGCGTCCTCCTCCGTTTCAAATGCCCCCAAAAGTTCATCACCATCCTCTGCCTGCTCCACGATGACATGCAGGGCGTGATCCTTACCAATGGATCCATCACAGACCCAATCCACATCTGGACCGGGGTCAAACAGGGCTGCGTCATCGTCCCAACCCTCTTAATCTTTCTCGCCGCCATGCTCCACCTCAGTCAACAAGCTCCCCGCTGGAGTGGAACTAAACTATAGAACCAGTGGGAACCTGTTCAACCTGCACCGTCTCCAGGCCAGCTCCAAGACCACCCCAACCTCTGTTGTCGAGCTACAGTACACGGACAACACCTGCGTCTGCGGACATACAGAGGCTGAACTCCAGGACATAGTCAACATATTTACTGAGGCGTACGAAAACATGGGTCTTACGCTAAACATCCGTAAGACAAAGGTCCTCCACCAGCCTGTCCACACCGCACAGCGCTGCCCCCCAGTCATCAAGATCCACGGCACGGCCCTGGACAACGTGGACCACTTCCCATATCGCGGGAGCCTCCTATCAACAAGAGCAAGCATCGACGACGAGATTCAACACCGCCTCCAGTGTGCCAGTGCAGCCTTCAGCTGCCTGAGGAAAAGTGTGTTTGAAGACCAGGCCCTTAAAACCGCCACCAAGCTCATGGTCTACAGGGCTGGAGTAATACCCGCCCTCCTTTATGGCTCAGAGACACGGATCATGTACAGTAGACACCTCAAGTCGCTGGAGAAATATCACCAACGATATCTCTGCAAAATCCTACAAATCCCTTGGGAGGACAGGCGCACCAACATTAGCCTCCTCGTCCAGGCTAACATCCCCAGCATTGAAGCACTGACCCCACACAATCAGTTACGCTGGGCAGGCCACATAGTTTGCATGCCAGACACGAGACTCCCAAATCAAGTGCTCTACATTGGCTCATTTGCCGTGAAGGAGCTCCAAGGCGGACAGCGGAAACGTTACAAGGACACGCTCAAAGCTTCCCTGATAAAGAGAGACATCCCCACTGACACCTGGGAGTCCCTGGCCAAAGACTGCCCTAAGTGGAGAAAGTGCATCCGGGAGGGTGCTTGAGTCTCAACGCTGAGAGCGTGCGGAAATCAAGCGCAGGCAGCGGAAAGAGCGTGCGGCAAACCGGTCCCACCCACCCCTTCCATCAACGACTATTTGTCCCACCTGTGACCGAGTCTGTGGCTCTCGTATTGGACTGTTCAGCCACCAAAGAACTCACTTCAGGAGTGGAAGCAAGTCTTCCTCGATTCCGAGGGACTGCCAATGTTGAAGAATTTTGTCCTTGATTACTGTTTCTAAAAGCTTCCCCACTACCGAGGTTAAACTGATTGGCCTTTATTTGCTGGGTTTATTTTTACTCCCTTTTTTGAACAATGGTGTAACATTTGCAATTCTCCAATCCTCTGGCACCACCCCAGTATATTTTAAGGATTGGAATATTTTGGCCAGTAACTCCACGATTTCTGTCCTCAAATTCCCTCACCATCCTAGGATACATCCCATCCGCTCCTGGTGATTTATCGACTTTAAGTATCTTTATCAATTTTTATTCTATCAAGTGTCTCCACTACCTCTTGCTTCACTATGTCGAGAGCAGCACCCTCTTCCTTGGTGAAGACAGATGCAAAATACTCATTTAGTACCTCAGCCTCCATACAGAGGTCTCCTTTTTGGTCCCTAATCGGCCCCACATCTCCTGTTACCACCCTTTTACTATTTATATGCCTATAGAATACTTTTGGATTACCTTTTATGTTCGCTGCCATTCTATTCTCATACCCTCTTTTTGCCCCTCATTTTCTTTTTCACTTCTCCTCTGACCTTTCTATATATAGCCGATTCTCAGATGTATTTACAACCTGGCATCTATCATACACGCTCTTTCTGCTTCATTATATTCTCTATATGTTTCGTCATCCAGGGAGCTCTGACTTTAGTTGTCCTACCTTTCCCCTTGTGGGAATGTACCTCGACTGTACCCGAACTGTTTCCTCTTTAAAGGCAGCTCATTGTTCTACGACACATTTGCCTGCCAAACTTTGATTGCATTTTACCCAGGCCAGATCTGTTCTCATCCTACTGAAATTGGCCTTCCCCCTAGTTAAACACAATGGGCTAGAAATTCTGCGATTTTGCGACCGGGTTTTTGGTGCTATTTTACCCCTTTTGGCGAAAACCCAGTCGGCGGGAAATTCAGTGACCTTTGTACGACAGCACTTTCCACGTACCACTGGGAGTGGACCGGCGTTATGCAACAGTCGAAATAGCGTTTTCGCCAGAAATGTTGCTCTCTCCGCACCCGTAATCTCCGCTCAGAATACCAACAGGGAATAAACCTGTCATAGCAGCCCTGCCAGCAACGGTAAGTATGAAGACCTGCAAAAAGTTGTTAAAAGTTTAAATTTTTAAATTCTTTTTCAGCGATTCGATAGATAAGTGTCTTGTAAATTCCCCCCCGCCGACCAATTTATTTTTTGGTGTTTTTCCGCCCTCCCAAGGCCTCTCGCGCTGCAGTATCGGCCTCGGACTAAAATTGCCGAAACTTGCGGTTTGTGCCTCGAATCCTCGTGCAACGCCGATTTTTACCGCTGCGCAAATTAAAGGTTGAATTTCCGGCCTACTAGCTGTAGTGAAGCGAAAAAAATAACGTTTTTGTTGAGAACAGAATTTCTAGCCCAAACTCTAGATTGCTCCCTGTCATTTTTCATAGCTAATCTCCCATGATACGATGATCACGGTTCCCTAAATGTTCACCAACTGATACTTGCTCCACTTGACCTATCTCATTCCCGAGAACCAGATCCAGCAATGCCTCCTCCCTTGTCGGGCCGGAAACATACTGAACAAGGAAGTTCTCCTGAAAACACTTCAAAAATTCTTCCCCTTTCACACTATTACGATCCCAGTCTATATTAGGATAGTTGAAGTCCTCCATTACTACTGCTCTGTAGTTCTTGCACCTCTCTAATTTCTCTGCAAATTTGCTCCTCCATATCTTTCCCACTGTTGTGTTTCTAACACAGATGAGACTGCACACAGGCAGGTTAAAGTAACAGTGACCTCAGTCTTTATTAAGACACTCCAGAGTGAATAACAGGCCTTAGGGGCCGGCTTACATATAGTGCTCCCAAGGGATGCTGGGATCCCTTGGGACTTCAGGGGATGCGCTCCCTGGTGGTGGAACATGGAAATGTATGCTTTACAGATACACATCACTTCCCCCCCTCAAAGTCAAAGTGAAAACTATTTACAAGGTGAGGCGGTCGGGAGCCTTTCTTTCCCTGGTGAACCGCCTCGGTACAAATGTCTGTTCTGGTGTGTTGGCTGTGCCCTCGCTGGGCTGGCGTGTTGTTGGCCCTGCAGGGCTGCTGGGTGAGCCTGGCCTTGCTGGGCTGTTGGGCATGATGGGTTCAATTTCTTGGTCCGGGGTGGTGGTGTTGATCCTTTGGGTGTGTGTTGTGGGCTCGGAAAAGGTGGTGTCTGCTGTGGGTTGTTCAGGGCAGTCTGTGAACCGCAGCCTCGTTTGGTCCAGGTGTTTTCTGCAAATTTGTCCATTGTCTAGTTTGACTACAAACATCCTACTCCCTTCTTTAGCTATCACCGTGCCCGTGATCCACTTGGGACCATGTCCATAGTTTAGCACATACACAGGGTAATTCAGATCAATTTCCCGTGACACAGTGGCACGACCATCGTTTACATTTTGTTGATGCCGCCTACTCTCTACCTGATCATGCAGGATGGGGTCAACCAGCGAGAGTCTGGTTTTAAGTGTCCTTTTCATGAGTAGCTCAGCCGGGGGCACCCCTGTGAGCGAGTGGGGGCTCGTGCGGTAGCTGAGCAGTACTTGGGACAGGGAGGTTTGGAGTAAGCCTTCTGTGACTCGTTTAAGGCTCTGTTTGTTTGTACTGCCCGCTCTGCCTGCCCATTGGAGGCTGGTTTAAACGGGGCCGAGGTGTCATGTTTGATCCTACTGCGGGTCATGAATTCTTTAAATTCGACACTGGTAAAACATGGCCCGTTGTCACTAACCAGTATGTCAGGCAGGTCGTGGGTGGCAAACATGGCCCTCAGGCTTTCAATGGTGGCGGTGGCAGTGCTTACCGACATTATTTCACATTCAATCCATTTTGAAAAAGCATCACCACCACCAGGAACATTTTACCGAGAAACGGGCCCGCATAGTTGACATGGATCCTTGACCATGGTCTGGAGGGCCAGGACCACAAACTTAGTGGTGCCTCTCTGGGCGCGTTGCTCTACTGAGCACACACGCTGCATTGCCGTACACAGGACTCTAAGTCAGAGTCGATACCGGGCCACCACACGTGGGATCTGGCCATCGCTTTCATAATTACTATATCCGGGTATGTGCTGTGGAGATCCAAGATGAACATCTCCCTGCCCTTTTTTGGTAGCACTACGCGGTTACCCCACATCAGGCAGTCTGCCTGAATGGACAGCTCGTCTTTTCGCCGCTGGAACGGCTTGATTAGCTCTTGCATTTCAACGGGGATACTGGCCCAGCTCCCATGCAGTGCACAGTTTTTTTTTTACTAGGGACAGCAGAGGATCTTGGCTGGTCCAAGTCCTAATCTGGTGGGCCGTGACAGGTGATTTACCATTTTCAAACACTTCCATGACCATCAACAAGTCTGCGGGCTGCGCCACCATCAACAAGTTTGCAGGTTGCGCCATTTCCACCCCCGTGGTGGGCAATGGTAGCCGACTGAGAGCATCCGCACAGTTCTCGGTGCCTGGCCTGTGGCGGATGGTATAGTTATACACTGATAGCGCGAGTGCCCACCTTTGTATGCGGGCTGAGGCATTAGTATTTATCCCCTTGTTTTCAGCGAACAGGGATATGAGGGGCTTATGATCAGTTTCCAGCTCAAATTTGAGGCCAAACAGATAATGATGCATTTTCTTTACCCCGAACACACACGCTAATGCCTCTTTTCTCAATCATGCTGTCGGCCCTCTCGGCCTTAGACAAGTTGCTGGAGGCATAGGCGACAGGTTGCAACTTCCCCACAACGTTAGCTTAATGTAATACACACGCGACTCTGTACGACGATGCATCACAAGTCTTTTACACGGGTTATACAATACAAGCAGCTTGTTGGAGCACAAAATGTTCCTGGGTCGCTCAAAAGCAATTACTTGGTTTTTTTCCCATAGCCAGTTCTCACCTTTACGTAGTAACACATGTAGGGGCTTTAAGAGGGTGCTTAACCGCGGTAGGAAGTTACCAAAATAGTTGAGGAGTCCCAGGAACGACCGCAGCTCCGTGACGTTCTGTGGCCTGGGCGTGTTCCTGATAGCCTCTGCCTTGGCGTCTGTGGACTGAATGCCGTCCGCCGTGATCTTTCTCCCCAAAAACTCCACTTCTGTTGCCATGAAGACGCATTTCGACCTCTTCAGCCGCAGCCCTACGTGATCCAGTGGCTGGAGGACCTCCTCCAGGTTTTGTAGGTGCTCGACCAGTGACCAATATGTCGTCCTGAAAAACCACCGTGCGTGGTACCGACTTGAGTAGGCGCTCCATGTTTCTCTGGAAGATCGCTGCAGCCGACCGAATTCCAAACTGGCATCTGTTGTAGATGAACAGTCCCTTGTGCGTGTTGATGCAGGTGAGGCCCTTTGAAGACTCCTCCAGCTCCTGCGTCATGTAGGCTGAAGTCAGGTCGAGCTTGGTGAACGTCTTGCCTCCTGCCAGCGTCGCAAATAGTTCGTCTGCCTTAGATAGCGGGTATTGGTCCTGTAGCGAGAAACGATTAATAGTTACTTTATAATCGCCGCAAATCCTGACCATGCCATCACTTTTCAGTACTGGAACAAATCGGGGTGGCCCACTCGCTGAATTCCACTGGGGAGATGATGCCCTCGCATTGCAGCCTGTCCAGCTCGATTTTCACGCTCTCCCTCATGAGGTACCGCTCGCGCCTTGTGGTGAATGGGTTGTGCCTCTGGGACCAAGTGGATCCGCACCTTTGCCCCAGAAAAGTTTCCAATGTCTGGCTCAAAAAGGGAAGGAAATTTGTGAAGAAGCTGGATACACGAGGCCTCATCGGCATGTGATAGCACTCGGGTGTCATCCCAGTTCTAGCGGATTTTGCCTAGCCAGCTCCTTCCAAGCAGTGTGGGGCCATCGCCCGGGACAATCCAGAGTGGCAGTTCGTGCACATGCCCTCGTAGGTGACCTTGACCATGGCGCTGCCCATGACAGTGATGAGCTCTTTGGTGTACGGTCTCAGTTTCGTGTGGATGGGGCTCAGGGCTGGTCTGAGTGCCTTGTTGCACCACAGTCTCTCAAACATCTTTTTACTCATGATGGATTGGCTAGTGCCAGTGTCCAGTTCCATGGCTACAGGTAAGCCATTCAATTTTACATTTAGCATTATAGGTGGACATTGTCGAAAATGTGTGCACCCCGTGTACTTCAGTATCTGCCTCCTCTGAGGCTCGAAATTGCTTTGATCCACCATGGACTGATCTTCCTCTGCCACGTGGTGGTTAGCAGGTTTTTCAGAGCATGCAGCTCGTCTGCAAGCTCGTTGGAGGTGCCCGATTGTTCCACAGCTCTTGTAAACATACCCTTTGAAGCAGCATGAATAGGCTGAATGGAAGTCTCCACAACGCCAACAAGGTGTGAATTGCCTTGCATTCATCCTTTGTTGGGGACTCAGTCATCTGGGTCACCTGAGGCCTGCTGGCAGTTGCAGACTCGTAGTTGCTGCCCTGTACATTTTTGCTCGCAAACACAGTTCCAGTTAATTTATGAACATTGCTAGCACTTGTGTGCTGAGAGATTTGTTTGGTGTTATCACTGGTGGACATAAACGCCTGTGCTATCGCAATGGCCTTACTGAGGATCGGTGTCTCTGCAGTCAAAAGTTTTCATAGGATAGTCTCGTGGCCAATGCCCAGTACAAAAAAGCAACTGCCGCAGGTAGCCATCAAACTCACATTGTCCTGCAAGTCACCTTAGCTCGGCGACATAGCTCGCCACTTCCTACCTTCAGATCGCTGGCACGTGTAGAACCGATACTTCGCCATCAGTAGGTCGGTGCCCCGCAGACCGTGAGGAGAACCGCTCTCCTTTTTGCATCGTTTCCTTCTCCGTCCAGCTCGTTGGCTACAAAGTACTGGTCTAGTCGTTCGACATAGGCTTCCCAGTCCTCACCCTCCGAAAACTTCTCCAGGATGCCCACAGTTTGCTGCATCTTTGCGTTGGATTCGTATACTCGTCGCCAGTTGTTGTGTTCCTAACACAGATGAGACTGCATATAGGGAGGTTAAAGTAACAGTGACCTCAGTCTTTACTAAGACACTCCAGAGTGAGGAACAGGCCTTAGGGGCCGGCTTATAGTGCTCCCAAGGGATGCTGGGATCCCTTGGGACTTCAGGAGATGCGCTCCCTGGTGGTGGAACATGGGAGTGCATGCTTTACAGATACACAACACCCACCATTTCCTGGTCTATAGAATTACACCTAGTAGTGTAATGGCACCTCTATTGTTTCTTAACTCTAGCCATATAGATTCTGTCATTGACCCCTCCGGGACATCCTCCCTCTCCAGCACTGTAACATTCTGCTGAACAAATACTGCCATAGCACCTGCTATCTTTCCTTCCCCATCTTTCCTGAACACCTTATAACCAGGAGCATTTAATACCCAACCCTGCCATTTTTTTTTAGCCAGGTCTCAGTTAATGCCACATCATATCCCCATGTGGCTATTTGTGTCTGCAGCTCACTTACCTGATTTACTTCGCTTCGTGCATTCACATATACATTGTAAATCCATCTTAGACCATCCGGTATTTTCTAAGTTGGACCTAATACCTTGCTATTTCTTACTTTAGTATTCTCTGCGTCTCCTAATCGTTTGAGCACTTTCCCCTTGCTAATGTTACACCCTGGTGCTCAAACCCCTGCTAAATTAGTTTAAACCCTCCCCAACAGCACTAGCAAACCTCCCTGCAACAATATTGGTTCTGGTTCTGTTGAGATGCAACCCATCCGGCCTGTACAGGTCCGACAGCTCCAGGAATCTGAAGCCCTATCTCCTGCACCATCTCTCCAGCCACGCATTCATCTGCTCCATCCTCCTATTTCTATACTCACTTGTGTGTGGCACTGGGAGTAATCCGGAGATTACTACCTTTTATCAACTGTAACACTCATCTGGTTGCCAAACTACCTCTTGCCAAAGAATGGCAGTTCCAGTCTCCGTTGAGGCAGATCTGCTGCTCAAAATCCTGGAATTATCAACCAAGTAGAATGACTACAGATCAATACAGCAGTTCTAGCTGCAATATCCAAAATGTCCAGGTCTCACTGTCCAATTATCTCTAGGTTGGCCCACACCTAATAGATGACATTTGTGTTATTTACTTGTCATATACCAACAGCTAAATACTATAGAATCTTTAGAGGAATATAGGAAGTTAAGAGGCAAAATTAAAAAGGATATTAAGAATGCTAAGAGAGAGCATGAGAAATATTTGGCCAGTAAAATTAAGGAAAACCCCAAGATGTTCTATAAATATATTAAGAGTAAAGAGTAACTGAAGAAAGGGTAGGGCGTATTAGAGACCATGAGCATAATCTTTGTGTGGAGGCGGAAGATGTTGGTAGGGTTCTTAACGAATACTTTGCATCTGTTTTCACAAAGGAAAGGGGAATGCAAATACTGCTATCGAGGAGGAGTGTGATATTCTGGATGAAATAAATATAGAGAGAGGGGAAGTATTAAGGGGTTTTGCAGCATTGAAAGTAGGTAAGTCCCCAGGCCAGGATGAAATGCACTCAGGCTGTTGAGCGAAGTAAAAGAGGAAATAGCAGAGGCCTTGACCATCATTTTCCAGTCCTCTTTGGATCTGGGCATGGTGCTTGAGCATTGGAGGACTGCTAATGTAGTACCCTTGTTTAAGAAGGGAAAAAGGGATAGGCCGAGTAATTACAGGCCTGTCAGCCTAACCTCAGTTATGGGAAAATTATTGGAAAAAAATCCTGAAAGACAGGATAAATCTGCATTTGGAAAGGCAAGGATTAATTAGGGACAGTCAGCATAGATTTGTTAAGGGAAGATAGTGTTTGACTAACCTAATTGAATTTTTTGAGGAGGTAACCAAGAGGGTCGATGAGGGTAGTGCGTACGATGTAGTATATATGGACTTTAGCAAGGCTTTAGAAAGGCCCCACATGGTAGACTGGTCATGAAGGTTAAAGCCCATGGGATACAGGGCAAACTGGCAAGTTGGATCCAAAATTGGCTTGGAGGTAGGAAGCAAAGGGCAATGATTGATGGATGTTTGAGAGACTGGAAGGATGTTTCCAGTGGGGTTCCGCAGGGCTCAGTACTGGGTCCCTTGCTTTTTGTGGTATATATCAACGATTTAGATTTGATTATAGGGAGTATGATTAAGAAGTTTGCAGACGACACTAAAATTGGCTGTGTGGTTGATAATGAAGAGGAAAGTCATGGGCTGCAGGAGGATATCAATCTACTGGTCAGAGCAGTGGCAAATGGAATTTAATTCAGAGAAGTGTGAGGTGATGCACTTTGGGAGGGCTAATAAGGAAAGGGTCTACACATTAAGCGGTAGGTCACTTAATAGTGTAGATGAACAAAGGGAGCTTGGAGTGTTTGTCCACAGATCCCTGAAAGTAGCAGGCCAGGTCGATAAAGTGGTTAAGGAGGAAAAGGGAATGCTTGCCTTTACTGACCAAGGCATAGAATATAAGAGCAGGGAGGTTATGCTTAAATTGTATAATACTTTGGTTAGGCCACAGCTAGAGTACTGTGTGCAGTTCTAGTCGCTGTATTATAGGAAGTGTAGAAGGGCAAAATTCGTAGGAATCTCCTCCCTCCCCGGTGTTTGGACTCATTGGAAAGGAAATTTAATTTGAAACTATCTACTAGAAAGTTCAAAATCCTAAAGTGCACATGGAAGAAACTATAAACTTTAATTGAATTTGGGATTTTACAAAGCAGATTGAACCTGTGGGGGCAGGGCTAAGGAACTATTCCTCAAAGGCGGCAGTTTGATTATTGAAACTGCCTGGGGCATTGAGACTAAAGTAAATTGTCTGGAAAATGGATACTCAAAAACCCTTCTCCACAAGAGACATTAACATTGCAACAATTAACTCAGAGATGGTCAGCCATCAACCTGAACCTGGAAAGCCATTTTCAGCCTATGCATAAAAACAAAAGGCTCACTCTAGCCTGCATGCAAAAACCAAGCACAAAGAACATTGCAATTACCAAGCTAATATTTCCATCAAGAAACAGATTTAGAAGGTCAGCCCACCCGAGACATATTAACTTTTAACGAGCCTGCCAAAATATGGCAGAATTCTCAGGCCCGCCTAAATTAAACAAAGAATTCTGGACTGATTTGGCGCGAAGATTAAGACATCTCAAATGTATAACTGGGCCCTGCTTTAACAAAGGGTATGCTTGTGCTTTGCTGCTGCTTATGCCTCGAGAGACACTGCTTGTGCTAGTGCCATACTACGCCTATGCCATCAAGAAGGGAGAGAAACCAACGCGACAGTTGTAAACTAACTTCTCCAGCCTCGATGTCCTGAAATTGAAAAGGAAGGAAGACCACCACCATCGTGGCAGCAACCGACCACAGCCAACGTGGTACCACTAAAACCACCGCGATTGACCAACCTTGAAACAAATCTTCACAAGGTAGAAACCGAAGAATCGAAAGTTTCCACTCTACAATCTAGGCTTGACTACCAACAGGTGAAAACGTTACCTAAAAGGCCTTTGAAACCTATTTGTAACGCAAGAAATCGGGTACGTACCCCACAAATCCAAAACGCGCCTTACCGCATCAGCAGACTCAACCCAACTGAAGATTGCGCAGTAAGAATCTTCTCCGATGTTTGGGGTATGGCAGGCAGAACCTACAGAATCCAACGAACCCCGAACTACCGCTAACTGACCAGAAAGGATTGCTAAGTATAGCCCCTGTCTGCCCTGGAGTCTAACCTAGCCAGTATTAGGTATTTGCGAGGTGGGAGATGTAATTTTCACTGCAACCCCTTTGAATGCGTAATGTAATGTTCTTTGTGTAATTATAAGTGTGACATTGATTTTATTAAGGATAAGAAAATACAAAGTTTTTTTGCACCAAACCAGTGGTCTTCTGCACTTTATCACATCCCCCAAATAAATCCAGAGTCTAGAACCCAAGGGAGTGGGAGCAATTCGAACCGCTCAAATAGGTCAGAGGTGAACCTGGCCCCCGAGACCACCGCTTACAGAAGGATGTGATTGCACTAGAGAGGGTGCAGAGGAGATTTACTAGGGTGCTGCCTGGAATGGAGAATCTTAGTTATGAGGACAAATTGGATATGCTGGGTTTGTTCTCATTGGAACAGAGGAGGTTGAGAGCAAACCTTATTGAGGTGTACAAAATATTGAGGGGCCTGGACATAATGGATAGGAAGGGTCTATTTCCATTGATGGAGGGGTCTATTACGAGGGGGCATAGTTTTAAGATGGTTGGTGGAAGGTTTAGAGGGGATTGGGGGGGGGGGGTGGGGAGGGGCTTCTTTACGCAGAGGGTTGTGGGGATCTGGAACGCGCTGCCTGGAAGAGTGGTGGATGCAGAAATCCTCACCACTTTTAAGAGATGATTGGATGGGCATTTGAAGTGCAGTAACCTGCAGGATTACGGACCTAGAGCTGGTAATTGGGATTAGGCAGGATGACCTTTTGTTGGACGGAGCAGATATAATGGTAAGTACTGCAGGGGATAGAATACGGCCAGGGTAATCTGGACGAGTTTCGATCGCCTGGATGGATCAGAGAGGAATTTTCCTAGATTTTTTCTCCCTAAATTGGCCTGGGTTTTTAATCTGGTTTTTGCCTCTCCCAGGAGATCACATGGTTGGGGTGGAGTGTAGAATGTTTCAGTATAAAGGATGTCGCAGTTGTGTGAGGCGGAATGGTTGGGCTGGGTGCTCTTTGCCTTTCAGTCATTGTTCATAGGTTTATATGTAACCTTTAAGGATGCTGACCAAAGGCCGTGTGGCTCTGTTGGTCGGCGCGGACACGATGGGCCGAAATGGCCGCCTTCTGCGCTATAAATTTCTGTTTCTACTTGTATATAAATTGCAGGCTGCAAGCATCATAAAACCTTATCCACTAAACAGTTTGTACACTTTATCCCACAGATATAGGGGTATTTCTAATGCAGATGAATTATCAGAAATCAAACAAAAACATGATATTCAATACAGATTTTGAAACCAAGAATTAACATTGGCCAGTGGCTGAGATGGAATCAGCAGGGACTGAACGAATTGAAATAGACTGGTAACTCGAGAGAAGAAAACTTTGCTCATAAAACTGTTGCAAACAAGGAAGAGAAAGAAAAAAAAAAGAGAAGAGAACTTTGCTACAGACCTGAAAATAGACCGCAGGAAAAATTTTGGACTGTAAAAGAGAAGAATCAACAAAGACTTCAACTTTTTTGATGTAAGAGAAATATATACTACCAAAGAGAAAAGAAAAATAAATGGTCCTGAGAAAGATGTTATTTCCAGCTGGGTGCTGCATGGTCATCAGACTTGTATCTGACTTTGTAAAGCAACAGCACTTGCAACTATTATCTGGCATGAATGAATGCACGTGATGTGTTTGTTTCTTCTCTTCTCTCCCCTGCCCCCTTCTTCTTCTACTCTTCAAGGTGGCGACTTATATGGATATAAAATGTTGGTACAGTATGGATTTTGTATCAACTGTACAGATGTAGACAACACCAGGATTCTTCAGTAACTGGTTAATTATGTGATTCCTTCCATTTTTAGTTCTCTTTGGCAAACCAATAAAAATCGTAACTAGAAAAATGAAATGGATTTGCAATTTTAAAACAATTATATATAATTGTATGAACAGGATCACTTTATTTATATCCAAAATGTCCACTGACTGGTTTTGCTGAATAAACTTCCTGCTATTTTCATCTACAAGCTTTCCTATGAGTACTGACCGTGTTCCACTCTTCTGTTTCCGTTCTGAAACATACTCATTGCCTCGAGGTTGAGAGCACATACACCACGCATGAATGCTTTTTTCATAGAATCAGTATACTTGTCCTTTTCAGCTAACAACCGTTTTATCTCTGCTCTTGCTCGTTCCAGTTCTTCCTTTGACTAAAATTTCAAATGAAAAATGTTTTGAGAACAAAATAGGACTGTAATTTTCAACAATACATATCTATTTCCATCGTGTACATTTGGGATCACATTGGTCTAATTGCAATATCATCTCCCTGCTAATATGCTCTCTCTTTTCAAGTCTCCAAAGTCCCTCAAATGAACTTAAAAAAAAAAATCAGAAGTCAGTCTTTATTCTTCACATTTTTTACTGTACATACAGCAGTGCTCCCAAAATATATGTACGTACACCTACCCTCCCCCCACCAAAACATATCAGTTTAACAATTTCCGCATTTTTCTTGGTGCATTTCAACTTGCTTTTAAACAAGGAAAGTTTTGTATCCAAAATTATAACATGTTCCTTGCAGATTGCCCCCTTGCTTTTTCCCCTTTAATGCTCCTCTTGGGAGGAATGGAGGTCATTTTCTTGGGTCTACAAAACAAATGCAGTAATAAATATTTGCATTTCCATTGGCAAAGTCACAATGACTATGCCGAAGTGTTTAAATAAAAGCAGGATTTGATTTTGATTTTGATTTCACAAACACATTAACCATACTTCTGTCCTTTTCTAGTTTCAAATAAAAATGGTTTGAGAGGGCAGGAGGGAAAGAGTGGCATCAGGAGAGGAAAGAATCCTACTTCTGTTCCAGAGTCATTTCCCAACACCAATTTTCATGGAACACAGTTTTGCAGCAATCTCTTTGGTTGTGTACCATTGTGTGATTGGCTAATGGTGCAGGGTTTTCGGCTTGCTTACCCTATTACCATACACTACTGGCTTCAAAACCGAGAGGGAAACACTTCTAGAGGGTTTCTGATCATCCCTGTAACTTTGGTGGAAGAGCCACAAAGAATCCTAAAAAAGTAGAAGACAGACAAAGTTTGGGCGTACAAGCCAGGGAAGCCATGTGGAAATTTACCCCCACCTCCACAGATGTTTTGCATTACACATGTGTATTACTGAGTCCCAGCTGACAAACTACATTTATAAAAACTTTTCCAAGTTGTTCACTGGTACTTACTGCATCAAGTTTATCCTCGTAGTCCCTGGACAGCTGGATACAGACCTCCTCAGCACGAGCTTGACATGCTTTTTCTACCCTGTCTTTCCATTCTGTCTGCATTTCTGATTTCCAAGCCGTACACACTTTCTTCATCAGACTGAATCTATAATGCTTGTCAGCCAGAGCAGTTGCATAATCCTGGAACAGATGAGCCAGAATTACTACTAAAATTGTGGTTGCAAATGGATAGCAAAAATACATAGTTTCAGTAAAACTCAAACCATTATAAAATTACGCCAAATTTTCCCCATTTCACCCTAAGGGCCCAAGTTTCTGATATCGACTAGAACGGCACACCTCCGAGAGGCCCTCCTATTTTGTGGAATGAAAAGCGCGCCAAAAACTTACCTCGCGATTCTCCGAGTGCAGCAGGCCTGTTCAGCAGTCAGCGTGACGCAGCACACCAGCAGTGGGCGGAGCTACAGCCCTGGGCCAAAAAGAGTGCCGGCAGCTGTATGCGTGTGCAGTAGAGTCTCCTGGCCCCCAGATTCTGTGTGCGTGTACTGCTGGCTGTGTGGGAGGGGCCCGAAGCATGCAGCCCCGAGCCCTGGCCGGGCTCCTGGAGCGGGCAGAGTGCCGATATCCAGTCTGTAGCACGCAGCTCCTAGCCCTGGCCGAATGGGTTCCTGGAGCGGGCAGAGTGCCGATTTCCAACCTGCAGCACGCAGCCCCTAGCCCTGGCCGGGCTCCCGAATGTGTAGGTGAGGTAGGAACTTTTTATTTTTTATTTATTTGGTCATTTATTATTGATGATGGTTCTTTATTTTTAAAAAGAGAAGTGTTTAATTGCTTTGGAAAATCCCCCAATTTCCCTTCTCCTCCACCCCCCCCCCCCAAATCTCTGGCTACCTACGTCTAATTCTGAAGTGCATGCAAGGTTTTTCTGAGCTTACAAAATTCAACACTTATTCCGTTCTAAGTTAGTTTGGAGTCACTTTTCGGTGCCTAAATTTGCAAAACAGGCATAAGTGGCTGGCAATGCCTTTTGAAAAAAAAAACTGAACTAAAACAAAACTAACTCACTAGAACTGGAGCAAACTAAATGCCGAGAATTGCGATTTCTAAGACACTCCAAACGAAACTAGTTGTTCCAATAGGAGCAACTCCACCCGAAACTTGGGCCCATATATATAAAAAACTGACACCACTTTAAATCATGAAAGATACACATTTAATACATTTTCATTTCAGGTTAGCAGCAGGAAGAGCTTGGAAATATATCCAAATGATTTAACACCTCACTTGTTACTGTAAGCTGAACCATTGAAATTTTACAAACCACTACAATATTAGTATTCAAATTGGACTTGGAAGTTAATTATTTCATTGACCATCACATCATTTATATGAGCTCTATCCTTACAATAAAATAATCTTTTTTTCCCTTCATTTATAACTACGGTTAGCTCTCTTTCAAAAAAATATAACAACTCACTGGATAGAGTAAATGTTGCAGCTATTGATAATCCTTTTATATGTAACATTTCCTTGGACACAAATTGATTTTCTTTGTATAAATAGAGTTTTACTTAGTGGAGATAATCAGCTTAAATAGGATTACTTCATTTCAAATAAGTCATAATTAACCAGCTTCAATTATATTACAAATCAATGCTAGAATATAATACTCAACTAGCCAGGACAAACTATTCTTACAGTATTGACAAGTGAAGATAAGCAGGTGCTTTGAAACTTGCTGCAGCTCCTTCTTAATCCTGCGGGAAAACTCCCTTGTTTAACAAAATGTAGGATTTAAATTACAAAACAAGAAATGGAAATGCTGAAAATACACAGGTCAGCTAGCTTTTGTAGAGAGAAAAGACAGGTTAACATTTCAGATGCAATCCTTCGACATAACTGTATTAGCACGTATTTTAGCAAAATTGGGAAAGGAAACAAAAAGATACTCCACTCTCAGATGAAGTGAAGAGTATGAACAACCTGCTTAAAAGAAAGACAACAAATTGTCAGGTGATCTTTTGTCATTTCAGTGATGGAAAGATAAAAATGTTCAAACATCCAAGGAAGGCGGCAAGAAAATAGGGCACATTGGAACAGAAAAAATAAAGTCTGCAGATGCAGGTCTAAAATCAATACTGAAATGCTGGAAATAGTCTGACTTCTGCAAGGAAAAAAAACAGGTTAATAAAAAGAGGGCAGACCACTCCCACCCCAACTGAAGTACATTCTGACAAAGGGTTTAATAACTGAATTACTGGTTGATCTGCCCTCTTATATCAGAGACAGAGGGAGGCCAGCACCAAGTGTGCAGACACTCCCCATCCATTCCGCCTGCTAACATGCATCCCTCACTGAGCGGATAGCTATTTCCTAAAATTACTACAGTTCAGACCAGGGGACTGCAGAGACCCCAGGGGAAAGATGAGACACTTCCTAAAACGTGTGTTAAGCTTGATTGAAAGTATAGGAGGCCAAAGATAGAGAAGTCAGAGTGGGAATGCGAAGGGCCACACATAAGACAGAACTGAGGTGTTTGGTCACAATCTGCATTTAAGCTTCTCACACCAGTAGTCTTAACTGATGAGAATGGAAAGAGTATACTAGACTAAAAAGGAAGTAAACACAAATTACATTCTCACATGTGCGCGCGTTTGGGGTCGACACAATGATGTGGGAGGAGATGTTGTAGCTTCTGTGGTTACACAGGAAAGGCAGTTGAAAGTTGGAGAGCAGAAAAGTGAATAGGGGCATCCTGGAGTTGGAGAGGGGGAAGGAAGATGTCAGAGAAAGGGGAAAGGAAACTCTGCTGTAGGTGGTAGATGAACAGATGAATGTAGAGAGGCTGGTGAGATGGAAGGCGAGGGCAAGGGATCCTGTAGATGAAAGCAGAGGCATGGAAAAAAGGCTTGATGCAGTCAAGAGCCCCGTTGAAGAAAACTTAGCTCAGGAAAAGGAACATTTTGGAAGCTCCGATGTGGAAGGTTTAATTATCAGAGTAGACGAGACAGAGGGGGCAAGTTTCGGCCCTCCTTTAGAACGCCGCGCCTCCGAGAGGCACGCCTGTTTGCTGGAAGAAAAAGTGCGGCTAAAACCTATCTCGGTATTCTGTGATCGTTCTCGGACCTGATCCAGATCGGCGTGGCGTCTCAGCAGCTGCGTGGGGTGGGAACCAAAGCGTGGCGCCGAAGATCTGCCAGCAGGGGGGCGGGGCTACCTCACAGCAGCACATTTAGTGCCGGCAGCCCTGTGCATGCGCGCTGGAACGCATGCGCAGTGGGCACGCAGCCATTTTGAGGTAAATAAGGAAAAGTGCTGTTTTGTTTTGTGGAGCTGTGGAAAGGCTTGAGTGAATTTTGGTGATTTTTTTGTGCCTGAAGGAGTGCTTTTAGCACCACTGTTGAAGAAATCACCTGCTGAAATCAGTGAGTGCTGCTTGTTGCTGCTAAACTTCCAGAACATGTAAAATAAGGTCCGTGTGTTTTGAAAAATCAGAGTGTCAATTCAATACAGCAATGGAACAACGTCCACCAAGAACAAAGAATTTCTTGCATGAGGAAGTGGAGACATTAGTTAACGTCATTGAGCAGAGGTGGCAGGAGCTGGATACCAGCAACAAAGGTCGCATAAAAGTGCCACCCAAAGAAATGAAGAAACGCTGGAACCAAGTTGCAGAAGATTACTGCGCAGTGGTGCATATCGACTGGGCCTGTATTCACTGGAGTTTTGAAGGATGAGAAGGGATCTCATAGAAACAGATAAAATTCTGACAGGACTGGACAGGTTAGATGCAGGAAGAATGTTCCCGATGTTGGGGGAGTCCAGAACCAGGGGTCACAGTCTAAGGATAAGGGGTAAGCCATTTAGGACCGAGATGAGGAGAAACTTTTTCACTCAGGAGAGTTATTAACCTGTGGAATTCTCTTCCGCAGAGTTGTTGATGCCAGTTCATTAGATATATTCAAGAGGGAGTTGGATATGGCCCTTACGGCTAAAGGGATCAAGGGGTATGGAGAGAAGGCAGGAAAGGGGTACTGAGGGGAATGATCAGCCATGATCTTATTGAATGGTGGTGCAGGCTCGAAGGGCCGAATGGCCTACTCCTGCACCTATTTTCTATGTTTCTATGCTCTCACTTGTAACTTATTTAATTTTGCACGCAAGAAGTGATCTTGAAGTTTTTAAGTGATCTTAAAGAGTCATATTAAAAAGTAAAGTTTGATACAACAAATATTTTATTACACGAACGTTAACTTTTCAATAAAATATTTTTTCATTAAAAGTGAATCATGTTCCATTAACACAACATAGGAACAACGCCAAAAAATAACATGTCCATGCGCAACAGTTGTCGCAGAGCCCTCAGGCATCAGTAATTGAAGCGTTCACGGATGAGCTGCTGGCGCAGGGCTCGAGCAATCGTTAAAGGAGCACGATGGACCACCCTCTTCCGACCTTGTGCTCTTGCATCAGGCACTTGCATGCTTTCCTGATCGTTGTCATCATCCTCATTCTGCTCTTCCAAACTACTCAGACACTCTCCCCTCATGTGGGTCTTCTGGTTCCACTACCAGCTCCTGCTGCCTCATGATGGCTAAGTTATGCAGCATGCAACTCACAACAGTGAACTGACCGACAAACTTAGGAGAGTATTGCAAGTGGCCTCCGGAATGGTCCAGCAATTGGAAACGCTGTTTCAAGATGCCAATGGTCCTCTCTATGATGCTGCGTGTCGCAATGTGCGCCGTGTTGTACTGATGGTCAGCTTCCGTCCGTGTTACGTGTAGGGGCGTCATGAGCCAGGCGGCGAGGTCGTACTCTTTGTCTCCCAGTAGCCAGCTCTGCCCTTCTGGCTGCTGCTCAAACATGTCAGATATAACGCTATTGCATAGGATGAACGCATCATAGGTGCTGCCGGGGTATCGCGCATGGACTGACACGATGCGCTGCTTGTCGTCACACACGAGCTGCACATTGATAGAGTGGAAACCTTTCCTATTTCGGTACTGCTTGAAATCATTCGCAGGTGATCGCAAGACTATGTGGGTACAATCAACACAGCCCTGTACTTTTGGGAAGCCAGCAATCCTGGAGAAGCCCACAGCCCCGTCATGCATTGCTTGGCCGGTCATTGGGAACTTGAAGTCATTCCTCCGCGCATACGTGCAGCCGTGACCTGGTAAACGCAGGCATCTATTGCACGTTGAGAGATGGCGCACACATCTCCAGTTGTAGCTTGAAATGATCCCGAGGTATAGAAGGAAAGTGCAGCTGTAACCTTCACTTCAACAGACAAGGCAGTCGGCGTCCTCCTTCTGGGTTGTAAATCTGCTCTCAGCAGATCACAGATCTCAACGACAACTTCTCTGTGGAAATGGAGCCTTTTCACACAATCAGCCTCGCTCATGTCCAGATATGAACACCTGGTTCGATATTGCCAACGTGGGTAAGGTCTCCCGCCCATCAGCCTACAGGCTATGATGTTCCTGGTGCGGTGAGCTTTAATCAATTCTCTCCTATGCAGTGAATTGATGGAGAACCATTGTATAATCTGTGGTGTTGATAATGCAGCACTCATACTTGAAGTACAAATTAAACTTTTAAACTTGCTGGCTGGTTCTCTCTCCCGGTGCTTTGTACGCCTCCCCTATCCCCTGGCCAAATGGTCTAAGTCTTCGCAGCTCAGAGGCTGCTGCTGCCAAATTCTACTGCCGTCGCTGTGGCCTGATGCCGCCCCTATCCCCTGGCCGAACGGCCTAAGTCTTCGCAGCTCGGAGCCTGCTGCTGCTTCAGACAGGTAGGAAAATTAAGTGTAATTTTTATTTTCTTTATTTATCATTTATTGTTCAGGATGGCTCTTTATTTGTAGAAGCAAAAGTGTTAAATGCTTGTAAAATTCCCTAACTTCCCCCCCCCCCAATCTCTCGTTCCCTGTGCCTAATTTCTAAAGTGTAGGCAAGGTTTTTCTGAGCGTACAAAAATCTACACTTACTCCATTCTATGTTAGTTTGGAGTAAGTTTTTACTGCCTAAACTTGCAAAACAGGCGTAAGCGACTGGACATGCCCCCTTTTGAAAAATAAATTTTCTAAAATGAAACTATTCTAACTCACTAGAACTGGAGCAAACTAAATGCCGAGAATTGCAATTTCTCAGATGCTCCATTCTAAACTAGTTGCTCCAAAAAAAATAGGAGCAACTCAGGCTGAAACTTGAGCCCAGAGAAACTGGGAGAAAAGGAGAGAGAGTCTTTATAGGAAGCAAAGTGGAACAGAGCAAGTATGAGCTGTGCTGGTAATAGATGTATGTAGCAGGTCATTTGCTAGAGGAAAGAAAGTAGAAATAAAGAAAGAAAAGGAAGCGTCAGAGATGGATTATATCAGGGACAGTATCTCTATTTCACTTATGGCTCTTCTGAATCTCTCTATTTCTGACAATTAGATTGGGAAGGCGGCTAGGGGAGGTTGCGGAGACAGGCTTTTGAAAAAGTGGGGAGAGATGTGGCAAGGTAGAGGAGTTTAGATAGAATTCAAGTGTATAACAGGAAAGGTGGGGAAGACAGACAATTGTCCAGACTCCTTAGGCTAGGATGTAGGGATGCAAGAGGTTGCAGAGGTATGTTACAGGAAGGTCATGAAGGGTATTTAAATATGTGCCACTGCAGAGGGGACCAACTTACATTTCTCCTAGGACGGCGTATGTGACCACACCTAAATAACGGGCTGGTCATTAAAACCAGTACACGTTAAAAAAAATAAATCGGCACAGAAAGATGCCCTTGTTTTGATGCGAAGGTTTGGAGGGTGTCAACAAGAGTATGAATCACGAAGCTTATTTTTTTCAAACTCAAAAGGGAGAAAATGGAAGTCATGCAATTCTCTAATTTTGGATTTTTTTTCCCCCAAAGTGCCACGCCACCACTGAACGTGCCCGGTGAGGAGACGGAGCGTCGGCCTGCAGAATCGCTCCCTCGCCCGGACACAGGGGCTTGGCTTCAAAAGAAGCCCCAGAGAGGGTGGGGGGAGGAGGGGGGGCATGAAAGCCGAACTGAAGGTATGAGAACCCTTACATTATACAGCAGCTTCAAAAAAAAGGTGGTGGGGGGGGGGGAAGCTGAACTGGAGGGATGAGAAGCCTTACACTATACATCATCTTCAAAAAGAAGCCCCGGGGAAGGGAGGGGGGGGGGGGGGGGAAAAGAGTGGTGATGGATGTCGAACCTGTATTCGGACGAGGTGGGTGGGGGGGGGGGGGGGGGGGGGGGCGTGGGCGATTCTGCTGGCCGACCTTGGAGCCCGGTGAGGAGACGTTCGGTCAGTGGTGGGGTGGTACTTTAATTTTAGATTTTTTTCAAAGAATTGCATTAAACTTCATTGCCCCAAATGTCCTCATTGAATGCCTCGTTTCCTGTTCTAAGCAAGCCTAATGCATATGCGCAGACCAGGGTGTAGTCCCCGTACTAGGGCGTCGACCTTGGGGAGAGAGAGAAGCTTTCATTCCTTGTCCTGCTGTTTTGAGCTTCTTGCAAAGCTACAATTTAATTATGGGGGCAATAAATATTGACATTACCATACCTTGTGCAAGCCTTCTGCATGATGGTGCTGCAAAGGAGACGATTGATTCGCCGTCATTGCACGAGGAACCTCAGTGCACATAGGATGATGGGCAGGAGGCCTTACCCACATCAGGTATATTGAGACAGGCGTTCATACCTGCACTGTGTCAGAAGGCTGCGTTTCCGCAAAGTTGTTGTAACCGAGATCTGAGTTAGTAAAAGCAGACCTGCAACCTAAAAGTGTCAGGAGGACTGCTTTGTCAGTTGAAGTAAACGCTACAGCTGCACTTTCATTTTATGCCACAACTGGGGATCTGCGCGCCATTTTTCAACATGCAACACACATCTGCATTCGACAGGTGACTGCTGCACTATATGCCCGGAGGAATGACCTACATAAAGTTCCCCATGACTGCCCAAGTAATGCGTGACTGGGCTGTGGGCTTCTCCAGGATTGCTGGCTTCCCAAAGGTACGGGGCTACATTGATTGTACCCACATCGCCTTGCGAGCACCATTGGAGCATTCCGAGATGTACAGGAACAGAAAAGGCTTGCACTCCGTGAATGTGCAGCTCGTGTGTGATGACAGGCATCTCATCATGTCGGTTGATGTGAGATAACCTGGGAGCACCCATGATGCGTTCATCCTACACGAGAGCGCTATATCTGCCATGTTTCAGCAGCAGCCAGAAGGCCAGAGCTGGCTGCTGGGAGACAAAGGGTACAGCGTTGCCACCTGGCTCATGACACCCCTACGGGTAACCCAGACGGAAGCTGACCGGGAATAAAACATGTCACACATTGCAACACGCAGCATCATAGAGGGGACCATTGGCATCTTGAAGCAGCGTTTCCGATGCCTGGACCATTCCAGAGACTACTTGCAATACTCCAGAGATTGTCGGTCAATTCACTGTTGTGTTCTGCATGCTGCATAACTTAGCCATCATGAGGCATCAGCTGCTGGTAGTAGAAGACCCACCTGAGGTGAGTGTGGCTGATGAGGATGACGCAGATGACGAGGAGGACGACGATGAGGAAGCCATGCAACTATCTGAACCCGGAACACGAGGGAGGAGGGTGGGCCGTCCTGCCCCTTTAACGATTGCTCGAGCCTTGCGCCAGCAGCTCATTTGTGAATGCTTTGCTGCCTGAAGGCTCAGCGGCAACTATTTCAAATGGACTATGTTTACTGTTTGGACCTGTTCCATAATGTTGTGATGTGTTAATGGAACAAATAATGGAAATGATTCTTTTTTAGTACAAAAAGTTGTGTTAATAATGAAAATGATTCAGTTATAATTTAAATTATATTTTATTCAAAAGTTTAACACTTTTTTTTGTGCATAACAAATAAAAACATTATTGTATCCAATTTTAACATTTTCAGTTAAGATCACTTACAAACTTTTAAACTTGTAAACTTGCATAACTTACAAAAAACTTTTAATTTGAGAACAGTTAGAATAACAATAAGAAGAAAGGTTTCTCCCATTTCTCTTCCACCTTATTCGCAGACCGCCCGCTGCGCTTGGTCTTGTTGACTCCACCCCTGCCTGCAGGTGGTGGCGCAGAGTTTCTCGGGTTGGCACCAAGCTTATTCTTTCGAGCATCTTGGCTAATGCGCACTACTTGATTTGGGGGCGGGGGAGGCGGTGGCGTGGGCAGGCGGTAATGTGGAAGGCCTGGCTTGGGCCTCTTCAGAGGCTGGTCTGGGGATTGGAGTGGGAGTGGCAGTCGATTCTGTCAATGGCCGTGGGGTTTGAGCGCGTTCCCTTATTGCAGCAGCTAACTCCGACATTCCCTTCCTCATGTGCCCTGACAGTACCTCAACTAGCTGCAATGTTCTCTCCCTCATGTTCGCCGACAGTTTCAGCTACCTGCGACATTCTCTCAGTCATGTGCCCGGACAGTGTTCCCATTGTGCGCTGCATCCCACTGGGACCCGCAGCCTCAGATGGTGGGGCCCTGGGTGTGCCTCGCTGCACTCCACTGGAATCCCCAGCCTTGGACAGTGTGAAATCATGGAATGTCCCAACACCCGTACCACTCAGGAAAGGGTTTAGCACCTCAATGGGCAGTACCTGCACCTCTTCCAGAGTGAGTACAAGAATGGGGGCTTCATCCATCCCCTCCCCTTGACGCTCTTGGTCTGGAAGGTCAGATTGAAAAATGTTCCCTTCAGGCTTGTCCACGTCTGAATAATCTTCTGCATCACCTTCAGCCTCATCAGGGTTGGTCTCAAGTTCTTCAAAATATAACAGAACCGACAAATGGTTAACAGCAGAGGAGGGGGCAGGGTGGCATGAGTAGGCTCACATAACGCAGGCAACAGGCTCATTTGAAGGATCACGATGAATGATAGCACATTGCATCAACCGAAGTGTAGTTGACGGAGACATCCCCATGAACCGAAGCATGGCTAGTCCGCACTGTACTTAACATTTAGCAAAGCCAGACTGTGGAATGTGCAGGACTTACCCTGACCCTCAAGTGTGGTCCCAGCTTGTGCAGTGGTGGTTGCTTTTCTCCAGGCGGGACCCATCCCATCAACGACCCTGTCTTCCAAGGGTGTCAGTGGGTGCAGATTTGCTGGGCCTCCTCCTGGCTGAGTTCTTTCCTTTTTGTTGTGTGCCACCTTCCTCTGCAAAGATGAAAATATAATGTCAGTAGGTGTCTTTCTGCTGGGTGGGACATATACAGACGGTCACATTTACAATTGCAATTCCAGTGAATAAATTAAAATATTACTTACATTAACTACTTGACCAAGGTCCTGCCACTTGTTGCACTGGCCTCCAGACCTCAGGGTGGTCACCACTGCACAGTAATCTTCTGCAAGTTGGTTCCAGTATTTCTTCATTTCTTTTGGTGAAACTTGTGTGACCTCTGCTGGTGTGCAGCTCGTGCCATCTGGCCTCAATTACAGTAACTAGGGCCCAAGTTTCCCCAATAAAAAATAATGCAGTCACTTGCTTGGATGCCCGTTTTTTTTTGGCCTCTCAGCGCTGAAAATAAAAATCCTAAGTTTTCTTCCAGCATGCGCACCTTCTGGCGCTGGCGCTACCCGAGCGGATCTCGCAGGACGGGGCTTCCAGTGTGCGCCAGAACCGCACAGCGCATGCGCTCAAAAAAAAAAAGGGCAACTAATTGCACAGCATGTGCAAAAAAAATTTCTTCTCAAAAACGCACTGCGCATGCGCACAAAAACAAGAAAAAATTCTCTGCGTAGACCTTTGGCCGGGGACTAGCAGCGACTGTAGTCGACATCGAGAAGAATCGGGAGATTGCTGTACTGGGTGGCAAAAGGCGACTCCTCCGATTTGTCGGCTGCTTTTTCAAACTTGGAGATTTTAAAAAGTGCGGATTTCTCGAACTGCAGGCAAGAGTTTTTCCTACGGTGCTTCTAAGGTCTGTGTGCCAGTTTGAAAAATGTTGTTCTTGTGGAAAGTTTGCCTTATGCACAGAAATAGCGTGCAACCTTGTTTTACAGGTACACCAGCGCCAGAATTTATGGCACTAAACATTCTGGCACTGGTAGTAGACGCCGGCGCCCCAACAGTGGGGAATCTTTGAACTGAGCTTCGGCGCCATAAAATTCACTTGGTGCCGAAAAAAGGCGCCCAGTGATGGGCAAAAAGATTGGGCCCTAGTGCCTCCATTTCATCCCGAGAGAAATTCTTGGTCCTTGAACTGCATTGTATATTGTATTGCAGCTCCGATTTTTTCAACAAGAATTAAAGTTCTCACACACAAGTGGCTCTTTAAAATGGCCAAATGCAGACCGGGAGCTGTACTGGGCGTGAGCGCCCATAGCAGTGACGTAAAAAAACGTCCTTTTTTTCTGCGCACACACAGAAGGGGGGTGGTAGCATCGTTTTTCGGCACATTCATTAGGCTCCGCCCACCCGAAGCTAAAGGACAGGCTGCACGGTGCTAATTTCAAAAAATAGAACACAGAAACTTGGAAATTATTTTTTTGGAGTAGGCGGGGCCAAAAAAAACAGGCATAAACTCTTGCAATACACCAAAAAAACAGCATTGGGGAAAATTGAGCCCAGTATTTTAGACACTCAAATAGTCAGTTCTTAAAAAAAAGCATCTCTTGAAAAATTGAAAAATTGTATTCTGTTCATTCTGATGCTTGTACATTTCTATCATTTTCTGGTTTTAATTCAAATAAGCCATAAAATACAAAAATATTGGATTATTATAGAATATTTAGTGATTTCTAAATAATATGTTGGACGTTAACTTTGCATGTAGCCTTGGTTTGAATTAAAGAAAAAATTCAATAAACTTGTATGGGTAATGCTATTGATTTAGTTTTTCATTCTAAATCAGGCACACAACATTTTTTATTGACATGAACTGTTGCATGCGCTCTCTCGCTCTGATTAATGGAATATACAGATGAAACACACATTTTGGATTAATCATTTTAGAGATGCCGCGACGATGAATAGCATACCAATTCATGTTACCAGAGACAAATTTCATGATTTCTTTCAAGGAATTCTGCACAAAATGTCTTCACCCCATCTGTTTACAATCATGGAAGTTCACTTAATAAGCTTAATGAGCTTATCCAATTTTCATACCGAGACTTTATACATATAAAATGGTCATGGTGTCCTTCACACAAAAAATATTAAAGGCACGTCTAACATACTGTCTTATACAAGGACAAACCCAATAAAAGATTCCATTAGTGAATTAAATGAACAAGCATCAATGTCATCATCCCAGAACAGATTACTGTAACTATACAGATATAGCCACACTTCTTATCTCAAATTCCCTCCGAGTGCAGCAGTTCCATTGCCAACTTCAATATATTACATCTGGCCCTGCATCCATAATGAGTTGCATTGTTTCCCATCCCAATCCCTCCAATCACATAATTATTGGTCTTATTGTGACACCACTGCTCTGATGATGTGACAATATACAAACTGCACTGGCGATTTTTAAAAAGATTAGTTACCAACACAAGCCAATGAACCCAATTAAAAAAACATCACAAATAGGACAATGATACAAGGTCAGTGATGAAGTCAGAAGAACAGTACAGCTCATTCCCCGATTGAAGTAAAACTTTCAGCTCTGAATAAAAACAGATACATTTTAAAACTACTTTCTCAACTCTTGCCAATTTCCTCCCCTCCTGAAGGTATTAACTCCTTGCATACATGCACTCTTCCAACAGGGGCAACTATCAGGACTTGGGAGTGCTGGTTGATTTTTCCCTTTCTAATCCAAGGATGCTGAGCCCAACAGTTGTACTGCTACCATGGCTGAAAACATCTAACTCTGTACAGACTGGGGATTGAACACACAAGGCCATTATATACTTGGCAAGGCAATGTGGAGCTTTTATTTTTGAAATTGCTAATTGGTAGCATATATTTTGTAGAATTCCTTTAGAAAAAAACAAGTTCTTCTCCAATGTCATCATTAATTATGCATGTTCTACACAAGAGCAAATTCTACACAAACTGTCTACTGTCTGGACAGCAATTTTTAAGCTCAACTGAAGGCTGTATATCATGGGTAAATTTATAACATCCAGGATTATGTTGCAATTCAGATAAAATATCAGTTAAAGAGGAAAGTATATTTAAATAGCTCTGATCAGACCACAGGGAATCCATTGAAACATTGGTTGATATTTTGATTATAAACACTAATATTCTCAGCTGTTCAAATCTTTTTTCCCCCACAACGAAAATAATCTGATATCGGAACGCAACACATTAAATATAGTTATTACACCAGTCTATTCACTTACTAAAAAAATAGTTCTGCTACCCATTTGCATCGTGAGCCAGATTTAAATAAGTTAATACACTGGGGATAGCTGAAAAGTTAGTTACCCAAGTCCACATTCTTTAAATATAAACAAGGCAGGATTTTGTCATTAGGTATTCTGCAGCACACAGAATCTGTCAACAAACTAAAATTTAACAATCACAGGTCAACAACAGTTCACCCGTACAGCTGGTTTTGAAATGACACATTTTGCAGGCATTTCTGACACATACTTCCATTTTTGCTTCTGAATGTTGAAGTCGCCACTGTGTAAATCTACGCATCAGTTCAATCTTCTCTTTCAGATTCTTAATTCCATGAATCAAATTGGAGATCACCTTTGTGGATAAAATAAAAAGCAATGCAGCAATTACTATTGAGCCTCATTTTATTGATTTTACTTCTGAAAGAATAATTAAATCTATTCAAAGAAGGTGGTCTGTTTGTTTCTTTTTAAATTCTGCATTTTCAAGATGCATAGTGGTCCAGTCAGATTTTAGTCAGTCACTTTGAAGATCAAAAGATCGAGCCATAATTTGAGTCGGTCATTAGTTAGCCTTCCCAGTTTAATCTCGACGATATGTTGTGCCGCAAGTTGTTGCAAGTTCAAGCTGAAAAACTTGCGAGGGAAACCAGGCATCTGGGACCCGAGTGAGCAGTACTAGCAACTGTGTATCTTCTTAACCAATCAGACTGAAGAATTGTGAAATTAACAGCACAAGGAAGTGTCAATTAGAGAGGGTGAATTCAATGTCAAATCAGGTACAGAAAGAAAGAGAAGGCAAGAAAAATGGGATTGAGCGAGAGAAGACAGAAAGGAAAGGAAAAGTTTTAATTTTAAATTTCACATTTTTAAAATATCCAACAATGAAAACTTTTAGGAACGAGACTCCACACTTGTTTACAGTTAATTTTCGGTGCCAGAGAGATGGTGGCCAGGCAGAGAAGTTGAGTGCTCAGGTTGAGTGAAAAAGGGATTGAGGGAGCAAGAGTTGGGTTGTCTAGACTTGGTGGGTAGATAGGGAGATATGGTCCTCTGCTTCCACTCCTCGAGTTCCTTCTGCTCGTCCTATTAAAAGGTTTAAGTTCCTAATGCTCATCATCATAGACAGTCCCTCGGAGTCGAGGATGACTTGCTTCCACCTAAAAGTGAGTTCTCAGGTGACTGAGGAGTCCAATGCAGGACCTACAGTCTCAATCACAGGTGGGGCAAACAGTGGTTGAAGGAAAGGGTGGTCGGGGAGCCTGGGTTGAATCAGGCTCCTTCCGCTGTCTACGCTTGCTTTCTGCTTGTTCTCGGTGATGGGACTTGAGGTGCTCAGTGCCCTCCCGGATGCTCTTCCTCCACTTAGGGGGGTCTTGGGCGAGGGATTCCAAGGAGTCGGTGGAGATGTTGCACTGTCAAGGAGGCTTTGAGGGTGTCCTTGAAGCATTTCCTCTGCCCATCTAATGCTACTCCTGTACTAGCTCCCATTGTTCTCCATCCTTGCTCATTGCCAGCCGCTGCTGTGTTTCTTTGTCCAGTGGCTGCAAGATCCTGCAGCTCTCCGCCCCACCCTAGTCTGTCAGATCCCAGTAATTCTTAGTTTATTATATCAGTAGCTTTCAGAAATTCTAAAGTGGATTGTAATTGTACCTAAAATCAACAGAAAAAAAGGACAATACAAAAAGAAAACAAAATAGCAAGCAGATAAAAATAAAAAAAATCTTCAAGGGAGGAGAAACAAAGCAAAGCACAAAACAAAGGCAGAAAGAGAATCAAGATATGAAGAACCAAGTAAAAAAATACAAAAAGTCCTAATTATTGTTTGAAAATTTTTTTATTTTTATTTACTACACATTTTCCACCATGAATAACCCCAACTGGCAACCCATTCTGTTATCAGCCCAGACTTTCGCCTTTGAGTCAGAAGGATGTGGTTTCAAGTCCCACTCCAGAGACTGGAGCACAAAATCTAGGCTGACACTCCAGTGCAGTACTGAGGGAGAGCTGTACTGTCTGAGATGCTGTCTTTCGGATGACATGTTAAACAAACATGTTAAATCTGCTCTCAGATGGATGTAAACGATCCCATGGCACTATTTTGAATGGCAGAGGAGTTCCACTCACCCCAGTGCTCTAACCAATATTTATCCCTCCACCAATATCACAATATTGTTTACACCTTAAATAGCACTTAAAACCTTTAGGGCTAGAAATTCGGTTCTTGCCGATAATTGTATTTTTTCGCCAAAATTATTGATATCACAATGCTATCGCTATGAAGCTGTAAAAATTGGGAAAAAAAATTCGCAAAATATTTACAAGACACTTATATAGCGAACGTTGCAAAAGAATTAATAAAAACATTGGGCTCAATTTTCCCCAAAGCAGTTTTTGGCATACTTTAAGAGTTATGCCCCTTTTTTTTGGGGTCCAACTACAGCAAAATAAAAATCATCCAACTTTCTCTGTTTGAATTCTTGAATTTGGAGCCGCCTAGCCTTGGGGTGGAGCCCAAGATCTGCGCCAAAAAGATTGGGTTGCCAGTGTCACGAGGGACACACTGCGGACTGAGGCTGTAAAGTGAATCATACAACACATTCCGGCCAGCTCTCAGCAACCTGCACAAGCACATTGCAGCAGCATTCCAGCATTAAATTATTGAAGAGTTTATGCCAAGTCTATTCCCCCACCCTCCCGGTGCTGCTCCTAACCCAGGCCGAAAGGTCTCCCCTACTCCTGATGCCGGTTGCCGCTGCTAGCTCTGGTCGAAGGGCCTCCCTCCTCTTGGTTTCCGTTCCTAATCCTAACCGAAAGGCTTTCTCCCCCCGCCCCCCCTCAGGTGCTGCTGTCCGGGCCTTGGAACTGCATCTGCTGAGCCGATTCTCTTACCTGCGCTGATTTTGTTAACTGGCCAGAAGGTTTTTCCAGAGAGGTCACATACGCAGTCCTAAGAAAAATTGGAGTAAATTGAAGTAAATTGGAGCTGGCCAAATTTGCTTAAATGGATAGAATTGGCGCGGGTGGCAGGTTACGCCCCCAATGAGATTAAAAAAAATAGTAGCCTAAAAAAATCCCACCCAAGTCAATTACGGTAGCGCAGAAACTTAGGGGAAACTTGGAAATGTGAATTTACTCCAAAAAAAAAACGGCGCAGATAATTGGGGAAAATTGAACCCAAATTTAACTTGCCATTTTTTGAAGGTCTTTACCGCTGATCCAAGGGGTGCAACAAAGCTTTTTCATCGACGTTTATTGTCCTAAATACAGATGCGCTCAGAGCCAAATTTTTGACGAAAGCAATTATTTCGAGTCTTGCACGGCGGCGCAGCTCTCGCCAGTGGTATTTGAAAAGTTTCTCTGAATTTTACGCCGAAAACACAAAAAACCCGGTCACAAAATCGCTGAATTTCAAGCGCTTATGGGCTCAATTTTCCCCGTTCATTTGTGCCGTTTTTTTTTTGTTGGCGTATTTATTTTTTTCAGAGCTCTCCCCGGCAATATGGGCCGGTGTAACGGACTTAGTTATGATTTTTCTAGGCCAGTTCTGTTTCGTCATGGGGTGGCATTCCCTCATGTCTGCGCCGGTTTTTTCCCAATTGTTCGCAGTTTGGCCATCATTTTTTTCTCTTGGGACGGGGTATCTGGCCACTCCCGAAAAACCTTCTGGTGAGTTAAGAAAACCAGTACACATTCACAAATCTGCGCTGAAAGACACCATTGTTTTTAAATCGAAGATTTTGGAGGAAGTCAAGAACAGTCAAAATCAATAATAAAGTTCAACTTTTTAAAAAACTTGTCAACGTAGAAGTGCAAATTTGTTGGATTTCAGAAGTTTAAAAAAAACTCACTCACATGCCACCGAACATCTTGAAGCAGGGCTGGAGGTCATAGCTTTGGCCAGCAGGATTTGCACAGACACAGCAGCTCGGGGCTCGGCTACAAAACAAGCCATGGGCGGGGGTGGGGAAAAGAGAGAGGGAGGTGCCGATCGGAAGGCTTGGAGCCCGGGGAGCGAGGCGCCTTCTACACTGTGTGTGGGGGGGGGGGGGGGGGGGAGGGGGTTAGGAAGAGAGAGATGGGGAGAAGTCACAAGACTCCAATTAGTAAAAGGGGGGGTGGAGGGAGGAGAGGATAAGCCACAAGACCTTTGGGTGTGGTCCATCCTTAGACATTGGAGAGAGAACTGCGAACCTGTACTGCCTGCTTTCCTGCCGTTGAGCTTCTTTCAAAGTATAGGGGTAATACCAACAATGCCATACCTTGTGCGAGCCTTCTGCATCATTGTGCTATGTAGGAGACAATTGATTCGACTTCATCGCATCAGGAACATCAGAGCTCTTAGAATGCTGGGCAGGAGGCCTTACCCACCTCGGGTATATTGAGACAGGCATTCATACCTCCACCTGAGTGATGCTGACTGCGTCAGAAGGCTGCGTTTCTGCAAAGAAGTTGTAACTGAGATCTGCGAGTTGGTCGAAGCAGACCAGCAACCTAGAAGCATCAGGAGGACTGCTTTGTCAGTTGAAGTGACGGTTACAGCTGCACTTTCATTCTATGCCTCCGGATCGTTTCAAGCTACAACTGGGGGTGTGTGTGCCATCTCTCAACATGCAACACATGTCTCCATTCGCCAGGTCACGGCTGCACTGTACGTGTGTAGAAATGACTATTCCCCATGACCGCCCAAGCAATCCATGACAGGGCTGTGGGCTTCTCCGGGATTGCTGGCTTCCCAAAGGTACAGTGCTGCATTGATTGTACCCACATCATCTTGCAAGCACCGCTGAAGGATTCAGAGATGTACAGGAACAGAAAAGGCTTCCACTCCATTAATGTGCAGCTCATATGTGACGACATGCATCATATCATGTCAATCAATGCAAGATAACCTGGCAGCACCCATGATGTGTTCATCCTACCAGACAGCGTTAGATCTGCCATGTTTCAGCAGCAGCAGCCAGAAGGGCAGAGCAGGCTACTGGGAGACAAAGGGTACGGCCTCGCCACCTGCCTCACAACACCCCTACACATATCCCGGACGGAAGCTGACCATGAATACAACATGTCGCACATTGCGACGCGTAGCATCATAGAGAGGACCATTGGCATATTGAAACAGCGTTTCCGATGCCTGGATCATTCTAGAGTCTACTTGCTGTACTCCCCTGAGATTGGTGGTCAGTTCACTGTTGTGTGCTACATGCTGCATAACTTAGCCATCATGAGGCAGCAGCACCTGGTAGTGGAAGAACCACTTGCGGTGAGAGTGGCTGATGATAACAAAGTGGAAGATGCAGGTGACGAGCAGGAGAAGGAGGATGATGACTACGATGAGGAAGCCATGCAAGTGCCTGAGGCCAGAGGAGGGCGGGCCATTGTGCCCCTTTAATGATTGTTCGAGCTTGTGCCAGCAGGTCATCCGTGAACACTTTACTACTGCCCGAGGGCTCAATGACAACTATTCCACATGGACATGTTTACCGTTTGGAGCTGTTCCATAATGTTGTGTTGATGGAAATGATTCAGTTTTAATGTAAAATATATTTTATTCAAAAGTTTAACAGTTCTTTTGTACTTAACTTTAATAAAATTATTCTTGTATGAAACTTTACTTTAATATCACTAAGATCACTTAAAAACTTTATCACATAACACTTGTAAATTTCCATAATTTACAAAAAACTTTTAATTTGAGAACAATTACAACAGTAACAATAATAAGAAAAGCAGCAGCAGCAAAGAAAGGCTGCACCCATCTCTCATCCCCTGCATTCTAAGACCGCCCGCTGCACTCGGTCTTGTACACTCCACCATCAGGCGGTGGTGCAATGTTTCTGGGCTTGGTACCAAGCTTATTCTTTTTAACATCTCAAGATACTGTGCACCTCTCGAGGGTTGGGTTTGTGGAGGGGGGGCAGCTTCAGACGACAAGTTGGAGGGCCTCGGCGGCAAGTTGGAGGACCCAGCTTTGGGATCTTCAGAGGCTGGTGTTAGGATTGGAGTGGCCAGGACAGTTGATTCTGTCAATGGTCGTGGGGTCTGGGCATGTTCCCTTATTGCAGCAGCTAACTCCAACATGCCGTCCCTCATGCGCCCTGACAGTGTCTCAATGATCTGCAACATTCCCTGCCTCATGGTCAGTGACATGGTTTACACTACCTCTGAAATTCCCTCCCTCATGGCCACTATTCCCTCACCGATGGTCCCGGATATTGTTCTCATTTCTTGTGTCATTACTGTCTCCCGACAGTGCCACTACCTCATCACTCACCCTACTGATGGAGTGATTGGGTAAGGTCAATACTCTCCGCACTCAATGACATCATCTGAACCACATCTGTTAGATCCTGCACCTCAGGAGAGCGCGGTCGAGCTCCCCTTCCCCTCCTCCCTAAGGGTGTGGCTTGCACCCCAACACTGGGGCTCGCAACTTCGGAAGGTGGGGTTCTGGGTGTGCCTCACTGCACCTCACCACTGGGACCCGCAACCTCAGCAGGTGTGAAACCATGGAATGTCCCACCAACACTCAAACCACTGGTCACAGAAGGAGCTGTCACCTCCATGAGCGGCATCTCTTCCAAAGTCAGTACAACAGTGGGAGCTTCATCTAGCTCCATCCCCTCGCCCTTGGTCTGGAGGGTTGCATTGGAAGATGTTCTCCGTTTCAGGCTTGCCCTCGTCTGAATCTTCTTCTGCACCATCAGGGTTGGCCTCAAGTTCTGCAAAAGATAACAGCAGTCAAATGGTTAGCAACAGAGGAGGGGGCAGGGTGGATGGCATGAGTAGGCTCACACATTGCAGGCCAGACAGCAGGCTGATTTGAAAGACTATGATGAATTTGCAGGACTTACCCTCTCCTCAAGTGTGGACCCAACTTGTGCAGTTCTGATTGTTTTTTTCCAGGCAGGACGCATCAAAGCAGCGACCGTCTTCCAAGGTGTCAGTGGGTGCAGATTTGTCGGGCCTCCTCCTGTTCGAGTTCTTTCCCTTTTATTATGTGCTACCTTCCTCTGCAAAGATGACAATTTTTTTTTTTTTAAATAAGAGGGTGTCTTTCTGCTGGATGAGACATATACAGCTGGTCACATTTACAATTGCAATTCCATTGAATAATTGAAAATATTACTTACACTGACTACTTGACCAAGGTCCTGCCATTTCTTTTTACACTGGTCTCCAGATTTCGTGGTGGTCACCACTGCACAGTAATCTTCTGCAACTTGGTTCCAGCGTTTCTTCATTTCTTTGGGTGGAACTTTTGTGTGACCTCTGCTGGTGTCCAGCTCCTGCCATCTGTTCTTAATCATAGTAACTCGTGCCTCCACTTCTTCCTGCAAGAAATTCTTGGTCCTTGCACCAAGTTGCATCCTGTATTGCTCCAGTTGCAATTCTTCCAATGCTCTCACACAGCACCCCTTCTCTCACACACAACTGGCTCTTTAAAAATGGCCGATTGTCAAATCCGAGCTGTACTGAGCAACGACGTCAAAAACTTAACTTTTTTTTCTCCGCACATGCACAGAAGGTGCGTCTTTGTTTTTTGGTGCAGACAGCAGGCTCCACCACCATCTCCCCCTCCGAGGCAACTGGACACGCTGCGCGGTGCCAAATTCAAATTATACATCAGGGAAACTTTGGCAAAATATTTCTGGCACATTTCTGGCCTAGAAAAACAGGTGTAACTGGCAATACGCCAGAAAACGGGCTTGGGGAAAATTGAGCACTTAATCACTGCTAGGTAGCATTTGTAGTTACACACAACACTCCAACAATCTGAGGTTATGCCATTTCTCACATGTACAAGACTTAGATTCATAAACACTGCATATGTGAGCGAGTTCCAAAAGTCATTTTGAATGAATGAAATCGCTCCAACAGGGAATGAAGTTAATTTTGACAGAAATATAACTGCCATTTGATTATTTCTGAATACTAGACATTCAGAATTTTTAAACTTGTTTTAAACAGGATTTATTTTTTACCATCATAAAATAAAGATTCATTTTTGGGGAAATTATGGAATTTGAAAAGAAATATTTTCTCCACAGCATTTACTGTACCTCATCTTTTCTTCGAACCGAATCCTCATATGTACAAACCAGCTCGTTCAAATTCTGAGTCTGGCAGGCCATTTGAGCAATTTGAGCTTCATATTTCTCCTTTTCATCCCTCAACTCCTGTTTGTACTGTTCAACAACCAACAGCCTCCATTGGCTGATTTCATATAGAACATTGGTCTTCAAAAGAAACATCTCATTAGAACATGATCAATCAAAACATAACAGTAGCTTCTTTTGTATGATTCACAAATGCTTTTTGAAGAAATAAAATTACACTTTGACCATTTTGCAATCTTGTTTGCTTGTACAAAATACTTACTTAGCAATGTACCTGAAATTAAAAGTACTTAAGCCATATCAATAATAGCAATATTGTGATTAGTTAGGATAGTGCTATTGCCCTACTCCAAAACTCCAAGCAGATGCAGGATGCTCATTTTGAATTTTCAATTCAAATTCTAGTTGTTCCCGCTGCACTCTTTTTTCCATTCAGCTGTTAAATGATTTTCTCACGTTTTCCCCATTTAAATGCAAATTATCTATTTGCATATTAATAAATGAGATACACACACAAACACACCTTATTGTCTCCTACATTCCAATTAACCAACAAAACCCTTTAAAAACTAAAATTGGTGTAGGTTTGTTTTAGAAGCAATTCCCTATCAGCACCTCTTAATGGGCTCAATTTTCCCCAAAGCATTTTTTTTTGGAGTACTTAGAGTTGCGCTCGATTTTTTTGGGTCCAAGTACGACAAAAAAAAAAGTATTCTAAAGTTCCGCCGTTCGATTGCTTCATTTTGGCGTGGTGTAATCCGACCTTTAGTTTTGGGGGTGGAGCCTTGATCTGTATCAAAAAGATCGGGCGGACACAATGCGAGCTGAGGCTGCAAAGTGAAGCATACAGCCAGCTCCCAACACATTAAAATAATTGAAAAACACATAATAGCAACTCTCTCTCTCTCTCTGGCCGAAGGGTTTGCCGGTGCGCTCTCCCGCCTCTAGCCCTGACCGAATGGTCTCCCGGTCTGCTCCCCTGCCCCTAGCCCTTGCCGGTGCACTCTCCCACCCCAAGCCCTGGCTGAAAGGTTTGCCGGTGCGTTCTCCCGCCCCTAGTGCTGGCCTAAAAGGCTTGCCAGTGTGTTCTCCCGCCCCTAGCCCTGGCCAAGTGGCCTCCCGGTCCGCTTCCCGCACCCCGAGCCCAGGCCAAATGGTCTCCTCCCTCCCAGTCCCCGCACCTAATTACCTGGAATCTGTATGGGTAGAGCTGCGGAACACCAAAGGGCAGAAAACGCTAGTGGAAGTTGTGTATAGACCACCAAACAGTAGTAGTGAGGATGGGGATGGCATCAAACAGGAAATGAGTGATGCGTGCAAAAAAGGTACAGCAGGCGACTTTAATCTACATATAGATTGGGCTAACCAAACTGGTAGCAATACAGTGGAGGAGATTTCCTGGAGTGTTTCAGGGATGGTTTTCTAGACCACTATGTCGAGGAACCAACTAGAGAGCTGGCCATCCTAGACTGGGTGTTGTGTAATGAGAGAAGATTAATTAGCAATCTTGTTGTGCAAGGCTTCTTGGGGAAGAGTGACCATAATATGGTAGAATTCTTCATTAAGATGGAGAGTGACACAGTTAACTCAGAGACTAAGGTCCTGAACTTAAAGGTAACTTCGATGGTATGAGACATGAATTGGCTAGGATAGACTGGCAAACGATACTTAAAGGGCTGACAGTGGATAGGCAATGGCAGACATTTAAAGATCACATGGATGAACAACAATTGTACATCCCTGCCCGACGTAAAAATAAAAAGGGGAAGGTGGCTCAACCGTGGCTATCAAGGGAAATTAGGGATCGTGTTAAAACCAAGGAAGAGGCATATAAATTGGCCAGAAAAAGGAGCAAACCCGAGGACTGGGAGAAATTTAGAATTCAGCAGAGGAGGACTAAGGGTTTAATTAGGAGGGGGAAAATATAGCGTATGAGAGGAAGCTTGCAGGGAACATAAAAACTGACTGCAAAAGCTTCTATAAATGTGTGAAGAGAAAAAGATTAGTGAAGAAAATTTAGGTCCCTTGCAGTCAGAATCAGGTGAATTTATAATGGGGAACAAAGCAATAGTAGACCAATTGAACAAATACTTTGGTTCTGTCTTCAAAGACAGACACAAATAACCTTCCGGAAATACTAGGGGACCGAGGGTCTAGCGAGGAGGAGGAACTGAAGGAAATCCTTATTAGTCAGGAAATAGCAGCCTACTCCAAGAAAAAATGGCGTAAATACTGGGGAAAATTGAGCCCAATAAATGGTTAGTTACAAAGAATTACAACCAACTCCTCCCTTTTTGAGTTGTTTAAATAGTGACCATGATACTGGATTGTCAAATATGCTAAACTGAACAATGCAAACAAGTTGCAATAATATGCTGTTCAAAAAGTGATTACTGACGTACCACTGTTGTAATCACTAATGCAGCCCTCTCATTGTCTACTTTATTAACTCCTTCAATCAGCACTCTGTTGATATATTAAAGACTAGTAACTATTTCTTCTTTTTTCAGTCAATCATAATTATTTGTTAACCAATTGATTATTTAATGTGTCAATGAGACACTCTCACTTTAATCAACTTTACTGACCTTGAGGTGGTCACTGGCAGTGTTGAGTATATTTTCTACCCTGTCCAGATTCTCAGCAGGAATAGGTAACTGACCACATACAGATTTAAACATATCAGGTTTACTGGATACTGATGCATGTGAAGAGGTCCTTTCAGAAAAAGCAAGTGGTCCTACAGGTAAACCTGTATTGGAGAGAGATGCAACAGGAGTCCTCTGGGACACTTCCTGGCCTGCAAAATGGAAGCATAAAGTACAGTTATAATGTTAAACTAATGCTCTATACTCTAAACGTATCTAACTTTACCAAAACTGAGAAAGAAAAATCTTAAATAAAAATGTGTAATAAACTGGGTACCATACATGAGTATTAGCTCTTAAAACAACCCATTCATTTTGATGGTCTATCAAAATTGAACGGTCCAAATAGTAACGCTTAATCCTGTTTACTATCAGAGATTTCAATCAAACAGAAAAAAGAATGTCACTACACTCCCACTGAAGCAATAATCCAATTGTACACATCGAAGTAATGCACACAGCCGACTAAAAGAAGCTTCATTGGGGCTGCCCCATCTCGGGAGAATCCCACTGAATAAGTTTGCATTTCATAAATAGTGACATCATAATTGTTAAAGACATCATAATAGATGCTATATGTAATATTAGCAAGATACTGAAAGGCATCATAATACAATACTGATCACCATAAACCAAGATACAAGACAATTCTGCTGAACTTATTTAACTGCTATGAAGCAGTCAAACTGGGCTTTGACCAATTTCAAATTTCCACTGAAGGTACTGAAATAGCAGCAATATGGTTTTAGTTAACTGGTACCCATACTGAAAATGCACCAGTGGAGGAAGTGCCAATATTGTTGATCACAATTCCAAGGGCAAGAGTTTTTAAGAACAGAAAAATGTTAATTCACCCAACAAGCCCATCCATCTTTTTTGGATAGATCTCAACCAAGGTTCCCCCCAATTTCTTTTGGGTGCACGGGCCCATTCAAATGACTGGAAAAACCATGCATGCACATTGAGAAGCCGACAAGTAGCCTGCACAGTTGTGGAGCTGAACAGGAACATTAAAATGTTTATGTACAGGACACCCAGGTCCCTCCAAATACCAACATTTCCCAATTGTTCACCATTTAAAAAATATTCTGCTTTATTTGTCCTACCAAAGTGGATAACTTTACAATTCTCCATATTATATTTTATCTACCATATTCTTGCCCACTCACATATATCTTTCTGCAGCCTCTTTGCATCCTCATCAAGCTACAACAGCAACCCTAGTTCAATGAGTGTAGAAGGACATGCCAGGAAAGTTGCAGGCATACCATCGAATGAGACACTAACCTAGCTAAACTACAACACAAGGCTACTGCATGCTAAACACCAGAATTGGTAGATTTTGCAAATGGATTAACCAAGTTTTCCAATCTACGATCAGAGGAATGCTCTTTAGCCCTACATGATCTACCTGACTCAGTGTTTCATGAATATCCAGTTTTGGGCTGTTATCTATCCAGTCTGTTCTACTTATGGTTGCGCCACAATACATCTTGGTGGATATTCTCAATGTGAAAGCAAGACTTTGCCCATTTCCGGCACAATTCGCAGCAGATTCAAATATTTAGCGCCGGGTTAGTGTTAGCGCCAGAGCATGCAACTTTCACCAAATGAAATGAAAGTTCACGGAGTGTTAACACTAACTCCGGTGTTGCTCCACACTTTGTGCACTGATGTTAAAGGTTCCGGCGCGAAAAATAAACGTCCATTCTGTGCATGTGCAAATTTTTCTTCCCGCGCTTCTGGTCTGCTGTCCGATCGCAAACTCTAATTGTAGGGCGCGGCCGCGCACATGCGCAGTACACCCGGGCTTGAATTAGCCATTTTACCGTTGAATTTTCATGGAGGACGACGAACCAAGTCAGCGTGCCAGGCGATTCAGCCACGAGGCTAACAAAGCTCAAGTGGGGGCTGTGGAGAGGATGGCAGGAGTTGCATGTAGGGGTGGGATCTAGACCACTGCCATCCATTTTTAAGCGGATTTGGAGGGAAATCGCTGAGATCATTTCTGCCTTAGACACTGATCAGGACTGGCACACAGTGCCAAAAGAAGTTCAATGATCTTTCAAGGGACATTAGAGTGAGTACAATTTTAATTGATGCACGCCTTCATTACTTCAATTATAAATCTGGCACACTATTTGTTCTCATGCTTTTGGTGTCTCCCAGCACTCTGTGGATTGCCTCCTAAAATGCACGACACATAGGTAGGCTTCGTTTGGCACCCTATTTACCATGAATGATCTTTACACATTATTAAGATTGCTTTCTGAGATCTCATAAGATGTCTCCACACTTCGATGTCCTCCTGATGAACCATATGCAACTTCCAAGGCCATAAAACAGAGGACTGTATTACACTCAGACAGTATGGTACATCATCATAGGCAGTCCCTTGAAATCGAGGAAGACTTGCTTCCACTCTGAGTTCTGAGGTGACTGTACAGTCCAACACAGGAATTACAGTCTCTGTCACAGGTGGACAGACAGTCACTGAAGGAAAGGGTGAGTGGGGAGTGTGGATGGCTGCACGCTCCTTCCGCTGCCTGCGCTCGTTTTCTGCATGCTCTCGGCGACGAGACTCAAGGTGCTCACCGCCCTCCCGGATGCTCTTCCTCCACTTAGGGTGGTCTTTGGCCAGGGATTCCCAGGTGCCGGTGGGGATGTTGCATTTTATCAAGTAGGCTTTGAGGGGGTCCTTGAAACCTTTCCTCTGCCCACCTGGGGCTCGCTTGCCGTGTAGGAGCTCAGAGTAGAGCGCTTGCTTTGGGAGTCGTGTGTCCGGCATGCGGACAATGTGGCCCTTCCAACGGAGCTGGCAGAGTGTGGTTAGTGCTTCGATGCTGGGGATGTTGGCCTGATCGAGAACACTGACTATCCTCCCAGGGGATTTGCAGGATCTTGCGGAGCCATCACTGGTTGTATTTTTCCAGTGATTTGAGGTGTCTATTATATATGGTCCATGTCTTTGAGCCATACAGGAAGGCGGGTATCATTACAGCTCTGTAGACCATAAGTTTGGTGCCAGATTTAAGGGCCTGATCTTCGAACACTCTTCCTCAGACGACTGAAGACTGCGCTGGCGCACTGGAGGCGGTGTTGGACCGAGTCATCGATGTCTGCCCTCGCTGATAGTAGGGTCCCGAGGTATGGAAAGTGGTCCACGTTGTCCAAAGCCGTGCTGTGGAGTTTGATGACCCGGGGGGGGAGGGGGGGGGGGGGGCAGTGCTGTGTGGCGGGGTCAGATTGAAGGAGGTTGTCTTATGGGTGCTAAGTGCAAGGCCTATGCTTTTGTACGCCTCAGTTAAGATGTTGACGATGGCTTGGAGTTCAGCCTCTGAATGTGCGCAGACGCAAGCGTCATCCGCGTACTGTAGTTCGATGACAGAAGATGGGACGGTCTTGGATCTAGTCTGGAGACAACAAAGATTGAACAGGTTCCCACTGGTTCTACAGTTTAGATCCACTCCAGCGAGGAGCTTGTTGAGCGTGAGATGGAGCATCCCAGCGAGGAAGATCGAGAAGAGGGTTGGCGCGATGACGCAGCCCTGAGACCCAGGTCCAGGTGTGGATTAGGTCTGTGGTGGATCCGTTGGTCAGGATCATGGCTTGCATGTCATTATGGAGCAGGCGGAGGATGGCGACAAACTTTTGGGGGCAGCCGAAACGGAGGAGGACGCTCCATAGTCCCTCGCGATTAACGGTGTCAAAGGCCTTTGTGAGGTCAAAGAAGGCCATGTACAAGAGTTGGTGCTGTTCCCTGCATTTCTCTTGCAGTTGTCGTGAAGATCATGTCTGTTGTACCTCGTAGTGGACGGAATCTGCACCGACTCCGGGAGGAGCTCCTCAGCCACAGGGAGAAGATGGCGGAGGAGAATTCTAGTGATAACTTTCCCAGTGGCTGACAACAGGGAGATTCCTCTGTAGTTGCCGCAGTCAGACTTGTCCCCTTTTTAAAAGATGGTCACGATTACGGCATCGGAGATCTCCAGGCATGCACTCCTCTGTCCAGATGAGAGAGGAGGTAATGCATTCACGCCAATATATGCCTCTCCACCATACTTTAGTGCCTCAGCGGGGATTCCATCTGCTCCCGATTCCTGTTGGTCTTGAGCGGACGGATGGCCTTTTCTGCCTTGTGCAGGGCTGGGGTTTTGCGGCGATGGTGGCGGGTAGCATGCTATGGGATGGAGTCGAGGACACTCGCTTCAAAGGCAGAGCCTCGATTAAGGAGATCCTCGAAACGCTCCTTCCTGCGGGCCCCGACTGCCTCGGTGTCCTTGATGAGTGTCTCTCCATTCTTGGCCAGTAGTGGGATGGGGCCTTTGGTGCTTGGGCCATAGGTGAACTTGACTGCGGTGAAGAATCCTCGCACGTCATGGTTGTCAGCCAGCTGCTGAATTTCCTGTGCATTCTTCACCCATCATCTATTCTTCAGGTCACGGGTTTTTTGTTGAACCTTGGCCTTCAGTCGTCTGTAGAGCTGCACCAGAGTTGGGTTGTTGCTTTAAGTTCAGGAATTTCCTGCGCTTGCGGATTATTAGTTCCTGGACCTCCTGATCATTTTCATCAAACCAGTCCTGGTGTTTCCTGGTTGAGTGACTGAGCGTCTCTTCGCAGGCACTGGTTATGGAGGCCTGGAGGGCAGACCAGGCGCTGTGGGCACTCTATCTCGGGGTCATCGAGAGTCGCCAGGTTGGCAGTGAGGCGCTGGCTGTTTAGGGCTCTCTTACCTGGGTCTTTTGAGTGCCCCGCCGTTGATTTTTCTGCGGCATTGCTTCTGTTGCCGTCATCACTTTGGGGCTATATTAATGTTGAGGACGGAACGGATTAGGCGATGGTCCCTCCAGCAGTTGTTGGCTCCTGTCATGGCACTGGTGATGCGCACGTCCTTGCGATCCCTGGCTCGAACAGTGACGTAGTCGAGCAGGTGCCAGTGCTTAAGCGAGGGTGTTGCCACGATGCCTTGTACTTGTCCCTCTGGCAGAACAAGGTGCTGGTGATGACAAGGTTGCATTCTAGTCATTTTGTCAGGAGCAGGGTACCGCTAGAGTTGGTTTTCCCTACTCCCTCTCTGCCGATCACACCTCCCCAGAGGTCTGGGTCCTTACCGACTCTGGCTTTGAAGTCACCGAGGAGGATCAGTTTGTCGTCTGTCGGGACGCGGGGCAGGGATTGTTCCGAGGCTGGAGTAGAATACCTCTTTGGCCTCATTTGTTGCGTCGAGTGTTAGGGTATACGCACTGATAACTGTAGTATGGTAGAAATGCTTTGTGGCCATCTGTGCCACAAGAGCAGATGGACCCTCTTGTAACCATTCCCATTTTCATCTTTGCAGGCCAAGAAGTCACATAATTGGTGCGAGCAGGTGCGGACAGCTGGAAATGTCCAGCGAGAGCATCCAGGTCAGCCATCGGCTCCTTGATGCCTTGGGTAGGATTCCCACGAGCATAGAGTCTCAAAGCGACCATTATGTGGATAAATGAGAGGTTATCCACTTTGGTGGTAAAAACAGAGAGAGACTATTATCTGAATGGTGACAGATTAGGAAAAGGGAAGGTGCAACGAGACCTGGGTGTCATGGTACATCAGTCATTGAAGGTTGGCATGCAGGTACAGCAGGCGGTTAAGAAAGCAAATGGCATGTTGGCCTTCATAGCGAGGGGATTTGAGTACAGGGGCAGGGAGGTGTTGCTACAGTTGTACAGGGCCTTGGTGAGGCCACACCTGGAGTATTGTGTACAATTTTGGTCTCCTAACTTGAGGAAGGACATTCTTGCTATTGAGGGAGTGCAGCGAAGATTCACCAGACTGATTCCCAGGATGGTGGGACTGACCTATCAAGAAAGACTGGATGAACTGGGCTTGTATTCACTGGAGTTCAGAAGAATGAGTGGGGACCTCATAGAAACGTTTAAGATTCTGACGGGTTTAGACAGGTTAGATGCAGGAAGAATGTTCCCAATGTTGGGGAAGTCCAGAACCAGGGGTCACAGTCTAAGGATAAGGGGTAAGCCATTTAGGACCGAGATGAGGAGAGACTTCTTCACCCAGAGAGTGGTGAACCTGTGGAATTCTCTGCCACAGAAAGTGGTTGGGGCCAATTCACTAAATATATTCAAAAGGGAGTTAGATGAAGTCCTTACTACTCGGGAGATCAAGGGGTATGGCGAGAAAGCAGGAAGGGGGTACTGAAGTTTCATGTTCAGCCATGAACTCATTGAATGGCGGTGCAGGCTAGAAGGGCTGAATGGCCTGCTCCTGCACCTATTTTCTATGTTTCTATTACGGAGGTAGGGTCGCAGATTGTCAGTACAAGCCGCGATACCTGCGAGACCATCAATGCCCACACGAGGCTGGTGGCCTCCAGCAGTGACACTGGAATCCCAGAAAGTGTGGCGCGAACCCTTGTGGAATATGGCGCATCACAGGCACAAGCTGTGTTTCAGCTTGGGCAGGTGATGCAGTCCATAAAACCTCCCACGATACTCTCTGCGTTCCCCACTGTCACACCCAAACCACCTGTGACTGGCGACGCCGATGAACAGGCTAGCCAGTCAGAAGCTGGGCCTACCACGCCACGAGCTAGACCAGTGTGTCCCCAGGCAGCGTCTCCATTGTCTCCCCCCCGCCCCAACACAGCAGCGCTCTGGCAACCTTGCTGCATGCCACCTTGGTACCGCTTTGGTTCAGAGCAATAAGCAAGGGAGGGTGATAAGGGGAAGGGGGGCAAAAGCCGGTGGTAAAAATTAGTGGGGCAGGGGTTGCTGCATTATGTTGTTGATGCTGGATGCATCCTATGTTTTATGTTGCATTATGTTCTGGATTATGTTGTTGATAATGTTGTTGTTGTTGAATGATCACACTGCTGGATGCAGCTAATGTGTGTTATTTTATTAAAGTGTCACAATTAAGTTTACAATGTTTCATAGATTCTTTTGTTCACCATAACCATTCCTGTGTAGTGTGTCATTTACAGAATAAGAGGGGTAAATAGTCAACATGGTGGGAGTGTGGGGCCAGGTAATGGTCAAACGTGCCGTTCACTCTTCAAGCAAAGCGTTCAATTGTGAGCTGCCGACGTAAGGCTTTTGCAGCGGCTAAATCTCCATAATGCCACACCTCACCCCTCCCCCTCTCAAGGTGGTCCTGCAATCCCCATTGGCAATTCCTGTCCCCTCATGATGGCTAAGTTGTGTAGCATGCAGTGCACCACAATGAACTCAGACCTGTTGAGGGGAGTATTGCAAACAGCCTCCAGAGTGGTCCTGGCATCAGAAGCGCTACTTGAGCACTCCAATTGTCTGTTCAACGATGTTGCTGCATGGCTCTCATTATAACGATGCTTGGCTTCTACCTGAGGGTTCCAGAGGGGGGGTCATGAGCCAGATGGCGAGGTCGTAACCTTTGTCCCTGAGCATACAACTCTGGCCTTGTAGATGACACTGGAACATGCGCTAGACACTGTTCTCACGCAAGATGAAAGCACCATGGACGCTCCCTGGATATTGGGCATTGACTGCTATGATATGCTGAGTATGGTCGCAGACGATCTGTACGTTCATGGAATGGAATCCCTTTCGGTTTCGGAAAACCTCTGGATTCTCTAAAGCTGCTCGCAGAGGATGTAGTGTGTCACGGGCACCCTGAACCTTGGGGAAAGCCAGCACATCGCCCAAAACCTCAGGCAGTCCCTTGAACGAGGATGACTTGCTTCCACGAGTTCACAAATGTTTCAATGAAGGACCCGATGTTTCCGTCCTGAACTCCAATTGAAGGGTGGAAGATGCTTGCGCGTGGATTTAAAAAAAAACGCGTGGTGACCGTTGCGCATTAGCCACCACACGGGCTTGACAGAGCTCGGCCTTTATCCAATTGCAAGGGTTAACCAGGACGATTGGAGATCTGCTCTGCTGCACAGACCAAGTACACACACATATCGCAGTATGGACTGGCCTATGCTGCCCCTGGGCTCTCTGCTCTTCTGGGCCCCGTACCCTCATTCGCCGCTCCTCTGCCACGCACTCTCATTCGCCGCTCCTCCGCCACGTACTCTCATTCGCCGCTCCTCCACCACGAACCCTCATTCGCCGCTCCTCCGCCACGAACCCTCATTCGCCGCCCCTCCGCCACGAACCCTCATTCGTCTCAAGTCCGCCACGAACCCTCATTTGTCTCAAGTCCGCCACAACCTTCCCGCTCCTCCGCTGCACTAGGGGCCTTGCCGATGCTTCTGCCCATGCTCCAAACGGCGACCTGGGTCCTGATGACGTCACCCACCTCAAAGCCGTCGCACATTTGTGTCGGCTCGCGCTGGAAGCTACAGTGGCATGCTCCAGCTCTTATACTCCCGCCCTGCGGTGGTGTCCTCTCGCAGGTCGGGGCGGCCCAACCTACAGCCCTCTCATTATGGGTCTCCTTGGTCATTGGGATGTTTATGAAGTCTATTCTACGTGTGTACAGTGCATTAGTCACCTGGCGAATGCAACAATGTGTAGCGTGCTGCGAGATGGAGCATATGTCCCCCGCTGATGCCTGAAAGGAGCCGGAGGCATAGAAGGCAAGTGCAGTGACCTTCACCTCGACGGGCAGTGCTGTCCTGTTGCCGCTGGTGGGCTGTAGGTCTGCCTGTATGATCTGGCATATCTGTGACCACCTCTTTTTGGAAGCGCAGCCTTCTAATGCACTGTGTTTCAGAGAGCTGCAGGAATGAGCGATGTTCCCTGTAAACTTGTCGGGGGTAAGGCCTCCTCCCCATACGGCTGCGACCTCTTCCATTACACTGACAATGATCAATAAGCCTTCTTCCAGCTCGACGCCCTGTGAATATAGCAGCCAGGATTACTAGCTCCCAACATAGCATGGCCCCCATCTTTTAAAATGTCCTTTAAAACAAACTAGAAACTCACAAACTTCACAATCAAAAGTATGCAGTACCGCAACATTTGTCTTCCAATGCTTTAAAAAAAAAAAATCATAATAACTGTGACTTTCTCCTCAGTTTTCAAGATGGCGTCATTAGCGCCTGGTGCGTCCTGGGTCTGACTGGTTTTTCTTGGGTTTGCGGGCAGACGCTAAATCGGGTGAACTGCTCGTAAGTTCCACACAGGTCGCTAGCGCAGCGATGCATGACGATTTACGTCATCCAAACAGTCAAAACAGAGGCGGGGTGCTAAGTTTGAGCACCGCCGCAAAACCACTGGTGACAATTCCGCCCGGGCGCAAAATCTTGTGTGTCTCGTTTCACCCCCTCCCCCCCCCCCCCCGATGCAAATTTGCCGAAAATCCAGCCCAACTTTGTTTTTACAAGGAGTGGACACCGATGATTCTTGCCATTGCTATCAGGGACAGAAATGACAAACAGGTAGATTAGTTGAGAATGATGGTGGGCAATCAGGAGAGGGAGAGGAAGGAAGAGGAATTGTCGGCTTAATGAACATTCCCATTCTCAACATCCAGGGGAATTCAATATTCAGAAAGAATAGACAGAAAGGAAAAGGAGGTGGGGTAGCATTACTGGTTAAAGAGATTAACGCAGTAGTAAGGAAGGACATTAGCTTGGATGATGTGGAATCTATATGGGTAGATCTGCGAAACACCAAAGGACAGAAAACGTTAGTTGGAGTTGTGTACAGACCATCAAATAGTTGTAGGAAGGTTGGGGACGGCATCAAAACAGGAAATTAGGGACGCGTGCAATAAGGTTACAGCAGTTATCATGGGGGACTTTAATCTACATATTGATTGGGCTAACCAAACTGGTAGCAATACTGTGGAGAGTTGTTCCTGGAGTGTATAAGAGATGGTTTTCTAGACCAATATGTCGAGGAACCAACTAGCGAGCAGGCCACCCTAGACTGGGTCTTGTGTAACGAGAGGGGATTAATTAGCAATCTGGTCGTGCGAGGCCCCTTGGGGAAGAGTGACCATAATATGATAGAATTCTTCATTAAGATGGAGTGACACAATTAATTCAGAGACTCGGGTCCTGAACTTAAAGGAAACTTCGATGGTATGAGACGCGAATTCGCCAGGCTAGACTGGCGAATGATATTTAAAGGGTTGATGGTGGATAGGCAATGGCAGACATTTAAAGATCACATGGATGAACTACAACAATTGTACATCCTGTGTGGCGTAAAAATAAAAAAGGGAAGGTGGCTCAACCGTGACTAACAAGGGAAATTAGGGAAAGTGTTAAATCCAAGGAAGAGGCATATAAATTGGCCAGAAAAAGCAGCAAACCTGAGGACTGGGAGAAATTTAGAATTCAGCAGAGGAAGACTAAGGGTTTAATTAGGAAGGGGAAAATAGAGGATGAGTGTAAGTTTGCAGGGAACAGAAAAACTGACTGCAAAAGCTTCTATAGATGTGTGAAGAGAAAAAGATTAGTGAAGACTAATGTAGATCCCTTGTAGTCAGAATCAGGTGAATTTATAATGGGGAACAAAGAAATGGCAGACCAGTTGGAACAGATACTTTTGTTCTGTCTTCACTAAGGAAGACACAAATAACCTCCCGAAAATACTAGGGGACCGAGGGTCTAGCGAGAAGGGGGAACTGAGGGAAATCCTTATTAGTCAGGAAATGGTGTTAGGGAAATTGAAGCAATTGAAGGCAGATAAATCCCCAGGGCCTGATAGTCTGCATCCCAGAGTACTTAAGGAAGTGGCCCTAGAAATAGTGGATGCATTGGCGGTCATTTTCCAATTCTATAGATTCTGGATCAGTTCCTATGGATTGGAGGGTAGCTAATGTAACCCCACTTTTTAAAAAAGGAGAGAGAAAACAGGGAATTATAGACCGGTTAGCCCAACATCGGTAGTGGGAGAAATGTTGGAGTCAATTATTAAAGATGTAATAGCAGCACATTTGGAAAGCAGTGACAGGATCGGTCCAAGTCAGCATGGATTTATGAAAGGGAAATCATGCTTGACAAATCTTCTAGAATTTTTTTTTTGAGGATGTAACTAGTAGAGTGGGGATAAGGGAGAACCAGTAGATGTGGTGTATTTGGACTTTCAAAAGGCTTTTGACAAGGTCCCACACAAAAGAGATTAGTGTGCAAAATTAAGGCACATGATATTGGGGGTAATGTATTGACGTGGATAGAGAACTGGTTGGCAGACAGGAAGCAAAGAGTGGGAATAAATGCATCCTTTTCAGAATGGCAGGCAGTGACTAGTGGGGTGCCGCAGGGTTCAGTGCTGGGACCCCAGCTATTTATAATATACATTAGTGATTTAGACAAAGGAATTGAAGGTAATATCTTCAAGTTTGCAGATGACACTAAGCTGGGTGGCAGTGTAAGCTGCGAGGAGGATGCGGAGAGGCTGCAGGGGGACTTGGACAGGTTAGGTGAGTGGGCAAATACATGGCAGATGCAGTATAATGTGGATAAATGTGAAGTTATCCACTTTGGTGGCAAAAACAGGAAGGCAGATTATCTGAATGGTGACAGATTAGTAAAAGGGGAGGCGCAACGAGATCTGGGTGTCATGGTACATCAGTCATTGAAGGTAGGCATGCAGATACAGCAGGCAGTAAAGAAAGCAAATGGCATGCTGGCCTTCAGAGAGGATTTGAGTATAGGAGCATGGAGGTCTTGCTGCAGTTGTACAGGGCCTTGGTGAGACCACACCTGGAGTATTGTGTGCAGTTTTGGTCTCCTAATCTGAGGAAGGACGTGCTTGCTATTGAGGGAGTGCAGCGAAGGTTCACCAGACTGATTCCCGGGATGGCAGGACTGACATATGAAGAAAGACTGGATTGGCTAGGCTTATACTCACTGAAATTTAGAAGACTGAGAGGGATCTCATAGAAACGTATAAAATTATGAAGGGACTGGGCAGGTTAGTTGCAGGAAGAATGTTCCCGATGTTGGGGGAAGTCCAGAACAGGGGGCACAGTCTAAGGATAAGGAGTAAGCCATATAGGACCGAGATAAGGAGAAACTTTTTCACCCAGAGTTGTGAACCTGTGGAACTCTCTGCCACAGAAAGTTGTTGAGTCCAGTTCGTTGGACACATTCAAAAGGGAGTTAGATGTGGCTCTTACGGCTAAAGGGATCAGGGGGTATGGAGAGAAGTCAGGGGTGGGGTACTGAGGTTGAATGATCAGCCATGATCTTATTGAATGGTGGTGCAGGCTCGAAGGGCTGAATGGCCTGCTCCTGCACCTATTTTCTATGTTTCTCAACTAACAGGCATCAATGGTGACGGGAAAAAAAAGGCAAAAACAAACATTTTCCAGGACCCCATTTGAGTAAACAGTTTAAGGAAACTGGCTTGGTAAATTTATTGGAAAGATTTAGGTATAGTGATAAGGAAATTTGATATAAAGCTACAAACCATTAAGAGTTTCATTGACCACTACTAAAATATCAAAGTAAAGATTTGTTTCAAAGTTCTGCAAAGTTCAGAGGTCATCCACTCAGTGCAAGGAAACGGATGCAGGCACCCGCCAGATACAAGATAGCAGTTTCTTAGAACATTTACTATAAGGCTCAAATTTACACAGCTGATTAAGTTGAAGCCATTCGGCCATGGGATTGCAGCGGCGTCAGTGGCTGGTCGGGAGCCGAAGAAAGAACAGCAGCAGCCTTCGAGCTGTGAGGGGGACTGACTGAGGCCATTTGGACAGGGAGAGGCAGCCACATCGACATCTTTATATTCAAGTTTGCAGAATGGGTGCACCACATATTATGCAATGGTTTGCTTCCTCATGCAAGAAATTCTTTGTTCTTGGTGGAAGTTGATCCATTGCAAAGTTGAATTGGCACTTTTATTTCTCCAAACACACAGTCCTTAATTTGCAGGCACCGGTTCTGCAAGTTTAGCAGTGAAAAGCTGAACTCACTGATTTCAGCAGGTGATTTATTCAGCAGTGCTGCTAAAAGCACTCCCTCACACACAGAAATATCAAGAAAATTAAAATTCAAGCCTTTGCAGTGGTCCAAGAAACAAATTTTCACTTTTTCTGCACTACTTTTAAAAATGGCCGAGTGCCAATGTTTACTTCAGACTGCGCATGCGCGAACGCTCTAATGCGCACGCGCAGGGTTGCCGGCACCAAGAAGCCTCATTTCAATTGTACCCGCCCCCTCCTACTTACAAAATCGGCGCGAGTGGTAGGCTCCGCCCCCTGTGCGCCACGCCAAGCAGACATTGAGCTCCAAGGAGTTCGAGAATACCGCACTTTTTTTCCGGCGCGAAAAACAGGCGCCCAGCTCTGAGATGCGCCTTTTTCGCCGCGTGTGGAAACTTGGGGCCATAGATTGTAAATAGTTGAGGCCAGAGCACCGATCCCTGTGGCCCCCCACTAGTTACCGTTTGCCAACTGGAAAATGACCCATTTATTCCGACTTTGTTTTCTGTTAGCCAATCCTCTATTCATGCTAATTTCATACCCCTAACCCAGTGAGCTCTTATCTTGTGCAGTAACCTTTTCTGTGGCACCTTATCAAAAAGCTTCTGGAAATCCAAATACACCACTTTCACTGGTTCCCCCTTATCTACCCTGCTTGTTACATCCTCAAAGAACTCCAGCAAATTTGTCAAACATGATTTCTGGTTGCAGTACTGAGGGAGTGCTGTATTGCTGGAAGAACTGTCCTTGGGATAAGATGCTAAACCAATGTGAAAATGCTACATGTTCAAAATCCTATGACAATTTGGAAAGATGCCGGGACTTTTGCAATGTTCAGGCCAACACTGCTCCCTCAATATCAAAAAAAACACACACACAGATCAACTGGTCATTCATCTCAGTGCTGCATGTAGGTTCGTGCGCGCACAGAATGATGATGTTCGCTTAAATAACCATCACTGCACTCCAAAAGGGCTGCGAGACATTGACATGATAAAGTGTTAGATAAATAAAAGTACTAATCATTCTGACATGTCTACTCTCACTGCTATCTTTATGAGGTTGGCTCTCGAGACCATGAGATCTCACCAATCTTACTCTCCACTTATCCAGCCTGTAGCAGCATGAATGCAGAATAAATAAAACAAACACTTAAAAACTAATGTGGTGACAAATTACTTTGGAACAACATGTCTACGTAGAGATCTAGTATTTAGCTAACAGCTATACAAAAGCGTTTGAAACCTCACATTTGATCAAGTTTCTACCAGGCATTTAGGGACTACAAAACATCTGCACAATAGCAAGCGACAAGCTTCAGAATATTTAAATGATCAGTTTGTGATAAAAATTACTTTCAGGTATTGTTGTAATAAACATAATCTGAAATGTGACTATATATATATATATTTTTTTTAAATAGAAAAGTCCCGTAGCAACCAAAATCATTTAAAAGGTCTGCTGTATATAGTCCACGTCTCTAAGCCATATAGGAGGGTGGGTATCATTACTGTCCTGTAGACCATGAGCTTGGTGCCGGGTTTGAGGTCCTGGTCTTCAAACACTCTCTTCCTCAGGCGACGCAGAGACGTGGACTATATACACAACAGACACCTCAAACGCTGGAGAAGTACAACCAGCGCTGCCTCCGCAAGATCCTGCAAATCCATTGGCAGGACAGACGCACCAATGCCCCCAGCATCAAAGCATTGACCACGCTCGTTCAGCTCTGTTGGACGGGCCACATCGTCCGCATGCCCGACACGAGACTCCAAAAGCAAGTCCTCAATGTGGAGCTTCAACACAGCAAGCGAGCCCCAGGTGGGCAGTGAAAACGCTTCAAGGACACCCTCAAAGCCTCCTTGACAAAGTGCAACATCCCCACTGACTCCTGGGAATCCCTGGCCCAAGACCACCCAAAGCGGGGAAGAGCATCCGGGAGGGCGCCGAGCACCTCGAGTCCCATCGCCAAGAACAAGCAGAAAACAAGTGTAAACAGCGGAAGGAGCGTGAGTCAACCCAGGCGCCCCATCCACCCTTTCCTTCAACCACTGTCTGCCCCATCTGCGACAGAGACTGTAGGTCCCTCATTGAACTTCTCAGTCACCTGAGAACTCAGAGTGGAAGGAAGTCATCCTCGACTCCGAGGGACTGCCTATTACGATGACTAAAAGGTCACAGGTTTTACCACAGCCTTCATTAAGAGTGTAAAACTAGTTTCAATTCCCACTGTCCCAAAGTTAACGACGTTGGTGCAAACATCAGTTTAAGTACTATTATTAAATCAGAACTGCACCTTACAGAATCATATAGCACAGCAGGCCGTTCGGTCCATCAAGTTGGTGCAGGCTCTTTGAAAGAGTTATACAATTAGTCCCACTCCCCTGCTCTTGCCTCACAGCCCTGCAACATTTTCCTTTTCAAGTATATACCTTCTGGTGACTTTTCTATTGTTGCTGAATCAGGTTTGTCAGGGGCCGTTGTTGTGTCTGCAGTCTGCTGTCTTACAGTGCTTTCACGTTTCGTCTCTTCTGAAGTCATGCCTGTTTGAACATCAATTCATCAGTTAATTCTCATTGATAATTTTCACTCTCCAGCCTCCACTTTGGTAAGAAAAATGATTCTAGAATCAATGAATGCAACACGTATAATATAACAAAAAAGCGCCTTTAAAAAAAACAGAACACAATAGTGGAGCCCAAGATCCTCAGAAATATGATGCCCTTTCCGTAGTAATCATTCCTTATATACAGCCAAACCCATCATATACTAATGTGCAAGCACACCGCAGTGCAGCAAATAAAACATATGGGGGCCGAAATTGCTCCTCTTTTTAAGCCCTGTTACCACCGCATATCGGCGGCCACGCTGCGGAGTGGAGCGACGTGGCCACTGATAGCCAATAGCCAAGTTTTCCCAGTGATGCCGATCCGTGGTAAGCGCGTCATCACCAATCTCACTCCCTCCCCCCACCCCATCCTCCGACATTCCCCTTTGAAAATGTTCAGCCTGCCTGGCAGTGCCAAAACCTGTTTTTTCCCCCGGTGGTCCAGTGAGACTGTGGCCGCCTGCAACGGTGGTGCAGCTTCCTTTAAAGGGGAGGATGTACTGCCGCTGCCGCCATGTTTTTTTTGGTCGGCCAAGTGTTATGTCCCCGGGTTCAGCCAGGCCACCAACAGGCAGCCTGGCACCCCAGCGGGCTGAAGTTTTAAAATCGCAGCGGCTCTCCCCTTTAAGTGAAGGGTAGAGCTGTGGTGACGCGGCGCTGTGATGACACACTGCACCGCCCCCAACTTCCGCCCCTCAGGTGTTGCCACCGCCCCGTATCCGCCCCTCAAGTGTCGTCATCGCCCCCATTTAGAGCGACTGACGGATCCAAGGACTAAAAAACAACAAAGAGTGGAAGGTCGCTCAAGAGACGACCTGAACCGCAGCTGTGGTAAAAACCAAACAGAATGCGATTTCTACCCCATGTTTTCTTAATTCTCTGAATTAGGCACTATTTATTTTTACTATGACATCTTTCCCAACTCCGTTTTTACAAAATTGTATTCAACAAGGGGAATGAGCTTAGTGATGGGAAATGGATAATTTTCCCATTTTAGGCATCAACCACATTCAGGGAGGTTAAATGCAGGGTCATGCCCTTTCCACTCAACCCAATAATACCCAGTTTGGGCTAGATTCTAAACCAAGGTGCAAAGCTGAAAAGCCTGTGCTCACTCACTGTCACTCAATCAAAAGTACAAATCAAATAAGTGAATTAATTTGCATACTCATTGGCAACAGTCATGTAACATAGAAACATAGAAAATAGGTGCAGTAGGCCATTCGGCCCTTCGAGCCCACATCACCATTCAATAAGATCATGGCTGATCATTCCCTCAGTATCCCGTTCCTGCTTTCTCTCCATACCCCTTGATCCCTTTAGCCGTAAGGGTCATATCTAACTCCCTCTTGAATATATCCAATGAACTGGCATCAACTCTGCGGCAGGGAATTCCACAGGTTAACAACTCTGAAGAAGTTTCTCCTCGTCTCAGTCCTAAATGGCCTATCCCTTATCCCAAGACGGTGTCCCCTGGTTCTGGACTTTCCCAACATCGGGAACATTCTTCCTGCATCTAACCTGTCCAGTCCTGTCAGAATCTTATACTTTTCTGTGAGATTCCCTCTCATCCTTCTATACTCCAGTGAATAAAGGCCCAGTCGATCCAGTCTCTCCTCATATGTCAGTCCAGCCATCACTGGAATCAGCTTGGTGAAACTTCGCTGTACTCCCTCAATAGCAAGAACGTCCTTCCTCAGATTAGGAGACCAAAACTGAATACAATATTCCAGGTGAGGTCTCACCAAGGCCCTGTACAACTGCAGGAAGACTTCCCTGCTCCTATACTCAAATCCCCTAGCTATGAAGGCCAACATACTATTTGCCTTCTTCACTGCCTGCTGTACCTGCATGCCAACTTTCAATGACTGATGAACCATGACACCCAGGTCTCATTGCACCTCCCCTTTTCCTAATCTGCCGCCATTCAGATAATATTCTGCCTTCGTGTTTTTGCCCCCAAAATGGATAACCTCACATTTATCCACATTATACTGCATCTGCCATGCATTTGCCCAATCACCTAACCTGTCCAAGTCACCCTGCAGCCTCTTAGCATCCTCCTCACAGCTCACACCGTCACCCAGTTTAGTGTCATCTGAAAACTTGGAGATATTACACTCAATTCCTTCATCTAAATCATTAATGCATATTGTAAAGAGCTGGGGTCCCAGCACTGAGCCCTGCGGCACTCCACTAGTCACTCCCTGCCATTCTGAAAAGGACCCGTTTATCCCGACTCTGCTTCCTGTCTGCCAACCAGTTCTCTATCCACGTCAGTACATTACCCCCAATACCATGTGCTTTGATTTTGCACACCAATCGCGTGTGGGACCTTGTCAAAAGCCTTTTGAAAGTCCAAATACACCACATCCACTGGTTCTCCCTTGTCCACTCTGCTAGTTACACTCTCAAAAAATTCCAGAAGATTCGTCAAGCATGATTTCCCTTTCAGAAATCCATGCTGACTTGGACCGACTGTCACTACTTTCCCATCCTTAATGTTGGAATCAAACATTTTCCCCACAACTGATGTCAGGCTAACCGGTCTATAATTATCCTTTTTCTCTCTCCCTCCTTTTTTAAAAAGTGGTGTTACATTAGCTACCCTCCAGTCCATGGGAACTGATCCAGAGTTGATAAGACCGTTGGAAAATGATCACCAATGGATCCATTATTTCTAGGGCCACTTCCTCAAGTACTCTGGGATGCAGACCATCAGGCCCCGTGGATTTATCGGCCTTCAATCCCATCAATTTCCCCAACATAATTTCCCATCTAATAAGGATATCCTTCAGTTCCTCCTCCTCACTAGAACCTTGGTCCCCTAGTACATCCGGAAGGTTACTTGTGCCTTCCTTCGTGAAGACAGAACCGAAGTATTTGCTCAATTGGTCTGCCATTTATTTGTTCCCCATTATAAATACACCTGAATCTAACTGCAAGGGACCTACATTTGTCTTCCCTAATCTTTTTCTCTTCACATATCTATAGAAGCTTTTGCAGTCAGTTTTCATGTTCCCGGCAGGTGGCTTGACCCATCCACTTCCACGGAGGTGTGTGGGGGACCTGACCCATCCACCTCCATGGCACGAACCTGGTATTGCAGTACTTCCAGGAGCGGTGCAGTGGCTCTAGGCCTTTTGGCTAGGAGCATTGGCGCAGAGTGATCCTTGGCGTGTGCAAGGTGACCTCTGGCGTTTGTGATTTGACAAAGAATTGGAACGATTGGCTACGAATTTAAAAAAAAAGCTTCCTCTCATACTCTATTTCCCCCCGCTTAATTAAACCCTTCGTCCTCCTCTGCTGAATTCTAAATTTCTCCTAGTCCTCAGGTTTGCTGCTTTTTCTGGCCAATTTATATGCCTCTTCCTTGGATTTACCACAATCCTTAATTTCCCTTGTTAGCCACAGTTGAGCCACCTTCTCCATTTTATTTTTATTCCAGACAGGGATGTACAATTGTTGAAATGCATCCATGTGATCTTTAAATGTTTGCCATTGCCTATCCACCGTCAACCCTTAAAGTATCATTTGCCAGTCTATTCTAGCCAATTCACGCCTCATACCGTCGAAGTTACCTTTCCTAAGTTCAGGACCCTAGTCTCTGAATTAACTGTCACTCTCCATCTTAATAAAGAATTCTACCATATTATGTTCACTCTTCCCCAAGGGACCTAGCACAACAAGATTGCCAATTAATCCCTTCTCATTAGACATCACCCAGTCTAGGATGGCCAGCTCTCTGGTTGGTTCCTCGACATATTGATCTAGAAAACCATCCCTAATACACTCCAGGAAATCATCCTCCACCGCATTGCTACCAGTTTGGTTAGCCCAATCAATATGTAGATTAAAGTCACCCATAATAACTGCTGTACCTTTATTGCACACATGTAGGGTTATACAGTGTCTGTAATCACCCATATAATTTCAGATTTTTAATCATTTTTTTATTTTTCACATCTTTTAAAACTAAATTAATTCAGACAAATGCTACAGGCTGCAGCATTAGAAAATGTGCATTAAAACCAGATAATCTAGGATGACCTGGGACATTATGCAAGGTCGTCGTCTTGTCTCAGGTTACCAAATATTTACACCCATTATGAGTAGAATGATTCTATTCATGGAGGGCATGGCATATGCCCGTGAAAGATTTACACCTGGCAGAGATGATAAACAGTTTGGTTGACAGGACTGCTGGCAAAGTTCTGCCTTGGAATGGCACCAACCCTCTGCTTTCTAGGGCCAGAACAAACAGAGATATGGGCAGTGAGCTCTTGGCCTGAATCTAAAAATGCAGGGGGTCAGTTTTTGCAGTTAGAAGTAGCCTGAAAAAATGGTAATGGCATAATTAAGTAAGCCAGTCCACGACAGGGAGAGGGCATATGGTTTATTATTTTCCCTCATTTCCAAGGAGAGGATCGATTGAGCTAAATAAAGTATAATTTGCTTTAACTGTTACTCTATGGTCCCAAGTTTCCACATGATTTGCTCCTGATTTTTAGGAGCAACTGGTGTAGAACGGAGTATCTTAGAAATCGGAATTCTCCACATTTAGTTTTCTGCAGTTCTAGTCAGGTAGAACAGTTTCACTTTGGAACAGAATTTTTTTTCAAAAGGGGGCGTGTCCGGCCACTTACACCTGATTTGAAAGTTTCCAGTGAAAACATACTCCAAACTAACTTAGAATGGAGCAAGTGAAGATTTTTGTACGCTTGAAAAAACCTTGTCTACACTTTAAAAAAATCAGGCGCAGGTTACAAATTAGGCGTAGGGAACGAGGTGGGGGGGGAACGGAAGTCATTAAATTCTACAATCAATCCTTAGTTATACTTATACAAATATTATACAAATAAATACAACCTGAATAAAAATTTATAAGCAAAGAAAAGATTAAATAAACCATGTTCCTACCTGTGTGAAAGTGCTTCAGGCAGGCCTTTCAGGCATCAGTGTCTCTCGACGGCAAGGGCAGGCAGCAAGTTGCCTTCAAGCTGAGCTGCGGTGCTTGAGGCAGGCCTACATTCCCCGCGAAGATGTAGCACCCGGACGGATTTGAGGCCATTCGGTCATGGGATTGCAGCGGCGTCAGTGGCTGGTCAGAAGCAGCAGCAGCCTTCGAGCTGTGAGGGGGACTTATACATGGCCTTTTTTGATCTTACAAAGGCCTTTGACACAGTCAACCGTGAGGGTCTATGGAGCATCCTCCTCCGTTTCGGATGTCCCCAAAAGTTTGTCAACATCCTTCGCCTGTTTATGATGACATGCAGGCTGTGATCCATTACAGACCCAATCCACATCCAGACCGGGGTCAAACAGGGCTGCGTTATCGCTCCAACCCTCTTCTCAATCTTCCTCGCCACCATGCTCCACCTCACAAATCAACAAGCTCCCCGCTGGAGTGGAACTAAACTACAGAACCAGTGGGAAAGCTGTTTAACCTACGCCGCCTCCAGGCCAGGTCCAAGATCACCTCAACTTCTGTCATTGAGCTGAAGTATGCGGACGATGCATGCGTCTGTGCACATTCAGAGGCTGAACTCCAAGATAGTCAATGTATTCACTGAGGCATATGAAAGCATGGGCCTTACGCTTAACATCTGTAAGACAAAAAGGTCCTTCATCAGCCTGTCATCGCCGCACAGCACTGCCCTCCAATCATCAAGATCCACTGCACAGCCCTGGACAATGTGGACCATTTCCCATATCTCGGGAGCCTCTTATCAAGAAAGGCAGACATTGCTGCGGAGATTCAGCATCGCCTCCAGTGCGCTAGCGCAGCCTTCAGCCGCCTGCGGAAGAGAGTATTTGAAGACCAGACCCTCAAATCTACCACCAAACTCATGGTCTACAGGGCTGTAGTAATACCCGACCTCCTGTATGGGTCTGAGGCATGGACGATGTACAGAAGACACCTCAAGTCGCTGGAGATATATCACCAATGATGTCTCCGCAAGATCCTGCAAATCTCCTGGGAGGACAAGCGCATCAACATCAGTATCCTCGACCAGGCTAACATCCCCAGTATTGAAGCACTGACCACACTCGATCAGTTTCGCTGGGCAGGCCACATAGTACGCATATGTCAGATACGAGACTCCTAAGCAAATGCTTTATGCGGAGCTCCTTCATGGTAAACGAGCCAAAGGAGGACAGCGGAAACGTTAAGGACACCCTCAAAGCCTCCCTGGTAAAATGCGACATCACCACTGACACCTGGGAGACCCTGGCCGCAGACCGCCCGAGGTGGAGAAAGTCCATTTGGGACGGTGTTGAGCTCTGAGTCTCGACGCAAGGAGCAAGAAGAGGCCAGGCGCAGGCAGCGAAAGGAACGCGCGGCAAACCAACCCTACCGACCCCTTCCCCTGACGAATGTCTGTCCCACCTGTAACAGGGTTTGTGGCTCTCATATCGTACTGTTCAGCTATCAAAGAACTCACTTTGGGAGTGGAAGCAAGACCTCCTTGATTCCGAGGGATTGCCTATGATGGATGATGAATACATTGACTATATCCTGGAGTTCAGCCTCAGAAATGTGCACAGACGCAGGCATCGTCCGCATACCGCAGCTCACCGACAGAGGCTGGGGTGATCTTGGACTTGGCCTGGAGGCGGCATAAGTTAAACAGCTTCCCACTGGTTCTGTAGTTTAGCTCCACTCCAGCAGGGAGCTTGTCGATTGCGAGGTGAAGCATGGTGGCGAGGAAGAGGGTTGGAGTGATAACGCAGCCCTGATTGACCCCGGTCCGGACGTGGATTGGGTCTGTAATGGATCCGTTGGTAAGGATCACATACTGCAGGTCATCGTGAAGCAGGCAAACGATGTGGACAAACTTTTGGGGGCATCCGAAACGGAGGACGCCACGCCATCGACCCTCACGGTTGTCAGTGTCAAAGGCCTTTGTAAGATCGAAGGCGGCCATGTATAAGGGCTGGTGCTGCTCCCTGCATTTTTCTTGCAACTGTCGCGCTGCAAAGATCATGTCTGTTGTGCCCCGTAGGGGACGAAATCCGCATTGTGATTCCGGGAGGAGCTCCTCGGCCATAGGGAGAAGACGATTGAGGAGAACTCGAGCGACAACTTTCCCAGCGGCTGATATCAGTGAGATTCCCCTGTAGTTGCGGCAGTCGGACTTGTCCCCTTTTTAAAAAATGGTCACAATCACTGCATCGCTCAGATCTCCTGGCATGCTCTCCTCTCTCCAGATGAGAGATGAGGTCATGTATCCGTGCCAACAGCATCTCAGCAGGGATTCCATCCACACCAGTAGCCTTGTTATTCTCGAGCTGTTTTATGGCTTTGCCAACCGTGCAACATAGGAGTTTCACTGAGTTGGTGGCGGGTCGCATGCTGCGGGATGGAGTCGAGAACACTCGAGTCAAAGGCAGAGTCTCGATTAAGGAGATTTTCAAAGTGCTCCTTCCATCGGGCCCCCGCCAGTCTTGGTGTCCTTGATGAATGATTCCCCGTTCTTGGCCAGGAATGAGGTTGGGCCTTGGGAGTTTGGACCGTAGGTGGCCTTGACTGCAGCGAAGAATCCTCGCATATCGTGGCTGTCGGCCAGTTGTTGTATCTCCTGTGCTTTCTCCATCCACCACCTGTCCTTTAGGTCCCGGGTTTTTTGTTGGACTTGAGCCTTGAGCCGTCTGTAATGTTGTTTTGTAGCTCCCGAGTTGGGTTGTTGCTTGAGGCTCAAAAATGCTTTGCGCTTGCAATCTATTAGTTCTTCAATCTCCTGATCATTTTCATCAAACCAGTTCTGATGTTTTCTGGTTGAGTGACTCTTCACAGGCACTGGTTAGAGAGGCCTGGAGGGCAGACCAAACGCTGTGGGGATTCAGTATCTCGGTCATCAAGGCATGCCAGATTGGCTGTGAGGCACTGGCTGTATAGGGCTCTCTTAGCCTAGTCTCTAAATGCCCCGACATCAACTTTTTTGCGGAACTGCTTCTGCTGTCCCCTCTGCTTTGGGGCTATGTTAATATTGATGATGGATCGGATTAGGCGATGGTCCGTCCAGCAGTCGTCAGCTCCTGTCATGGCGTGGGTGATGCGCACATCCTTACGATCCCTGGCTCGGATGATGACATAGTCAAGCAGGTGCCAGTGTTTGAAGTGAGGGTGTTGCCACGATGCCTTGTATTTGTCCCTCTGGCGGAACAGGGTGTTGGTGATGAGTTCATGTTCTAGACATTTTGTCAGGAGTAGGGTACCGCTGGAGTTTGCTTTCCCGACCCCCTCTCGGTCAATCACACCACCCCAGGGGGCTGCGTCTTTGCCGACCCTGGCATTAAAATCATCCAGGAGGATCAATTTGTCGCCCGTGGGGACGCGGGACAAAGATGTCTCAAGGTTGGAATAAAAACCCTTTAGCCTCATCCGTTGCATCGAGTATAGTGGCGTACGCACTGATGAATATGGCACATTGGTTCCGGATAGGGTGATAGCAAGAGTCATGAGGCATTCATTAACCCCACAGGGGGAATCTTTGAGGTGGTCGACCAACTCATTCTTGACGGCAAAGCCGACTCCATGAAGGCGGCGTTCTGCCTCTGGTTTTCCTTTCCAGAAGGTGCTGTACCCTCCACCATGTTCCTTCAACTGGCCTTCCCCTGCCCGCCGGGTCTCGCTTAGGGCAGCGATGTCAATGTCGAAACATCTGAGTTCCCGGGCAACTATGGCGGTGCGGCATTCCGGCCTGTTACTGTTGGGATTGTCCATGAGGGTCCTGACGTTCCAGGTCCCGAAATTCATAATGACGAAGTGGAAGATGCCTGTGTGTGAATTCTTTTAACGTGGGGTGGCCGCTGCACACTGGCAACCACACGGGCTTAGCTGAACAAGGTCTTGGTCCAGTGGCAAGGGTGTCCAAGACCACTGGACACCAGACACAGCTCTATAAGCCTAATTGCCTACGGTGAAGTGTTGGCCACAAACTCGGCGCCGAGTAGCGCCATTGATGGTGGATGGCCCGAGGCTTGGCTGGAAGGCAGGCTTTAGGAAGGTGACTTCCAAAGTTATTTTAAAAGTTAAAAGTTGATAAAAATTCCCAATTTATTTCAAAAGTTTCTAAGAGTTATTAAAAAGTCTAAGATGTAAATCAATAATAGGTTATAAAAGTTTCCCCAGTTTAAAAAGTTTCTAAAAATTGTTAAAAAGTCAAGGATGTAGATCAATAATAGATGTTTAAAAGTATTTCGATGAAAAGTCTAAAATGTAAGTTTTAAAAGTTATCCCAGCTTGTTTAAAAAGTTTAAAAGGTGGATTAAAAGTTGAAAAATTAATTAAAAGTTGGTCAGGAGTTTAAGACGTTGGATTGAACGCCGCCACCTTGGTCCCTTTGGCCGATTCAATGCCGGCCGAGAGTCCCTTCGGCCGGTTGAACGCCGGCCTCAGAGACCCTTAGTCCCTTTGGCCGGTTCAACGTTCCCCCCAAATCTGTCAGCACAATGAACAGCTGATGTGCTACCACAAGGACAGGCGTGGAGTCCTTTCAGCCTGGGATGGGTGCGGGCCAGTGCAGAGTAGATAGAAACGGGCCAGCGTGGGGGTCCTTTCGGCCCGGGACAGAAACGGGCCGGTGCGGGGTCCCTTCGGCCCGGGACAAAAGCGGCCAGCACAGTGTAGCGAATTCCATAGGTTCACAATTCTCTGGGTGAAAAAGTTTCTCCTCGTCTCGATCTTAGGTGGCTTACCCCTTATCCTTCGACTGTGACCACTGTTTCTAGATCTCCCCAACATCAGGAACATTGGACCCAAGTTTCTGCTCCCTGTAAAAACGGCGCACCTCCATGAGATGCGCCGACTATCTAGAATAAAAAGGGCGCCGAATAGTTACTTTGTACTTCTCCGAGCTCGACAGGATGTCTTCGGCCTCGGCATAGCGCAGCACAAGGGGTGGGGGGGGGCGGAGCCAGGTCCCAGCGCTGACAAGAGTGCCGGGACCTCTGCATATGCGCGCTAGAGTGTGCGCGCATGTGCAGTAGCTCCTCGCAGCCCGAATCTCTGCGACGCTGCGTGGGAGGGGCCCGAAGCACGCCGCTCCTAGCCCTGGCCGAATGGGTTCCCCGGGCATTGAAGATGTGTTGAGTTATCGGGACTCGGGCTTCCTAGAAACACCCACATCCAGCATTTTAACATTTTATCTAGAAATAACATCAGCTCAAAATTTTCAATTTATGGAGAGCATATATTCAAGTACATACATTTGAACTTCGTGCTAGTGTTTCATTATCACTGGGATGATGCGATTAACTGGGAGCCCAGAATTCAACGTCTGCCTGAGATGTCTAGGAGGGAAATCACTGGCTTCATTGACAGACCGACTGACAAATCACCCGATGGGAAGTAAGTTGGAGGGAGAACCCACTCACTTGCTGTGGTCGGGAGTTACACAAGCCCATGTTCGGAGTCAGTCTGTGCTCCGTTCAGAAGTTGGGCGCTCAGGCTACGGACGACTGAGCTGGACTCGGGACCCACATTCTCTGACAACCACAGATTTTGGTAAAGTAAGGAGACGACACTTCAAGGCCGCATCCGCGGGGAGTGTATCTAGACTGGGGGAGAAACGCCCTGATTTTATTCCGGACTGGTTGGAATTTTACAATCTGGAAGCACCAAATTAATAAACACCTAAATTAATAAGAGTCTAGGTACAAAATACGCCAATTCCGGTGCGTGCTCCAGTCGGCAAGGTAGGACTTCTAATTTTTATTACTTGATTTAATGTTCATTTATTGTTATCTAAAAATTATGATGGTTTCTATGCATCTTTATGGTTAAAAGTGAAGTGTTTAATGCTTTGTAAAATCCCCGAACTTCCCTTTCATCGCCCCCCCCCAATCTCTTGTTCCCTACGCCTAATTTATAAAGTGTAGACAAGGTTTATCTGAGCGTACAAAAATCTACACTTACTCTATTCTATGTTAGCTTGGAGCAAGTTTTCACTGCCTAAACTTGCAAAACAGGTGTAAGTGGTGGGACACAACACCTTTTGGAAAAAAAAAGTTTGAAAATGAAACTATTATAACTCACGAGAATTGGAGCAAACTAAATGCCGAGAATTGCAATTTCTAAGATACTTCATACTAAACTAGTTGCTCAAAAAAAATAGGAGCAACTTGAGCCCATTCTTCCTGCATCTAACCTGTCCAATTTTATATGCTTCGATGAGATCCCCTCTCATTCTTCTAAATTCCATTGAATATAAGCCTGGTCGATCCAGTCTTTCTTCCTATGTCAGTCCTGCCATCCCAGGAATGAGTCTGGTGAACCTTCGCTGCACTCCCTCAATAGCAAGAATGTCCTACCTCAGATTAGGAGACCAAAACTGCACACAATATTCCAGATGAAGCCTCACCAAGGCCCTGTACAACTGCAGCAAGACCTCCCTGCTCCTATACTCAAATCCTCTCGCTATGAAGGCCAACATGCCATTTGCTTTCTTTACTGCCTGCTGGACCTGCACGCCTACTTTCAATGACTGATGTACCATGACACCCAGGTCTCGTTGCACCTCCTCTTTTACTAATCTGTCACCATTCAGATGATAATCTGCCTCCCTGTTTTTGCCACCAAAGTGGATAACCTCACACTTAGCCACATTATACTGCATCTGCCATGCATTTGCCCACTCACCCTGTAGCCTCTTAGCATCCTCCTCACAGCTCACACTGCCATCCAGCTTAGTGTCATCTTCAAACTTGGAGATATTACATTCAATTCCTTCATCTAAATCATTGATGTATATTGTAAAGAGCTGGGGTCCCAGCACTGAACCTTGCGGTACTCCACTAGTCACTGCCTACCATTCTGAAAAGGATCCATTTATTCCCACTCTTTGCTTCCTGTCTGCCAACCAGTTCTCTATCCATTTCAATACATTATCCCCAATACCATGTGCCTTAATTTTGCACATTAATCTCTTGTGTGGGACCTTGTCAAAAGTCTTTTGAAAGTCCAAATACACATCTACTGGTTCTCCCTTGTCCACTCTACGGGCCCAAGTTTCCACAGGATAAAAAACGGGCGCCCCTCCGAGCTGGGCGCCCGTTTTTCGCGCCTAAAAAAAACCTCGCAATTCTGGAGCATTCTGCAGCTCCTTGTCTGCCTGGCGCAGCGCCCAGGGGGGTGGAGCCTACACTCGCGCCGATTTTGTAAGTGGGAGGGGGCGGGTATTATTTAAATTAGTTTTTTTTCCTGCCGGCAACGCTGCGCGTGCGCGTTGGAGCGTTCGCGCATGCTCAGTGTGAAAAAAACATTGGCACTCGGCCATTTTTGTAGTTCTTTGTAGCTGTTTAATTTTTGAACATTTTTTTAATAAAAGCACATTAGCACTTGCAGCCTTCTCACTGTCTCCTTCCCCCCTCCCCCGCGGGAACGAAACGGCTGTTCCCTTCCCCTTCCCCCCCCCCCCCCCCCACGGGAACGAAGCGGCTGTTTAATCCCCCCCCCTCCCCTCCGCGGGAATGAAGCGGCTGTTCCCTTCACCCCCCTCCCCTCCACGGGAACGAAGCGGCTGTTCCCTTCTTCCCACCCCCCCGCGGGAACGAACACCTGCAGAATTCTCTGTGCCTGAAGCACTTTCACAGGTAGGAAGATGGTTTATTTAATCTTTTCTTTGCTTATAAATGTTTATTCAGGTTGGATTTATTTGTATAATATTTGTATAAATATAAATAAGAATTTATTGTAGAATTTAATGACTTCCCCTCCCCCCCCCCACCTCGTTCTGGACGCCTAATTTGTAACCTGCGCCTGATTTTTTAATGTGTAGAACAGGTTTTTTCAGTTCTACAAAAATCTTCACTTGCTCCATTCTACTTTAGTTTGGAGTACGTTTTCACTGTGGAAACTTTCAAATCAGGCGTCAGTGGCCGGACACGCCCCCTTTTGAAGAAAAAATTCTGTTCCAAAGTAGAACTGTTCTACCTGACTTGAACTGTAGAAAAAAAAATGTGGAGAATTGCGATTTCTAAGATAGTCCGTTCTCCACCAGTTGCTCCTAAAAATCAGACGCAAATCATGTGGAAACTTGGGCCCTACGAGTTACATCCTCAAAAAATTCTAGAAGATTTGTCCAGCATGATTTCCCTTTCATAAATCCATGCTGACTTGGACTGATCCCGTCACTGCTTTCCAAATGCGCTGCTATTACATCTTTAAATGATTCCAGCATTTTCCCCACTACCGTTGTCAGGCTAACCGGTCTATAATTCCGTGTTTTCTCTCTCCCTCCTTTTTTTAAAAAAAAGTGGGGTTACATTAGCTACCCTCCAATCCATAGGAACTGGTCCAGAGTCCATGGAATGTTGGAAAATGACCACCAATGCATCTACTATTTCTAGGGCCACTTCCTTAAGTACTCTGGGATGCAGACTATCAGGCCCTGGGGATTTATCAGCCTTCAATCCCATCAATTTCCCTAACACGATTTCCTGACAAGTAAGGATTTCCCTCAGTTCCCCCCTCTCGCTAGACCCTCTGTCCTCTAGTATTTTCGGGAGGTTATTCGTGTCTTCCTTAATGAAGACATTTCCTTGTTCCCCATTATGAATTCACTTGATTCTGACTGCAAGGGACCTCAATTAGTCTTCACTAATCTTTTTCTCTTCACATATTTATAGAATCTTTTGTAGTCAGTTTTTAGGTTCCCTGCAAGCTTACTCTCATACTCTATTTTCCCCTTCCTAATTAAACCCTTAGTCCTCCTCTGCTGAATTCTAAATTTCTCCCAGTCCTAAGGTTTCCTGCTTTTTCTGGCCAATTTATATGACTCTTCCTTGGATTTAACACTATCCCTAATTTCCCTTGTTAGCCACGGTTGAGTCACCTTCCCAGTTTTATTTTTACACCAGACAGGGATGTGCAATTGTTGTAGTTCATCCATGTGATCTTTAAATGGCTGCCATTGCCTATCTACGGTCAACCCTTTAAAGTATCATTCGCCAGTCTACCCTAGCCAATTCACATCTCATACCATCGAAATTACCTTTCTTTAAGTTCAGGACCCTAGTCTCTGAATTAACTGCGTTACTTTCCATCTTAATGAAGAATTCTACCATATTATGGTCACTCTTCCCCAAGTGGCCTCACACGACATGATTGCTAATTAATCTTCTCTCATTACACAAGACCCAGTCTAGGATGGCCTGCTTTCGAGGTGGTTCCTCGACATATTGGTCTAGAAAACCATCCCTTATACACCGCAGGAAATCCTACTCCACAGTATTGCTACCAGCTTGGTTAGCCCAATCTAGATGTAGATTAAAGTCACCCATGATAACTGCTATACCTTTATTGTACATCCAATTTCCTGTGCTACCTGCAATGAATGGATCATTTCAGCCAGAGGTGCTTTGCAAGCTCAAAATGAGTATTCCTTGCTTCTCTATATATCAAAATGTTGTACTGCATGATCATAAAGGAGTTACATAGCAATGATATTCTATCTACCACAATTCCTTATTGGCTTGATACTAAAGAATTTTGTGTACGCAGTTTTAAAATCAAGGAAGATAATTCAGGATGGGTGAAGAGAAGAAGAATTATCTTTTGTTTTGAAAGCGAAGACAATAACTAAATATATAGAGACCATCCGATTAGCAAGCTGGAAAGCAAAGATAGCAAGATGGCCAATATCTATCTATTCAACTATAACTCAATATAAAGATACCATTTTCAGAAAACAAATGACATGAACAGAAACCTTGCAAGCGGGAGTTGGGAAGTGAAATACCTGCAGTAATCTACTGTACAGTACCAACATGTATCAATTATGCAAACAAAAAGTGTTACATCACAATTTCTCCTTGTTTTGTACAGGTTCATAAATTTATTAAACTTATGCTTTAAATATCTTATGACAAGAAAATCTCAGTTAAAAGCTAGTTACAGGTGAGAACAAGGAGAAAGATATCTATAATCATACTTTAAAGATATAGCATATAAAATAGAATTCGTTATCAGGTAGTTTAAAGGAGAAAACAAAAGGATTGATGGAATGAAAGTCTGTGTCATTATGGTTCATTCGTGAAAGTAGCTTGGAAGTCTCAATGCTGAATAAACAACATTAAAGCAGCACATTACTCGGAACTTTGAATAAGCTGTAAATGTATAGGAAATGGGCCCAGTCATGCTGATGGTAGAGTAGGGCTGCAAGCATTAAAGATGACCTTTATGATATACATATCACAAGCGAACTCATTCATATAACAGACTACTTCCTGTGGTGCACATTTAATGCTATTTTAAATGGCAAATATTTATGTAGTTAAAAAGGTAAAATCCATCAGTATCAGGTACCTCATCAGATTATTTATTTACATTTGGCCAAGGGTACCTCCTGTAGATATAGTCTTCATTCTATGAAAGAAGTTCAACCTCATAGTCCATCATCTAATGCAGGGGAAAAATCCTCGATAAAATTGTGCATAATTTTTGTCTGTCTGACCCATACTGGAGTCTCTAACTGGGGAGGAGGGATTTAGATAGCAGCTGTAGCATGCAATTACTTTTCTCCTCATTGCCCAACTTACACAAAGTCTCGCAGGGTGCAAAATGAAGTCAATCAACTCTTGAAAGTGATGAGCATTGAACAAGAATAATAGAAGATTTAGGAGACAGTCAGTATAACTTTCAGGCTTTGCTGGATTTCTTGAACTTGATTATTGCAGTGTTGGGAACTGTAACATAGTGGTTTTGATACTGGACTAGTAATTCAGAGGCCTGGCCTAATGATCCGGATTCAAATCCCACCATGGCTGCTGTGGAATTTAAATTCAGTTAATTAAATAAATCTGGAATAAAAATCTAGCATCAGTGATGGTGACCATTCCTGAAATTACTGGATTGTCTGGTTCACTAATGTCCTGCCTTTAGGGAAGGAAATCTGCCACTCTTACCCGCTCTGTCCTATATGTGACTCCAAATTCACAGCAATGTGGTTTACTGTTAACTCAATTGTATCAAACTGCTAGGAAGATCAGCAAGACTACCGGGCATCGACCTAGGCACCAAACTTGGACACGGCAAAGGCATACCCAGCCCAGAGCTTCTCACGATCATCTGGGGACTTGTGCCAAAATTTGGAGCTGTCCCATAGGCGAGTCATACTGTCAAAACCATAACTTTCAGCCAACGTTTCAGACTCCTCCATCACTAGCCTGGGTCTGTCCTGTCCCACCGGCAGGACAGATCCACCAGAGGTGGTATACAGTCAGTAAGGAGGTCCTCAGAGTCCTCATAAGTGAGGAATGATAAGTGACAAGTAACATTCGCGCCACACAAGTGCCAGGCAATGACCATCTCCAACAAGAGAGTCTAGTCACACTGAGGACACCCTCCACTTTGTGTAGACATTCAACAGGATTACCATCGCCGAATCCCCAACCATCAACATCCGGGGGGGGGGTCACCATTGACCAGAAACTTAACTAGACCAACTACAAATACTGTGGCTACAAGAGCAGGTCAGAGGCTGGGTATTCTGCAGCAAATGACTCACCTACTGACTCCCCACCTATAAGGTACAAATCAGGAGTGTAATGAAATACTCTCAACTTGCCTGGATGAGTGCAGCTTCAACAACACTCAAGAAGCTTGACACCATCCAGGACAAAGAAGTCTGCTTGATTGGCACCAAAGTTCTCCCTAATGTGCGCGTTGATCAGGAGGTTCTGCGCAGGCTGCTCCCCAGCTGTTGCTGCTGGCAAAGGTGCCGCGCAGCAAATTTAAAGGGATCGCGCACGAAAAAAAAATTAGAAACATAGAAAATAGGTGCAGGAGTAGGCCATTCGGCCCTTCTAGCCTGCACCGCCATTCAATGAGTTCATGGCTGAACATGCAACTTCAGTACCCCATTCCTGCTTTCTCACCATACCCCTTGATTCCCCTAGTAGTAACGACTTCATCTAACTCCTTTTTGAATATATTTAGTGAATTGGCCTCAACAACTTTCTGTGGTAGAGAATTCCACAGGTTCACCACTCTCTGGGTGAAGAAATTCCTCCTCATCTCGGTCCTAAATGGCTTCCCCCTTATCCTTAGACTGTGTCCCCTGGTTCTGGACTTCCCCAACATTGGGAACATTCTTCCTGCATCTAACCTGTCTAACCCCGTCAGAACTTTAAACGTTTCTATGAGGTCCCCTCTCATTCTTCTGAACTCCAGTGAATACAAGCCCAGTTGATCCAGTCTTTCTTGATAGGTCAGTCCCGAAGGAACACTGCTTGACACCACATCCACCACCTTAAACATTCACTCCCTCCACTACCGGCACACCGTGCCTGCATGGTGTACCATCTAGAAGATGCACTGCCGCAACTTGCCAAGACTTTGACAGCATCTCCCAAACCCATGACCTCTACCCCCTAGAAGGACAAGGGCAGCAGACGCATGGAAACACCACCATCTGCAAGTCACACACCATCCTGACTCGGAAATATATCACTGTTCCTTCATCGTCGCCGAGTTATAATTCTGGAACTCTCTCCCTAACAGCACTGTGGGAGAACCTTCACCTCAAGGACTGCAGCGGTTCAAGAAGGCTGCTCACCATTATCTCAAGGGCAATTAGGGATGGGCAATAAATGCTGGTCTTGCCAGTGACGCCCACTTCCCCAACAAAGCAAGCTCCAGGAGTTGTCAAAATAACTGCACAAAGAGGAATATTCCTTTACAAAAGGACAGCGCTCTAGTAATTTCTCCTCTCCCTTAATGTCCAAAGGCAAATTTTGACTTCATGCGACAGAAAGAATACGCATTTATATAGCACCTTTCACGATATCCCATAGCGCTTTACAGCCAATTAATTACTTTTGAAGTGTGGTTGCCTTTGTAATGTAGGGAAACAGCAGCTAATTTGCAAATAGCAAGGTCCCATAAACAGCAACGTGATAAACCAGTAATCTGCTGTTAGTAATATTGGTTGAGGGAGAAATATTGGTCAGGACATCGGGAGAACTCCCCTGCTCTTCAAATAGTGCCATGAGATCTTTTACATCCACCTCAGACCAATGGGTACCAAATGTTTCACCCAAAAGACGGCACCAACAGTGCAGTACTCCCCTCACTACTGCACTGAAGTGTCAGCATTGATTGATATGTTCAAGTTTCTGGAGTAGGGCTTGAACCAACGACCTTCTGACTCAGACACGAGAGCGTTACCATTGAGCCAAGACTGATACCTATAGGACTGACGGTTGAATAAATTTAGAATGTAGATTTCTGATTAGGTTACATCTCATCAGCGACTGTTAGCGTCAAGTTTCTAACAAGTGTTATGAAAAAAAACACCACTAGAGTAAACTAAAATTTGTATGAAAGGAAGTTTCATTTTCATTAGCTGCGCAGTTTTAAAGGAAACTTTGGAAAGCATTGGGATCATATTTACATTACAAGAATTTCTTTTCAGCGGGTCAGGGCTTTACCTGTAAAATGGTGAGATTGGTCACCTTCTATTGCACTTGAATCTTTGCTGTTTGTTGTACGTTTTCTCAAGCAATGTGACTGTCTGAGGACACCAGAATCCCACTTTGGAGTTACTACTGCATAACGTAGGAGCTCTTCATACTCATCCTAATGGGTGAATTTAAAGAAATGGACTTAGCATTTATTTTTTAATACTATTACTTCAAAATAACCACATCTGATGCACTCAGGATAGAAAAGATTCACAGCAGAATTAACTTTAAACACAAAAGCAAAATACTATGGATGCTGGAAATCTGAAATGAAACAGAAAATGTTAAAATATTCAGCAGGTCAGGCAGCATTCATGGAGAGAGAAACAGAGTTAATGTTTCAGATCGATGACCCAATGAAAGGTCATCGACCCGAAACGTTAACTCTTATTCTCTCTTCATGCATGCTGCCTGACCTGCTGAGTATTCCCAGCATTTTCTGTTTTTATTTTAACTTTAATACAACAGGCCAATTGCAACCACATTCGTAATTTTACATTGTCTAGTTTTAGTACATTTTAATCTTTTCAGAGACACTTTTTGAGGACGCTGGAGAGATCGTGCCACAATAAAGCAAAGCTTTTCTCAGGCAACTCATTTTCTAGGAGTCAGTTTTGGTTTTGGGGATATAATTTCCTAAACCTTTCAAAACTAGATAAGCTAATACAACATAATCATATGCACTTTATTAACATCGGATAGAATTTCAACTTCAGCGGGAGTGTAAAATGGCCAGTAGCAGGCCGGCTACCCATTATACATCCTGCATAATATTCCTTCCCATAACGGGCAGACAATCTGCTACCACTCGATTCACCCTCTTGCCAAAGTTGAAAGATCCACCCATCGTCATCAGTTGGTAAGACATCTGGTCAATCTTCCTGTAATCTACTTAGTACTGTAGCTCAGTAAGCTGTTGACTAGGAAGTAACTACAGTCATCAAATTTGAGTTCAACTTTGGCCACTCACTTAAAACTTGATTAATACAATGTAACACAAGAGCTTAACTTTAAGAAATTTTTTGAATACCGACACCTTACAGGCAATGTTTCCCCTAATTATTTTTTGGGTGCATGGCCCCTTTAAGAGACTGCACAGCCCATTCACAGTTTTGCACATGCGCAAAATTTAACATTGAAAAAGCAGATCCCAGGCTGTGCAGGGAACGCTGCTTGTGGGTACAGTATCCATCTAAAACAAGAGAAAAAAAAGTGTGTCACCAACCCCCTTTGGTTTTCAGAACATCGTCTCAAGGGCACGGATTCACAGTGAAATTTCAGTTGCATTAAAATTTGTATTCTGGAATTTTTATTGATTTGTGGATTGATTTCACAACTTCATTTTGTAAAAATTGTAAATGAGGGTAAGAAAAAGGGCAAAACAAGAGATATGTCAAGGTCCCTGCTTTCATGGAAAGTCTAGCAGGATGTTAAAGATAGCTTATATGCATATTTTATAAGCCAGACCAGAATATTTGGCATTAGAAAATTTTTTTAAAACAAGTTCCTTCACATCTCTGATTATAGGTTCTTGCTAAATAAGTCTTGAGATTCTTCACTTGCAAACTTATTCGACTAAATTTAAAATTCTCCCTTTTTAATGTGTTTCTTTCAACATTTTTTTTCTTATCTACTCACTTTTCAAACACCAGTCAGTAAAACTGAAACTGTTACCTGATCATCTAGCAATTATATCTCTAATTGTGAATGATTAGATATTGTCCAATTGACTCTGGTTTTGTTTGGTCCACATCAGTTTATTCATCATCATAGGCAGTCTGTCAAAGTCGAGGATGACTTGCTGCCACACTAAAAATGAGTTCTCAGGTGACTGAAGAGTCCAATGCGAGACCTACAGTCTCTGTCACAAGTGGGACAGATGGTGGTTGAAGGAACGGGTAAGTGGGGGGCCTGGGTTGCCGCACACTCCTTCCGCTATCTACGCTTGGCTTCAGCTTGCTCTTAACGAAGAGCCTCGAGATGTTCAACGCCTTCCCGGATACTTTTCCTCCATTTTGGGCGGTCTTGGGCTAGGCATTCCCAGGTGCCGGTGGGGATGTTACATTTTTTCAAGGAGGATTTGTGTGTGTCCTTGAAGCGTTTCCTCTGCCCACGGCTCGCTTGCCGTGTCGGAGCTCTGAGTAGAGCGCTTGTTTTGGGAGTCTTCTGTCAGGCATGCAGACGATGTGGCCCGTCCAGAGGAGATGATCGAGCGTGGTCAGGTGTTTTGATGCTGGGGTTGTTGGCCTGCGTGAGAACAGACGTTGGTGCGCCTATCCTGCCAGTGAATTTACGGGATCTTGCAGAGGCAGCGTTGGTGGTACTTCTCCAGTGTTTTGAGGTGCTTGCTGCACATGTCTCTAAGCCATATAGGAGGGCGGGTATCACCACTGTTCTGTAGACCATGAGCTCGGTGCTGGGTTTGAGGCTCTAGTCTTCAAACACACTCTTCCTCAGGCCACCGAAGGCTGCGCTGGCGCACTGAAGGTGGTGTTGGACCATGTCGTCGATGTTTGCCCTTGTTGACAGTAGGCTCTCTAGGTATGAAAAATGGTCCACGTTGTCAAAGGCCTCGCCGTGGATTTTGATAACGGGGCAGCGCTGTGTGGCGGGGGCAGGTTGGTAGAGGACCTTTGTCTTACGGATGTTTAGTGCAAGGCCCATGCTCTTGTACGCCTCGGTGAGGGTGTTGACGATGGCTTGGAGTTCGGCCTCCGAGTGTGCGCAGACGCAAGCATTTTATTACAAGAACAATGAAGAATATCCCACTCTCCTGATTTCTTAATGGCATGGACAGAGCACTACACTAGGGCCAGTTACAATCAACAATATTTGATATGAAAAAGAATGTAGTATGCAAGATCACAAAGCCCTCCAGCAACTCCCAGCCGAATGCAAAAACACTACAAAAATGACCAAAAAGGTTAAGAGTGAGTTATGAAAAATAAAAAAGGATAGAGTGCAGACTTTTGTTTTGAAAACTCAAATGATTTGATAAACCATATAAAATGTTATTTCGAACACCTGTTCAAATTTAGTGGAAATTTCATAATTGGAAGTAAAAATCAAAAAGAAAATGTTGTCTGCAATCTGAATATAGCTTGTATTTAAATTCAACACACACTATCTAAACTATAGTTCTCTACATAGTTTTGTAATCTCTAGCATGCATTATATATGCTTTTGAACATGGGTGTTCAGTTTTTGTTGTGCTGTGCATGGTCACTGCAAATTCATACCCTTATGGAGTTAATTGTGGAGCATTCTACATGTGGTTGAAATTACCATCAATACAAGGTTCTTGCGAGAAATGACAAAAAAACACCGGTTCATATAACTAAGAGAAAGCATGATAAGAGAAAAGATTCAGGGGGTCAATGTCCAACAGTTTTCCGTAACATTATGTACATTTAGGAAATGCAGTTTGGATTTATGCACTGGGAGAGTCTCCAGTAAGTCATTAAAATTTACCTATTGGCCCTTAAAAGTCAGAAGTTCCCAAACACAGAAGGCCCAGATTAAATACACAAAGATCCTAAAAACTAAACGGCCTCATTTTATTTTCCCACAACACAAATATAATAAATATTTCCAATCTGATGCAATCTACTTGCTTGGCTATATTGTGGCACCCCATGAACTTTCAGAGCAATCATACCTAAAAATTAGAAAACTATTGCTCAAATGTATGTATGGTGTATAGAAACATAGCAAATAGGTGCAGGAGTAGGCCATTCGGCCCTTCGAGCCTGCACCACCATTCAATATGATCATGGCTGATCATTCAACCTCAGTACCCCTTTCCTGCTTTCTCTCCATACCCCTTGATCCCTTTAGCTGTAAGGGCGGTATCTAACTCCCTTTTGAATATATCTAACGAACTGGCCTCAACAACTTTCTGCGGTATAGTACAGACCACACCAGTTATAGTAGGTGAGTTTGTGGGAACGCAGTTGCCAATATAACGTTGTACGTCGTCGTCACTCATTGGCATCCGCAGCTCCCTGAATGAAGCTCCTTACTGTCGGACCCTAGACTTATTTCAGTCGTTTCCAGCTGTCCCCCTTCTCCTCTGGAGTTGTTGCTCTCGAACACCCAATGATCTGTCACTGTAATGCCTCAAATGAAAATCGGATCAAGGTTGCCTTTTCATTATCCTTTTATCATCTCACATGGGAAGCATAGCTTAACAATAAATGGCAATGGATACTAAACAGCAATGCTTCATAATCAAAATAGCAAGCAGATTCTTCACCAGAGCACAGTGACTTGATTACATAGAAACATAGAATGTAGGTGCAGGAGTAGGCCATTCGAGCCAGCACCACCATTCAATAAGATCATAACTGATCATTCACCTCAGTACTCCTTTCCTGCTTTTTCTCCATACCCCTTGATCGCTTTAGCCGTCAGGGCCATATCTAACTTCCCCTTGAATATATCTAATGAACTGGCATGAACAACTCTCTACGGCAGAGAATTCCAGAGGTTACCGACTCTGAGTGAAGAAGTTTCTCCTCATCTCGGTCCTAAATGGCTTACCCCTTATCCTTAGACTGTGACCCCCTGGTTCTGGACTTCCCCAACATCGGAAACATTCTTCCTGCATCTAACCTGCCCCGGCCCGTCAGAATTGTATATGTTTCTATGAGATCTCCTCTCATTCTTCTAAACTCCAGTGAATAAAGGCCCAGTTGATCCAGTCTCTCCTCATATGTCAATCCCGCCATTTGGGGAATCAGTCTGGTGAACCTTCGCTGCACTCCCTCAATAGCAAGAATGTCCTTCCTCAGATTAGGAGACCAAAACTGAACACAATATTCGAGGTGAGACCTCATCAAGGCCCTGTACAACTGTATTAAGACCTCCCTGCTCCTATACTCAAATCCTCTCGCTATGAAGGCCAACATGCCATTTGCCTTCTTCACCGCCTGCTGTACCTGCATGCCAACTTTCAATGACTGATGTACCATGACATCCAGGTCTCATTGCACCTCCCCTTTTCCTAATCTGCCGCCATTCAGATAATATTCTGCCTTCATGGTTTTGCCACCAAAGTGGATAACCTCACATTTATCCACATTATACTGCATCTGCCATGCATTTGCCCACTCACCTAACCTGTCCAAGTCACCCTGCAGCCTTAGCATGCTCTTCACAGCTCACACAACAATCCAGCTTAGTGTCATCTGCAAACTTGGAGATATTACACTCAATTCCTTCATCTAAATCATTGATGTATATCATTGAGCCCTGCGGCACCCCACTAGTCCATGCCTATCATTCTGAGAAGGACCTGTTCATCCCTACTCTCTGCTTCCTGTCTGCCAACCAGTTCTCTATCCACGACAGTACATTACCCCCAATACCATGTGCCTTAATTTTGCACACCAATCTCTTGTGTGGGACCTTGTCAAAAGCTTTGAAAGTCCAAATACACCACATCCATTGGTTCTCCCTTGTCCACTCTATTCGTTACATCCTCAAAAAATTCTAGAAGATTTGTCAAGCATGATTTCCCCTTCATAAATCCACACTGACTTGGACCGATCCTGTCACTGCTTTCCAAATGCGCTGCGATTTAATTTTAATAATTGATTCCAACATTTTCCCCATTACTGATGTCAGGCTAACCAGTCTATAATTCCCTGTGTTTCGCTCCCTCCTTTTTAAAAAAGTGCTATTACATTAGTTACCCTCCAGTCCATAGGAACTGATCCAGAGTCGATAGACTGTTGGAAAATGACCACCAATGCCTATTTCTAAGGCCACTTCTTTAAGTATAAGTACTCTGGGATGCAGACTATCAGGCCCTGGGGATTTATCAGCCTTCAATCTCATCAATTTCCCTAACACAATTTCCTGACTAATAAGGATTTCCTTCAGTTCCTCCTTCTCGCTCGGTCCCTTAGTATTTCCGGAAGTTATATGTGTCTTCCTTCATGAAGACAGAACCAAAGTATTTGTTCAATTGGTCTGCCATTTCTTTGTTCCCCATTATAAATTCACCTGATTGACTTCAAGGGACCTACGTTTGTTCTCACTAATCTTTTTCTCTTCACATATCTATAGAAGCTTTTGCAGTCAGTTATGATGTTCTCAGCAAGCTTCCTCTCATACTCTATTTCCCCCCCTCCTAATTATACCCTTTGTCCTCCTCTGCTGAATTCTAAATTTCTCCCAGTCCTCAGGTTTGCTGCTTTTTCTGGCCAATTGATATGCCTCTTCCTTGGATTTAACACTATCCCTAATTTCCCTTGTTAGCCACAGTTGAGCCACCTTCCCAGTTTTATTTTTACTCCAGACAGGGATGTACAATTGTTGAAGTTCATCCATGTGATCTTTAAATGTTTGCCATTACCTATCCACCGTCAACCCTTTCAGTATCATTTGCCAGTCTATTCTAGTCAATTCACGTCTCATACCATCGAAGTTCCCTTTCCTTAAGTTCAGGACCCTAGTCTCTGAATTAACTGTGTCACTCTCCATCTTAATAAAGAATTCTACCATATTATGGTCATTCTTCCCCAAGGGGCCTCGCACAAGATTGCTAATTAGTCCTTTCTCATTACACATCACCCAGTCTAGGATGGCCAGCCCTCTAGTTGGTTCCTCGACATATTGGTCTAGAAAACCATTCTTAATACACTCCAGGAAATCCTCCTCCACCGTATTGCTACCAGTTTGGTTAGCCCAATCTATATGTAGATTAAAGTCACCCATGATAACTGCTGTACCTTTATTGCACGCATCACTAATTTCTTGTTTGCTGCTGTCCCCAACCTCACTACTACTGTTTGGTGGTCTGTACACAACTCCCACCAGCGTTTTCTGCCCTTTGGTATTCTGCAGCTCTACCCATACAGATCCCACATCATCCAAGCTAATGTCCTTCCTTACTATTGCGTTAATTTCCTCTTTAACCAGCAACGCTACCCAGCTCCTTTTCCTTTCTGTCTATCCTTCCTGAATGTTAAGTTCCTAGCCTTGGTCACCCTGGAGCCATGTCTCCATAATCCCAATTAGATCATATTCGTTAATAGCTGCCTGCGCAGCTAATTCGTCCACCTTATTACATCACCAATAGCGTTAGAATAGAAACCAGAGCATCTGTAGATATTTCTTCAGGATTTTAATTTTCAAGCATATTGCAAATAGGGTGCTGCAAAGAGTACCGTTTACCCTCTGCAGTTCTATAATGATATTACATGTAAAAATAGATTTATATTTTCATGTGTACTTCACTCACACAATATCACCTTCAGCGACAGAGCAGGTCAAAGGCTGGGTATTCTGTGGCAGCTAACTCGCCTCCTGACTCCCCAAAGCCTTACCGCCATCTACAAAGGCACAAGTCAGGAATGTGATGGTATACAGGTACTCTCAAATTGCCTGGATGAGTGGAACACTTGACATTATCCAGGACAAAGCAGCCCGCTTGATTATCACTCATTCCACCACCTTAAACATTCACCCCCTCCACCACAGGCGCATGTGGCTGCAGTGTGTACCATCTACAAGATGCACTGCACCAACTTGCCAAGACCTTCTCGTCAGCACCTCCCAAAACTACGAATTGTACCACTCAGAAGGACAAGGTCAGCAGGGGCATTAGAACACCACCACCTGCAAGTTTGCCTCCAAATCACACACCATCCTGACTTGGAAATATATCGACGTTCCTTAATCGTTGCTGGGTCAAAATCCTGGAACTCCCTGCCAACAGCACCGTGGGAGTACCTTCTCCACACGGATTGCAGCAGTTTAAGGCAGCGGCTCACCACCACTTTTAAGGGCAATTAGAATGGGAAATTAAATGCTGGCCTTGCAGCGATGCTCAGATCATATGAATGAATAAGAAAAAAAACTGAAGCATTACATCTTAGAATTCCACCACCCCTTGAGATAATGGTCAACAGTCCATTAGCTATTTTTGATTACATTTTGTGCCAGTTCACTAGCTTTTAATGATTTGTGTATATGGACACTTAAACCTCCTCCACAGCTCCAAGTCTCTCCAAAACAGATAACCTCATACTTCACCACATTGAACTCCATCTACCATTGTTTTGCCCACCCACATAGATGACCCATGCTACAACTCAGTGACCAGAGTAGCAATTCTCCAATTAAGTTGATGGGTTTTGGTTTTAATATGTACAATGTAGAAGGCATGGAGAGAAAGAACAGAAAAATATTTCCAACCATTTTCACAACAAACCCCTCCACTTCACTAGACAGAGCAATAAATATTGGATGACCCATGAAGAGCACTCATCAGGTAGATAATAACATGTAAAATATATACCACTAAAGACATTTGGCAAGACTAACAACTTGATGCAATATTTTGTAATGAGATAAACGACCAGATAATCTTTTGGGTGCGGGATAATCTTGGTCAGTGTACCTGGGGGAGGGGGAGGGGGAAGAGAGGAAAGAGGGTGAAACTCCCTTGGCTCTGCTTTGAATAGTGCCACGAGATTTTTTACATCCATCTCAGGGGGCAGACAGGGAGCTCAGTTTGACATTGCACCCAAAAGACAACACCTCTGACAGTGCAGTACTGAAGGAGTGGAGTGTTGCACTAAGTGTCAGCCTAGATTATGTGCTGTGGCTCTGGACTGCGGTTTGAAATCACCACCTTCTGACTCCGAAGCAAGAGAATTACAAACACTAAACTTTATTTTGTAATCACAACCAAACTACACTGGGATGAAAATGCCTGGAAAACCTAGAAGATATGGTCAAATTTTAAACTCTACTTATCATTGATGATTTCAGTGTTATATGACAGCTGGCACTAAGTAATAGCATACTGTTGTTTTGTTTTGTAGGCTGCAGAAGAAATATCCCATCATCTTCGTTCCTGAAAGCACTAGTGCAAATTTGCGCAGACAATTGACTGAGTCAGGATGTATTAATCTTTGCTATTGACGAGATATGGCCAGCAGTACTACAAGGGTTACTAATGCTCAAGACACATCTCCAGAAGTTATATTTGCACCTGACTTATATACACTGACAACGAAGTTGTAGACACAGCTGCTCCCTGCCTATGGTATTCTGGGATGACTACAGAAGATGGGCCAGATGATTCTAGAAGTATGAATGTGTGTCAGCAAATGCCAATATGGAGCACAACTCTGCAAACAATAACTGTTGGCATGTAAGAGCGCCATATTTTACTATTTGCAGTACATATAAGCATCTTAATGCTCCAGCTAAAAGCATTTGAGATGTGTGTTTCTTTTAAATATATACAAATTATGTTTATATCTGGTTTATCTCAAGTACTAAACATGACATTCCTCCTTCCTACCTGTAGATCAGAAGAGACTGAACTACCCGGATCTGAATCTTTAGGCAATACAGGACTGGAAGACCTCTCTTCATCGGAGGACATCTGCACAAAAGAGAGCAATCAATTGATTTAAGTGCTGACCTAGACGCAGAAAAAAAAACAATTTAGTAGAATGTCAATAACATCTGCTTATTATTCCAGTTTCCCTGTGACCTGGGATATCTTCATCTTGCTGACCTCAGTTTAACCCAAACCCATCAGATATTGTGCATAATTTGCTTTCTGCACTGTAGGCACAATTCAACCGACCTGTTCACCATTGTCATTTTATTAAGGATCTGCGAATTGCTTGGATTCAAATTGACCCTTTAAGGTGCATTTTTTCTTCAAAAAAGTTGGAGCACATCACCACTGTTCCTTTTTTAAAAAAAGGATTTTGGAAAAAAAAAGGACTATTACAAATAACTAAGATAAAACACAGAATTTAACAGGGTCACTTCCCGATCACTGCGCATGCTCAGACCTGGGTGTGGTCCAAACGAGGGTGTCGACCTTGGGGAGAGAACAAAGAATCTTGTTCTGCCTGCCATTTTGAGCTTCTTGCAAAGGTACAATTAATCATGGGACAATACTGACAATGCCATATCTTGTGCAAGCCTTCTGCATGATGGTGCTGCAGAGGAGACAATTGATTCGACGTCATCGCATGTGGAACCCCAGAGCACGTAGAATGATGGGCAGGAGACCTTACCCACCTACTTGACCAAGGTCCTGCCATTTATTTTTGCATTGGCCACCAGACCTCAGGGTGGTCACCATTGCACAGTAACCTTCTGCAAGTTGGTTCCTGCATTTCTTTTGGTGAAACTTTTGTGTGACCTCTGCTGGTGTCCAGCTCATGCCAACTGGCTTCAATCACAGTAACTAGTGCCTCCACTTCATCCTGCAAGAAATTCTTGGTCCTTGAGCCACGTTGCATATTGTATTGCAGCTCTGATTTTTCCAATGATAATTAAAGTTCTCACACGCAGCTGGATCTTTAAAAATAGCCGAATGCAGACCGGGAGCTGTACTGGGCATGCGCGCCCATAGCAATCACGTCAAAAACGTCCTTTTTTTTTCACGCATCCGCAGAAGGGGAGCATAGTTTTGTTTTGGTGCAGAAATTAGGCTCCGCCCCCTCCCCTTCCCCAGAAGGGCAGGACAGGCTGCACGATGCCAAACTCAAAAAATAGAACAGGCAAACTTGCTACCTATTTTTTTTTTGGAGTAGTTGGAGCCAAAAAAAACAGGTGTAATTCCGGCAATGCGCCAAAAGCATTGGGGAAAATTGAGCTCCGTGTCCTAGTTTTAGTTTCCCTTATGAGTGGAAATATCCTCTCTGCATCCATCTTGTCGAGTCCACTCACACAAGTTTCATAAGATCACCTCTCATTCTTCTGAACTCCAATGAGTATAGGCCCAATCTACTCAACCTATCCTCATAAGTCAGCCCCCTCATCTCCAGAATCAACCTTGTATACCTTCTCTGAACAGCCTCCAATGCAAGTATCTCCTTCCTTAAATACGGAGACCAAAACTGCAGGCAGTACTCCAGGTGTGGCCTCACCAATACCCTATTTAGTTGTAGCAGGACTTCTCTGCTTTTATACTCTATCCCCCTTGCAATAAAGGCCAACATTCCATTTGCCTTCCTGATTACTTCCTGTAATCATGCACTGTGTTTCATGCACAAGGACCCCCAGGTGTCTCTGTACTGCAGCACTTTGCAATTTTTCTCCATTTAAAATTATAATTTGCTTTTCTATTTTTTCTGCCAAAGTAGATAACCTCACATTTTCCCACAATATACTCCATCTGCCAAATGTTTGCTCACTCACTTAGCCTGTCTATATCCCCTTGCAGATTTTATGTCCTCCTCACAATTTGCTTTCCCACCCATCTTTGTATCAGCAGCAAATTTGGTTACATTACACTCGGTCCCTTCATCCAAGTCATTAATATAAATTGTAAATAGTTGAGGCTCCAGCACCGATCCCTGTGGCACCCCACCAGCTACTGTTTGCCAACCGGAAAATGATCCGTTTATCCCGACTCTCTGTTTTCTGTTAATTAGCCAATCCTCTATCCATGCTGTATATTACCCCAACTTTTATCTTGTGCAGTAACCTTCTATGTGGCACCTTATCAAATGCCTTCTGGAAATCCAAACACTCCACATCCACTGGTTCCCCCTTATCCACCCTGCTCGTTACATCCTCAAAGAACTCCATCAAATGTGTCAAACATGATTTCCCCTTCATAAAACCATGCTGACTCTGCTTGATTGAATTATGCTTCTCCAAATGTCCCAACTGCTTCCTCATTAATGGACTCCAGCATTTTCCCAACAGATGTTAGGCTAACTGGTCTATAGTTTCCTGCTTTTTGTGTGTCTCCTTTTTAAAAATCTAGACTCTCTTTAAATTAAGGAATCTCATTAAGAGGTGCCAAAGCCCACGGAGCATGAAGCAGCTGTTTTTATCCCAGCTCTGCTTTTGTACAAATAATCCAAGAGCTCCTCGTCGAGTAGCAGACCTCATTATAAAAGGAAATTATTTGGAATATTAATCTTTTTTCCATTAAAGACTAAACAACTTGCATTTATATAGCATCTTTAACATAGTAAAACATTACAAGGCGCTTCACAGGAGCGATTATAATCAGGGATGCTTAAAAGGGCAGAATTAGAGGAGCGCAGACATCTCGGGGGGCTTTTGGGGCTGGATGAGATTATAGAGATAAGGAGAGGCGAGGCCATGGAGGGATTTGAAAACAAGAATATGAATTTTGAAATCGAAGCGTTGCTTAACCGGGAGGACAATCTTCTCTTGCTCATTTTACCCTACTTCTCGCCAAAATTCCCAATTGGCCATCACAGATTCCCAGCTAAATTCCACTCAATGGACTCAATTTTCCCCAATTATCTGCACCGTTTTTTTTTTTGAATCAATAAAAATCTCCAAGTTTCCCCAAAGTATCTACGCCAGCATAATTCACTTAGGTCCGATTTTTTTAGGCTATGAATTTTTTGCGTCACAGCCTGATGTTTAAATGTCAAAAATTGGCGCAGACAAGTTTGGCCAACTTACATTTTTTCTACGTCGGCATATGTGACCACTCAAAAAAACCTTCTGGGCACTTAAGAAAAATCAGCGCACATTACAAAATTGGTGCAGAAAGACGCTATTGTTTTTAGCCAAAGTTTTGGAGGGAGTGAAGGTGGCAGAGAATATGTATAACAAATCTTCATTTTTTGAAAGTCAAAAGGGAGAAATTTGAAGTGTAATGCAATTCTTGATTTTTAGATTTTTTTTTCAAAGTACCAAGCACCACCGAGCCTCTCCTCACTGGGCTAGAGGATCAGTGTGTTGGCCGGCAGAATCGCCCCTTCGCCCGGACACAGGACCTCGGCTGCAAAAGCAGCCTGGGCGGGCGGGGGTGAGGGGTTGGGAAAGCCGAGTCCCGAAAATGGGCGAGGGAGCGATTCTCCGACCCTCGAGCCTGGTGTGGAGGGGTTCGGTGATGGGGTGGTACTTTTGGAGAAAAAAAAAATCAAAAATTCAAGAATTGCATTATACTTTGTTGCCCCGAATGTCTTCATTGAATGCCTAGCTTCCCGTTGGAAGCAAGCCTATTGCACAGACCAGGGTGTGGTCCATACTAGGGCATCCACCTTGGAGAGGGAAGAAGTGGGAGTGCTTTGTCCTAATGTTTTGAGATTGTTGCTAAGTTACAATTTAATTATGGAGGTGTTAAGTCCTAGTTCAGGTGGTCAGCTGCATTCGACAATAATCGAGTCAGATACCTTCAATCTTTACGTCTTTATTGAAGCAGCTTCGGACCTGTTACCAAACTGCCAGCACAGAGTCTACAGATTCCGGGGCAGGCAGACAAAAGGTCTGCCTATCCTCACAGACGCATCCCTTTTATTCTTACAAACCGAAGGAGGTATGGCCTGCTTCATCAATCACAGTGTGTTACTAGGGCTTCATGAATTGACAGCCTGTTTATCTTTAGAACACTTTATGCTTTTACGAGTGGAATAGCCCAGCTTAATCACACGAAGTAAATGTGCACCTTATCAAGTCATGGCCATAAACCCTTGTTTATCAGTGATGGTCACACAAGCTACTTTGTCCACTACTTTCTCACGGGAAACCAAGTCTGTCTTTTCTTATTTTCTTATTGATTCCTAGAACCATTTTATTAACTCTTTCATGATTCTTCCACCTACATTCACAGGGACAATATTGACACAATGCTATAACCTCGTGCAAGCCTTCTGCATGATGTTGCTGCAGAGGAGAAGATTGATTGAACAGCATCACCTGAGGTACCTCACAGCACGTAGGATGATGCGCAGGAGGCCTTACCCACGTCGGGTATATCGAGACATGCATTCATACCTGCACCCGAGCGAGGCAGACTTTGTGAGAAGACTGCGCTTCCACAAAGAAGTTGTAATTGCGATCTGTGAGTTAATAAAAGCAGACCTGCACCCTAGAAGCGTCAGGAGGACTGCTTTGTCAGTTGAAGTAAAGGTTACAGCTGCACTTTCATTTTATGCATCTGGATCATTCCAGGCCACAACTGGGGGTGTGCGCGCCATTTCGCAACATACAACACATATCTACATTCGGCAGGTGATTGCTGCACTATATGCCCAGAGGAATGACTGCATAAAGTTTCCCATGACCGCCCAGGCAATGCGTGACAGGGCTGTGGGCTTCTCCAGGATTGCTGGCTTCCCAAAGGTACAGGGCTGCAATGATTGTACCCACATCGCGTTGCGAACACCTTTGGAGGATTCCAAATATACAGGAACAGAAAAGGCTTCCAACTCTATGAACAAGCAGCTTGACTGTGACGATATGCATCACTTCATGGCAGTTGATGCGAGATACTCTGGGAGCACCCATGATGCTTTCATTCTACTTGAGCGCGCTATATCTGCCATGTTTCAGCAGCAGCCAGAAGGGCAGAGTTGGCTACTGGGGGACAAAGGGTACGGCTCATGACGCCCCTACGCGTAACCTGGACGGAAGCCAAGCGGGAATACAAGCCGCACATTGCGACGCGCAGAATAGAGAGGACCATTGGCATCTTGAAGCAACGTTCCCAATGCCTGGACCATTCCGGAGCCTACTTGCAATACTCGCCTGAGATTGTCAGTCAGTTCACGTTGTGTGTTGCATGCTGCAGAACTTAGCCACCATGAGGCAACAGCAGCTGGTGGAAGACCCACCTGAGGGGAGAGTGGCTGATGACGAGGAGGGAGATGCAGATGACGAGAAAGCCATGCAACTACCTGAACCTGGGGCACGATGGTGGAGGAGGGCGGGCTGTTGTGCCCCATTAACGATTGCTCGAGCCTTGCGCCAGCAGCTCATCCATGAATGCTTTGCTGCCTGAAGGCTCAGCGGCAACTATTCAAAATGGACCATGTTTACTGTTTGGACCTGTTCCATAATGTTGTGTTCTGTTAATAATGGAACAAATAATGTAAGTGATTCTTCTTTAGTTCACAGAGTTGCGTTAATAATGGAACAAATGATGTAAATGATGCAGTTATAATTTAAAACATACATTTTACTCAAAATTTTAACATTTGTTTGTACTTAACTTTAATAAAAAATATTCTTGTATCAAACTTTAAACTATTCAGTTAAAATCACTTACAAACTTTTAAACTTGTAAATTTACATCACTTACAAAAAACGTAATTTGAGAACAGTTACCATCATAAGAACAGTAACAATAACAGCAGCAGCAAACAAAGACTGCAACCATCTCTCCTCCAACTTATTCTAAGATCGCCTGCTGCGCTTGGTCTTGGTGACTCCACCTCTGCCCACTGGGGGTGGCGCAGCGGTTCTTCGGATGCTATCAAGCTTATTCTTTCCAGCATCTTGGGTAATGCGCACTTCTTGTTTGGGGGAAGAGTGGGTAGAGGGTCCTCTTCAGAGGTTGGTCTGGGAATTGAAGTGGGAGTGGCAGTTGATTCCGTCAATCGTCGCGGGGTCTGGACGTGTTCCCTTATTGCAGCAGCTACCTCCGACATTCCCTCCCTCATGTGCCTAGACAGCGTCTTAACTACCTGCGGCATTCCCTCCCTCATGTGCACCGACAGTGTATCAGCTACCTGCGACATTCCATCCCTAATGTTCACCGACAGTGTATCAGCTTGTTTGATGAGAATGATCGGGAGATCCAAAAGCTAATAGATCGCAAGCGCAGAGCATTTATGAGCCTTAAACAACAACCCAACTCGAGAGCAGCAAAGCAGCATTACAGACGGCTCAAGGCTGAGGTCCAACAAAAAACCCGGGACCTAAAGAACAGGCGGTAGATGGAGAAAGGACAGGAGATACAGCAGCTGGCCGATAGCCATCATGTGCGAGGATTCTTCATCACCATCAAGGTCACCTATGGTCCAAACACTCAAGGCCCCTCACCCCACTGCTGGCCAAGAACAGGGAAGCACTCATCAAGGACACTGAGGCAGTCCGGGCCCGCTGGAAGGAGCACTTCGCAGATCTCCTCAATCGAGACTCTGCCTTTGACTCTAATGTTCTCGACTCCAGCCCGCAGCATGCTACCCACCACCACCTCAGTAAAGCCCCAACACTGCACGAGGTAGAAAAAGCCATGACAATTTAACAACAAGGCTACGGGAGCGGATGTAATTCCTGCTGAGGCACTGAAGTATGACGGAGAGGCACTGTTGGTACGAATGCATGACCTCATCTCTCTCATCTGGAGGGAGGAGAGCATGCCAGGAGATCTCAGAGATGCAGTGATTGTGACCATCTTTAAAACAGGGGACAAGTCCGACTGCGGCAACTACAGAGGAATCTCCCTGCTATCAGCCACTGGGAAAGTTGTCGCTAGAGTCCTCCTCAACCATCTTCTCCCTGTGGCAGAGGAGCTCCTCCTGGAGTGACAGTGCGGATTTCGTCCCCTACGGGGCACAACGGACATGATCTTTGCAGCACGATAGCTGCAGGAAAAATGCAGGGAACAGCCCCAGCCCTTATATATGGCCTTCTTCGACCTTACAAAGGCCTTTGGCACTGTCAACAATGAGGGTCAATGGAGCTTCCCCTCCGTTTCGGATGCTCCCATAAGTTCGTCACCATCTTCCGCCTGCTCCACGACGACATACAGGCCGAGATTCTTACCAACGGATCCATTACAGATCCAATCCACGTCCGGACCGGGGTCAAACAGTGCTGCGTCATCACCCCAACCCTCTTCTCAATCTTCCTCGCTGCCATGCTCCACCTCACAGTCAACAAGCTCCCCGCTGGAGTGGAACTAAACTACAGAACCAGTGGGAACCTGTTCAACCTTCGCCGTCTCCAGGCTAGGTCCAAGACCACCCCAACCTCTGTCGTTGAGCTACAGTACGCGGACGACGCCTGCATCGGTGCACATACAGAAGCTGAACTCCAGGACATAGTCGACGTATTTACTGAGATGTACGAAAGCATGGGCCTTATGCCAAACATCGGTAAGACAAAGGTCCTCTACCAGCCTGTCCTCGCCGCACAGGACTGCCCCCCACCCAGTCATTAAGATCCAGGGCGTGGCCCTGGACAACGTGGACCATTTTCCATATCTCGGAAGTCTCGTATCAACAAGAGCAGACATTGACGACGAGCTTCAACACCGCCTCCAGTGCGCCAGTGCAGCCTTCAGCCGCCTGAGGAAAAGAATGTTTGAAGATCAGGCCCTCAAAACTGCCACCAAGCTCATGGTCTACAGGGCTGTAGTAATACCCACCCTCCTGTATGGCTCAGAGACATGGACCACATACAGTAGACACCTCAAGTTGCTGGAGAAATACCACCAACAATGTCTTCGCAAGATCCTACAAATCCCCTAAGAAAACAGATGCACCAACATTAGCGTCCTCGATCAGGCCAACATCCCCAGCATCGAAGCACTGACCACACTTGATCAGCTCCGCTGGGCAGGTCACATAGTTCGCATGTCAGAGATGAGACGCCCAAAGCAAGCACTCTACTCGGAATTCCTTCACGGCAAATGAGCCAAAGGTGGGCAGCAGAAACGTTACAAGGACATTCTCAAAGCCTCTCTAATAAAGTGCAACATCCCCACTGACACCTGGGAGACCGTGGCCAAAGACCTCCCGAAGTGGAAGAAGCGCATCCGGGAGGGTGCTGAGCACCTCGAATCTCGTCGCCGAGAGCATGCAGAAATCAAATGCAAGCAGTGGAAAGAGCATGCGGCAAACCTGTCCCACCCACCCTTTCCCTCAACGACTATTTGCCCCACCTGTGACAGAGACTGTGGTTCTCGCATTGGACTGTACAGCCACCTAAGAACTCATGTTAAGAGTGAAAGCAAGTCTTCCTCGATTACGAGGGACTGCCCATGATGATGATGACGGGTACCAGTATACCAATACAATCTTACGGGTGGAACTTACATTCATTCAGATTTGAAACCTATTCTTTCGCCTTACACATAAATAACACTCCCGACTATGGTATATGATATACAAGTTCAACATTAACTTCTTGATTTGCATCCCATTCCAAAGTCCAGATCATTTATGTATATTTATGCTATTATCTGAATTCGACCATCTTCAACTGAACTGCTCAATCCAAAACTTTAATATAAAAATTAGAAGCTGTATGATTTCCAACAATCCTTGGGTTAACGCCACTCAGCACTCACTCGCTTTCCCCCCACACCACCGCCGCTGACATCACTCCTCGAACAAATATCCCGGCTTCCTATCCGACAACCAAATTATGCATTCCCAGGTTTTACCTTAAATGCCTGCCATTTTAAACATTTATAGCCCATCACGCAGCACCTTGTCAAATGCTAGTTGGAAGTCTAGGCACATCATGGATTTCCACAGTTCACTCACAATGTACTTCCTCAATAAAACTCAAAGATGCTATGCAGGCACTACGTTACGACACTCAGCTAGCTGGCACTGCAAATAGTGTAGATGGGGAAAAGAAAGTTAAAACGTGACATTAATAGATTAAGCAAGTGTGGTAGGTGGAATTCAATATAAGGAAGTGTGAGGACATCCACTTGGACACAAGATAGATAGAGCAGGGTATTTTCTAAATATTAAGAAACTGGGTAATGTGGATCAGCAGGCAGATTCCAAGTACAGAAATCACAAAACTAATAGGTACAAAAAAAATGTAAAAGGCAAATGGAATGTTGGCCTTTATCTCAAGAGGACTGGAATTTATGTTACTGTTGTCCAGGCCTCTGGTTAGATCACCATCAGTTATGTACACCACACCTCAGGAAGGATATATTGGCCTTGAAGAGGATATAGCACAGATTCACCTGAACGATACCGGGACTAAATGTATTAAATTATGGGGACAGGTTGCATATACTAGGCTTTTATTCCCTTGAATATTGATGATTAAGAAAGATTAAAAAGAATTGCTAGGGGAGAGAGAAACTATTTTCTCTGGCGAGAGCGTCTAAAACAAAAAGGGCATAACCTTCAAATTAGAGTTAAGCCTTTCAGGGGTGATGTCAGAAAGCACTTTACACAAACATGATCTAGAACTCTCCTCAAAAAAACTGAAATCGATATATTTTTGTTAGGCAAGGGTAATAAGGGCTACGGAACCACGGCAGGTAAATGGAATTAAGATACAGATCAGCCATGATGTAACTGAATAGCAGAACAGACTCAAGGGGATGAATGGCCTATTCCTGTTACTAGGTACAACTTGCAGTTATTATAGCATCTTATTACATCCCTCAAGATGTTCCAAGCCACTTCACAGATAATAAATTAAAATGCAGTCATTTATTATGTAGGGAAACATGTAGCCTAATTTCCCACATAGCAAGGTCCCATAGATATCCCGTAGATACCGTAAGTGACCAGGTAATGTGTGTTTTCTTCTTGATGGTGTTGGTTGAAGGAGGACTCTTAGCCCAAAATCTTTGCTCTTTAAAAATAGTGGCAAGGGATCTTTTACATCCATCTAAGCAGGGTTCTCAGTTTAATATCCCATCCCAAAGAACTGTACTTGTACCAACCAAGACTATGTACTCACTGCTTGAGGTGGGACTTCAACACACAACCTTAAGAACATACATAAGAACATAAGAAATAGGAGCAGGAGTAGGCCACTTGGCCCCTTGAGCCTGCTCTGCCTTTCAACAAAATCATAGCTAATAGCAGTGTGGAGGCCCTGACCTGTGTGAGAACACCAGCGGCAGGTCGGGGCCATAAAAGGAATGGAGATGCGGTGGTCCAGGAACAACGTGGAGGCCACTTCAGGAAGCAGCGCGAGCTGGTGCAGGAGGGCGACGGCGGCAAAGACTGACGTCAGCAAGGTCCAGGTTGGTGATTGGAGCGTGGACAGATATAGCAGGAGCGGCGAGAGACTGTGGAGGGATGTGATCGGGGTCCAGGGGAGGCTCGAGTTCGATATGTGTGCGCACTAAGTCCGTGCAGCAGAGCAGGTCTCCAGTCATCTTGGATAACCCTTGCCACTGGATAAAGGCCTAGCTCTCTCAAGTCCGCGTGGTGGCTGGTGTGCAACGGCCACCACACGTTAAATAAATCCACACACATGCATCTTCCACCCTTCAGGATGTAGTTCAGGACCTGGAATATTAGGTCCTTCATTGAAACACCTGTGAACTCATCCTTTTTTGGCATGGAAGCAAGTCATCCTCGTTTCGAGGGACTGCCTATGACGATGAGCTGATCTGATCATAGACTCAGCTCCACTGCCCTGCCCGCCACCCATAACCCTTATCGCTCAAAAATCTGTCCATCTCCGCATTAAATATATTCAATGACCCAGCCTCCACAGTTCTCTGGGGCAGAGAATTCCATAGATTTACAACCCTCTGAGAAAAAAATCCTCCTCATTTCAGTTTTAAATGGGCAGCCCCTTATTCTGAGACTATGTCCCCTAGTTTTAGTTTCCTCTATGAGTGGAAATAGCCTCTCTGCATCCACCTTGTCGAGTCCCCTCATTATCTTACAAGTTTCAATAAGATCATCTCTCATTCTTCTGCACTCCAATGAGTATAGGCCCAACCTACCTTTATAAGTCAACCCACTCATCTCCAGAATCAACCTAGTGAACCTTCTCTGAACAGCCTCCAATGCAAGTATATCCTTCTTTAAATACAGAGACCAAAACTGTATGCAGTACTCCAGGTGTAGGCTCACCAATACCCTGTACAGTTGTAGCAAGACTTCCTTGCTTTTATACTCTATCCCCCCCTTGCAATAAAGGCCAACATTCCATTTGCCTTCCTGGTTACTTGCTATACCTGCATACTAACTTTTTGTGTTTCATGCACAAGGACCCCCCTCATCTCTCTCTACTGTAGCACTTTGCAATTTTTCTCCATTTAAATTATAATTTGCTTTTGTATTATTTCTGCCAAAGTAGATAACCTCACATTTTCCCATATTATACTCCATCTGACCAATTTTTACCCACTCACTCAGCCTGTCTATACCTTTTGCAGATTTTGTGGCTTCCTGACAATTTGCTTTCCCACCCATCTTTGTATTATCAGAAAGCTTGGCTACATGACACTCAGTCCCTTTATCCAAGTCATTAATATAGATTGTAAATAGTTGAGGACCCAGCACTGATCCTTGCAGTACCCCATTAGTGAGTTTGCCAACCAGAAAATTACCCATTTATCACAACTCTCTGTTTTCTGTTAGTTAGCCAATCCTCTATCCATGCCAATACATTACCCCCAACCCAGTCAGCTTTTATCTTGTGCAGTAACCTCTTGTGACACCTTATCGAATGCCTTCTGGAAATCCAAATACACCACATCCACCCTGCTCGTTACATCCTCAAAAGAACTCCAGCAAGTTTGTCAAACATGATTTCCCTTTCATAAAACAATGCTGACTCTGCTTGATTGTATCATGCTTTTCCAAATGTCCCACTACTGCTTCCTTAATAATGGACTCCAGCATTTTTCCAATGATAGATGTTAGGTTAACTGGTCTATAGTTTCCTTTTGGTCTGCTTCCTTTTTTAAATAGGGACATTACATTTGCGGTTTCTGAGTCACAGGCCAACAACTAAGCCATGTCAACATTCGTCTAATTCTAAAGCAAAATACTGTGGATGCTGGAATCTGAAATAAAAACAGAAAATGCTAGAAATCTCAGGTGGTCAGGTAGCATCTGTGGAGAAAAGAGCAGGCTGCATGACCCACTGAGATTTCCAGCATTTTCTGTTTTTAGTCCAATTATAATTTCTTGAATCCACTTCATATTTTCCTTTTTTAATATAATGTGGGTTGCATTTGCAAGTCAACAAATTAAAACCTCAGTTACTTCTATTGTGGAGCAAACAACATTTACAGAGTTGATGTTCCCGGTTTAATATCCACGGTTATCCAATAGTCAAGAGTACTCAAATAGCCTCTTTGCCCAGGCAAGGTGAAATCCATAGGGAAAGAATTCCAGGAACTCGTGGAATTTGTTTGTCCAATTTTGATTTTTTTTCTTGCCCCAAGATTCTTAAAAGTTCCCTTAGCTGTTGCACAAGCCACAACCTTTGCACCAGGCGAAGATAGTTTGAACAGCTTCAATATGTTTGGTTATTTCGGTAAAATCCCGGCAAATGCACCTCAGCCTCGGGATGGAGCTTTACCGTCTGCTGGACTGGCGAACTGCCCACGCCGTTACTGCAAGCTCGGTGCTTTTAATTCAGGGACACTTTGTGCTGAAAAGTATAGCGTAAGCCTTACCGTCTGCAGCGACCACCTCCCTCTCCCTGACCGTTTCAAACTGTCCGCACCCCAATAATCGCCTATGCTATTGGAGGCGCAGGCCACCAAGACCGTCGCTGATTGGTCTGATGAGCCACCTGGACCCTGCTCCATCATGTGCCTTGATTGGGTAGGTTTCCTCCGCCCCCCCTCCCACCGTGGTTGCCATGGTTGACAGACGCGGAAATCTTCCGGCTGATTGGCTGCGAGTCCCAGGGGCAGTCGCTGGGCTTCGCATGCACGTAGTCTGCGAGATCAGACCTTCAACAGGAGGTTGTCTCAGCTCTCACAGGTACGCCGAAAAGATCCCATGGCACTATTCGAAAAAAAAACCCAGGGGGATTCTCCGGTGTGTTGACCAACATTTATCTCTCAAATAAAAAACAGATTAACTGTTCATTCATTTTATTACTGTTCGCGACATCTTGCTGATTGCAAATTTTGTGTTTTGTACTTCAAAAGTCATTCATTGACTGTAAAATGCTTTGGGATGTCCCAAAGATCTGAAAGGCACTTTATAAATGAAAATTATTTATTGCATTACATATCAATGATAGTCGCATTTATGTAGCACCTCAAGCGTCAGTTTGGCTCAGTTGGTAGTATTTTCAACTCCAAGTCAGAAGGTAGTGATTTTGAGACCCACCTCAAGGTTTGAGCTGATCTAGGCTGACATTCCAGGGCAGTACCAAGGAACTATCCTTTGGCTTAGACATTAAACTGCGACCCTTTGATATTCTGATGGTTGAAGAGCTGAGAGATGATACATCACAATCACAACTAATGAGCAACTTATCCCCATAACTGGAACTGTTCTCTTCTCTCAGGAATTTGTCAAGTTCACTTTTGAAGGAATCTAGTGACTCCAAACTTACATATTCAAGCAATCTGTTCCAGAGGTTAGAGGTTAATGACTTGGTGAAAATAAATATTTCCTGCCATCCAAACTACAGGCAACTCTCGATTATCCGGGTCCCTGGGGGATTGGGCTATTCCGGATAAACGATTTTGCCGCTAGGGCGAGTGCATGTCTCAGAGCTGAAATTTGACGGTGATAGAACCAACCACGAAGACATAGTTTGTGTTATCATAGCGTGAACGTAATAAAATACATGACAATGGATTCACCTGCTTCAATTTATGCGTGCTTGCTAGCTGAAGTGATCGAGATTTTCACATGTGTGACAGTTATTTAATGCCTGTGTCAGTTGCGAAATGAGAAAGGAGTGCACGCCTGAGTCAATTTATGTGTGATTGACACTTGAGGTGATCGAGATAATCACGTGTGCGACAGTTTTTAAAAACACCGTTACAGAGGGATCTCCGTTAGATCCGTGTACGGATAATCGAGAGTTGCCTGTAATTTTTGCCAATGAAGTTTATAGACATGATCCCTTCCTCCCATGCTTATTCATTTCAAATAACTTATCTGTATCAATCCTTTAAGCATTTTACTGTAGAGAAGGAGACCATTCAGGCCATTGTGCCTGTGTCAGCTTTTAACTCTTTCAAACATTTATCCACTTCCCTTTCAGAAGTTATTATTCTGAATTCTGCTTGCACCATTTTGTGTCTGGAAAGACATTCAATGTCCAATAACACTCTGTGTAAGAAACATTTCTCCTAACCTCTTCCTTTGCACTTTTCATGATCTTAAATTTATGCCCCCTAATTACTAACTGACCAACCAGTGGAAATAGTTTTTCCCTGTTTATTTGATCAAAACCTCTCATATTTTTGATCTTCTATTAGATCTCCTCTTAACCTTCTCTGTCCTAGTGAAAAGAGTACCAATTGATTTGGTCTCTCCTCATAACTAAAGCATCTCATCACATGTTTCATCTTAGAAAATCTCTTCTGTACACTCACATTGGCCTTGGCAGCCTGCCTAAAATAAGGCATCCAACAGTGGACACAAGAGGGTCAATTCTGGGCATCCACAGCGGAGCAGCACTCACAGGTCGGCAGCGAGTGTTTTTCTATCTGTTAAAATGAATGCATGGAACATTATAACCATGATTTCCAGCCATGCATTCTCTGCAAGCTATGCTCATCACTCTCCATTGCAAGTACAGAATTAGTCCTAATCATCATCATAGGCAGTCCCTCGAAATCAAGGAACATAAGAACATAAGAAATAGGAACAGGAGTAAGCCATACGACCCCTCGAGCCTGCTCCGCCATTCAATAAGATCATGGCTGATCTGATCATGTACTCAGTTCCACTTCCCTGCCCACTCTCCATAACCCCTTATCCCCTTATCGTTTAAGAAACTGTCTATTTCTGTCTTAAATTTATTCAATGTCCCAGCTTCCACAGCTCTCTGAGGCAGCGAATTCCACAGATTTACAACCCTCTGAGAGAAGAAATTTCTCCTCATCTCTGTTTTAAATGGGCAGCCCCTTATTCTAAGATCATGCCCTCGAGTTCTAGTCACCCCCATCAGTGGAAACATCCTCTCTGCATCCATTTTGTCAAGCCCCTTCATAATCTTATATGTTTCGATAAGATCACCTTCTTCTGAATTCCAATGAGAAGAGGCCCAACCTACTCAACCTTTCCTCATAAGTCAACCCCCTCATCTCCAGAATCAACCTAGTGAACCTTCTCTGAACTGCCTCCAAAGCAAGTATATTCTTTCGTAAATATGGAAACCAGAACTGCACGCAGTATTCCAGTTGTGGCCTCATCAATACCCTGTATTGCTGTAGCAAGACTTCCCTGCTTTTATACTCCATCCCCTTTGCAATAAAGGCCAAGATTCCATTAGTCTTCCTGATCATTTGCTGTACCTGCATACTATCCTTTTGTGTTTCATGCACAAGTACCCCCAGGTTCCGCCTCTAAAAGTGACTGTACAGTCCAATATGGGAATTACAGTCTCTGTCACAGGCGGGACAGACAGTCATTGAGGGAAAGGGTGATTGGGGAGTCTGTTTTGCCGCACACTCCTTCCGCTGCCTGTGCTTGCTTTCTGCATGCTCTCGGCGACGAGACTCAAGGTGCTCAGCGCCCTCCCGGATGCTCTTCCTCCACTAATTGCGGCCCACCCAATGATTTGTATTAGTTTGGCATTAACACTTTCTGATATTGGATGCCTCTAAAAGAAAAATAAACCGTACATTTATACAGCGCCTTTCACGACCTCAGGACATCCCAAACGCTTTACCATCAATGAAGTACTATTTTGTAAAGTGTAGTCACTGTTGCAATGTAGGAAACGCGGCAGCCAATTTGTGCACAGCAAACTCTCACAAATAGCAATGCGATAATGACTGGATAATCTGGGTTTTTTTTAGTCATGAGGCTTAAATATTGGCCAGGACAAACTAGGATCCCATTCACTTTTTTAACAGCTTTATCAATGTGTCCATCCTATTTTAAAATTTGTATACCCGAATCCAACAAGTCTCTCTGCTCCTTTTAAAATTTTGGCATTTAGTTTACATGTCCTCCCTGATTCTTCCTCACAAATTGTATCACCTCACATTTCACTGCAGTAAATTTCATCTGACATTCATCTGCCCAATTCATTAGCTTATCTTTATCCTCCTGAATTAATTTACAATGCTTTTGGCAATTAATTATACTCTCTATTTTAGTGCAAATATTAATGTGGAGCCTCGACACCAGAGTTTAGATCATTTAGTTATGTTGAAAAGAGCAAAGGTCCTGATGCACATTACTGTTTACATCACTCCAGTTTGAAAAACATAAGCTGGGAGATTCCTTGGAGCTGCTCCTGCTCCGTCGTTGTAACCTTGCCAGTATTGCAATGTAAACTGTGTTTAGGTACATTAACAGGGTTTCTGCTGCACTTCTGATACAGAAATTATAGCATAGTGGGAAGAACTCCAAGGAAATTCCTGGCCATCATGAAAAACTCCTTACTTCTCAATTCTTTCTTCATAAGTCTAAATCCTAATCCCTGATAACATGCTGTTGAATCTACACTGCATCTTTTCCACTGCTTTAATGTCCCTCAGATAAGGGGCACCCAAAACTGTAAACAGTACTCCAACTGTAAACTAACTAAGAATTTATACAAGTTCAACATTACCTCCATAACCTACGTCTCTAGATACAAAATCAGGATTTAATTTGCCTTTTTTATGGCCTGATCTACTTGCAGTGAATGAAGGTGAAGTGCTTTTCTGTTCCAATGACAGCACAGATACTGGTTATTATTAAACACACTGGGGCTGATAACATGATCCTGGCAAAGAGCTGCTGAATACTGCTCCTGAGGCACTCAGTGCACCTGAGCCCAATGAGGTGACCTTGTAAGGTTGGCTAATTCAAATATTTTTGTGCTGCTCCTAGCTTGTATCTTATGATGTGCTGAGAGTACCATTCGATAGAGAGTCAAAATGTCAAGGCAACAGCAGCTAGTGAAGAGCTACTAGCTGGCTATGACCTACTGCCATTTTCCTTTTAATGTCATGGGAATCTAAGTCCCCTTTCAGGAATTGCCATTTATCATGTATGTAGACCATGTATACTAACTGTATAGTCACATAAGGTGTGCCACCAGAGGACACTGCGGTGTGAAACCTGAGGGCCACCTGCATAGGTGTGCAGGGCCCAGTATAAAAGGCTGCCCACCATGCTTGTGCCTCACTCTGGAGTTACAATAAATGGGACTAAGGTCACAACAGCTCCAGTACAATACTGGACTTCATGGAGTCATTCATAAGAGTATTAAAGATATAACAACTGGCGACGAGATTATGAACTTTCACGTAAAAATGACTAACGTTGGTGCATTAGTAAAGTTCTCACATGGTGAAGATTGGGAAGCCTTTACGGAGCGGCTCGACCAATATTTCGTAGCAAATAACCTGGTAGGCGATGATCCGGCCACGCTGGCAGATAAGCACAGAGCTATCCTGTTGACCAGTTGTGGGCCCGGGGTCTACGGCCTCGTCAGGGACTTGCTTGCACCAGAGAAAACAACGACCAAGTCAAAAGAGGAGATGAAAGTATTAATTCGGGATCAACTCAAACTGAAGGAGAACATCCTCACGGCCAGGCATCGATTTTATATACACCGCCGCCCCGGGGGCCAGGAAATCGCGAAGTACACTGCCGACACTACACTGCAGGACCATATAAATTCGGCACATCCTTCACCGATGCGTTGCGGGACATCTTCGCAATTGGCATCAGTCATGAGGCCCTTCTTCACAGACTACTGTCTGCCAAAACCACCGTCACACTGCAGAAGGACATCAGCATCAGACAGGCGTTCAGGGCCTCAAGCTGCAGCTCCAAGCTGTTGATGACTCACTCTCAGGACTCAAAAACGGCAAGTACTGTAAATAGAATGACGCCTTTCACAGGCAGAACTGTTGAACGTGAATCTGCCCAGGGCAGAGCGTACAGGCCCCCGAGTCCTTTAACTCAGAGTCCGCCGAGGGGTGCAAACGTAAGTCGAGTAGCACCATGCTGGTGTTGCGGAGGTAATCACAGGGCTCATCAATGTCGGTTCAGAGACTATGTGTGCAAAGGCTGCAGCACAAAGGGCCACCTCCAGCGAATGTGCAAAAGAGCTGTGACTCACCACGTGGAAGAGGAGACAGCAGATGGCTGTGAATCCAGCGCGAATTACGAGGAAATGGCTAGAGAGGCAGCTCAGTCACTGGACAAAGTGTATGGAGTATATACCTGCACCACAGATTATCCTCCAGTGATAATGGAAGTCGAGATAAATGGCGTTCCAGTCTTCATGGAAGTGGACACAGGGGCGAGTCAATCAGTAATGAGCCAGGAAGCCTTTGAGAGGCTATGGAACGTTCAAGCTGAACGACCCAAGCTGGTCCCGGTTCAGGCAAAGCTGCGCACCTACACCAAGGAACTGATATCAGTTGTTGGTAGTGTGGATGTAAGTGTATCCCATGATGGCACGGTGCACAATTTAACTTTGTGGAGTGTTTCAGGTGATGGACCAACGCTACTTGGAAGAAGACGGATGGGGAACATTCATTGGAACTGGGAAGACTTCATCCCTCCAGCGATCGACATCCCCCATGCTCAGAGGCAGAGCAAGCCCCCACCTTCGGTTGGACCAGGTACCAGAGAGCAGATCCGCGCAGCCCCCGAGGCACAGACCACTCATCACGACTGCGTGGCGATGATCCGGCCGAGACGACCCGAACGCACCTTCCCGGTTTCAGTGGGAGGACTCCTGGGTAGGAAGATTGGATCCGAGGGCGCCTTCCCAGCTTTAGTGACAGAATCCCTGGGAAAGAAGATTGCGACAGTCGATATCATGGACAGGAAAAAGATGGCATCCAAACCACGAGGTGCAACGCTAATGGAGCAACGACACGTGGTTGCACGCAAGGAAGACGATTGGGGTAAAAGTAGTAAGGCCATTTTAAAGGAGGCCAGCAACCCGCCATTTTTGAATGAACTGCTTGAAATTGGTAATCAATGTAAAAGTCCAGCTGTAACGAGCAAAATGTTGTTGAGCGATGTTGGGTGCAAATTGCAATCAGCCAATGTAGCGGACGAACACCTAATGGTCATATACAGGTCCAGTGGGCTATCCAATGCTGTAGCCTGCGTCCCCGGGACCAGAATAATGTATCATAAAGTGTTCACACAGCTGACAGAAGTAGACAAGCCGCAGAGTAAACGATCCCCGGAGAGCAGAGGCACCTGTAGCGATACCCTGCCTCAGATCGGTTTAACATTCCGGGCACCCGATGGCATGAACCGCCACGGGCCAGAAACAGTAAACTGCGCCTATGCTCACAGTTGACTACCGTCGTCCACCACCCGGGTGAAAAACGCGCAGCCCACAAACCCACTCGCCACCACAGCAATGCCCAAGAGCGAAGGGTCACCCGCAACAGCTCCTCTGAACGGGACCTGGACCAGCTAGGATCCCAAACTTGAGAGTGCTCGCAATGGTGCCCTCAAGGAAAGTGTTATGTCTTTAATACTCTTTTGAATGACTCCACGAGGTCCAGTATTGTACTGGAGCTGTTGTGACCTTAGTCCCATTTATTGTAACTGCAGAGTGAGGCACAAGCATGGTGGGCAGCCTTTTATACTGGGCCCTGCACACCTATGCAGGTGACCCTCAGGTGTCCCACCGCAGTGCCCTCTGGTGGCACACCTTATGTGACTATACAGTTAGTATACATAGTCTACATACATGACATCACTTCCCCCCAAGTCTTTAATGCAAACTGACTCGTTCATTGACGGTGACCTGGGCTTTGCTCTTCCTGGTTGATCATCGGAGGGTCGCTTCTAGCTTGGGTGGGTTGGTAGTGAGATTTGTTGCCAGTGGAGGTCCCCATGGTTTCTGGTTGTGAGTCCACGACTACTCCATTCTCCCCCCCACACAGAGATCATGCTAATGACCCGTTACATGCAAGTTGCATTCAAGTTCATCACATGGGTTTTACAGTTACATCTTAGTACATTTGTTGGGTGGATTACAGTTGCGTTTCTTTTTGTGTGGTACATTTACATGATCAGTACAGGTATATCAGTACAGGTACACAAGGACAGTCTAGTTCCAGCACGGCCGGATGAGATCCGGGTCGTCTGGTGGCGGTGCAGCGCCCCATGCTGGTGGGTCTGTGGGTGAGATGAGCTCATTTTGCTCGAGTTGCCGGAACTCAGGGCTCTTGCCGTTACTCCTAGTGTCAGGCAGGCCCAAAGACAGCTGTTGTGTCTGTGACCTCCCTGACCTTTTCATTTGCACAGTGTCGCAGCTGCTCCCTGGGAAGCGGTCTGAGCGAGTGAGCGTTTCGTCTAAGCGATGGTGGGGCTGCCTCGTCTTGTCGAGCAGTTCGCAGGGGACGGCTGACTCGCTTTTCTTGAGGGCACCGTTGTGAGCACTGTAGTTTGGGATCCTGGCTGGTCCAGGTCCCGTTCGGAGGAGCCGTTGCAGGTGACATAGAAACATAGAAAATAGGTGCAGGAGTAGGCCATTCGGCCCTTCTAGCCTGCACCGCCATTCAATGAGTTCATGGCTGAACATTCAACTTCAGTACCCCATTCCTGCTTTCTCGCCATACCCCTTGATCCCCCTAGTAGTAAGGACCTCATCTAACTCCTTTTTGAATATATTTAGTGAATTGGCCTCAACAACTTTCTGTGGTAGAGAATTCCACAGGTTCACCACTCTCTGGGTGAAGAAGTTCCTCCGCATCTCGGTCCTAAATGGCTTACCCCTTATCCTTAGACTGTGACCTCTGGTTCTGGACTTCCCCAACATTGGGAACATTCTTCCTGCATCTAACCTGTCTAACCCCGTCAGAATTTTAAATGTTTCTATGAGGTCCCCTCTCATTCTTCTGAACTCCAGTGAATACAAGCCCAGTTGATCCAGTCTTTCTTGATAGGTCAGTCCCGCCATCCCGGGAATCAGTCTGGTGAACCTTCGCTGCACTCCCTCAATAGCAAGAATGTCCTTCCTCAGGTTAGGAGACCAAAACTGTACACAATACTCCAGGTGTGGCCTCACCAATGCCCTGTACAACTGTAGCAACACCTCCCTGCCCCTGTACTCAAATCCCCTTGCTATGAAGGCCAACATGCCATTTGCTTTCTTAACCGCCTGCTGCACCTGCATGCCAACCTTCAATGACTGATGTACCATGACACCCAGGTCTCTTTGCACCTCCCCTTTTCCTAATCTGTCACCATTCAGATAATAGTCTGTCTCTCTGTTTTTACCACTAAAGTGGATAACCTCACATTTATCCACATTATACTTCATCTGCCATGCATTTGCCCACTCACCTAACCTATCCAAGTCGCTCTGCAGCCTCACAGCATCCTCCTCGCAGCTCACACTGCCACCCAACTTAGTGTCATCCGCAAATTTGGAGATACTACATTTAATCCCCTCATCTAAATCATTAATGTACAGTGTAAACAGCTGGGGCCCCAGCACAGAACCTTGCGGTACCCCACTAGTCACTGCCTGCCATTCTGAAAAGTACCCATTTACTCCTACTCTTTGCTTCCTGTCTGACAACCAGTTCTCAATCCATGTCAGTACACTACCCCCAATCCCATGTGCTCTAACTTTGCACATCAATCTCTTGTGTGGGACCTTGTCGAACGCCTTCTGAAAGTCCAAATATACCACATCAACTGGTTCTCCCTTATCCACTCTACTGGAAACATCCTCAAAAAATTCCAGAAGATTTGTCAAGCATGATTTCCCTTTCACAAATCCATGCTGACTTGGACCTATCATGTCACCTCTTTCCAAATGCACTGCTATGACATCCTTAATAATTGATTCCATCATTTTACCCACTACCGATGTCAGGCTGACCGGTCTATAATTCCCTGTTTTCTCTCTCCCTCCTTTTTTAAAAAGTGGGGTTACATTGGCTACCCTCCACTCCATAGGAACTGATCCAGAGTCAATGGAATGTTGGAAAATGACTGTCAACGCATCCACTATTTCCAAGGCCACCTCCTTAAGTACTTGGGATGCAGTCATCAGGCCCTGGGGATTTATCGGCCTTCAATCCCATCAATTTCCCCAACACAATTTCCCGGCTAATAAGGATTTCCCTCAGTTCCTCCTCCTTACTAGACCCCCCGACCCCTTTTATAACCGGAAGGTTGTTCGTGTCCTCCTTCGTGAATACCGAACCAAAGTACTTGTTCAATTGGCCCGCCATTTCTTTGTTCCCCGTTATGACTTCCCCTGATTCTGATTGCAGCGGACCTACGTTTGTCTTTACTAACCTTTTTCTCTACATATCTATAGAAACTTTTGCAATCCGTCTTAATGTTCCCTGCAAGCTTCTTCTCATACTCCATTTTCCCTGCCCTAATCAAACCCTTTGTCCTCCTCTGCTGAGTTCTAAATTTCTCCCAATACCCTTCGCTTTTGGGCATTGCCGTGGTGGCGAGTGGGTTTGTGGACTGCGCCTTTTTCACCCGGGTGGTGGGCGACGGTAGCCGACTGCGAGCATAGGCGCAGTTTACTGTTTCTGGCCCGTGGCGGTTCATGCCAGCGGGTGCCTGCAATGTTAAACCAATCTGAGGCAGGGTATCGCTGCTTCTGCTCTCCGGGGATAGAAACATAGAAAATAGATGCAGGAGTAGGCCATTCAGCCCTTCAAGCCTGCACCACCATTCATTATTGTCATGTATTCAACTGTCATTGTAATCCATGTATAAACTGACCTAAGTTGTACACCGTGAGAACACTGACCACTAGGTGGTGAACCTGTGGGAGACACTCCTAACCTGGACTTTCAGGTATAAAAGGGGAAGCTCCACCCATCTTCTGCACTTCAGTGCTGGCTAATAAAGGTTACTGGTCACAGAGTGACCTTCTCTCTAGTATGGGCCTCGTGTGCATTTGTATTGTATAGTAAGGACGTATTATTGGTGACGAGAAACTGGAATTTAAACCACGCGAGCATGGCCATTAGCAGCACAGACGAGAGGTACTGTGTTGGTGATGATTGGGACGATTTTATTGATAGACTACAGCAAAGTTTCGTCACTAAGGAATGGCTGGGACAGGATTCGGCCGACAAACGCAGGGCTCATCTCCTGCCGGTTTGTGGATCCAGGACGTACTCCCTGATGAAGGACCTTCTAGCGCCAGAGAAGCCGGCGGACAGGACTTTTGAAGAGATCAGTAAGTTGATTGGGGAACACCTTAAACCAGCGAGCAGCATGCACATGGCAAGACACTGGTTTTACACGCACCGGCGGCAAGAACGGCAAAGCATTCCAGACTTTGTGGCAGACCTCCGGCGACTGGCGAGCCTATGTAAGTTCCCAGAGGCATGCAGAGCGGAGATGCTGCGAGACTTTTTCATTGAGGGCATCGGGCACGCTGGGGTGTTCAGGAAACTGATTGAGACCAAAGACCTGACCATGGAAACGGCGGCTTTGATGGCCCAGACATTTATCTCAGGGGAGGAAGAGACCAGAATGATGTTTGACAAAAATCTTGGTTTAAATGCAGCAAATGGACAGGGAGTCAACATTGTTAACGCGGCACACAGTTCTCCAGGCAGACAGGGGCAATCGGACATGCCCGAGCATGTAGTCAAACCCAAAGGGGGAATTCAACAGAGACAATGGCTAGCTGAACGGCGATTCATGCCATCGCAAGGGACAATGCGGCCAGTAATGGGGCCATCAACACCTGTCAATGATGCGTTTAAGGACAGTTACAGAGGCAGTCAGAGACGATCGACTGGTAATGGACCTTTTGTTTCCAACAACGGCTCATGTTGGAGGTGTGGAGGCAAACACACAGCTAGAGCTTGCAGGTATCAGCAATATACCTGCAGAAACGGCACCGTCAGCGGTCACTTGGCGCGTATGTGCGGGAAGCCTGCAGCCAGGTTGATGTACAAGAAGGACGGGCCCGATGTAAGCCCTACGAGGCCAAATGGACACTGGGGAAACTCGCTGGAAGCTGAAGTTCAGCGAGTTCATGTGGAGCACATATACAGTTCATACACCAGGACGCCACCGATAATGATGAAAGTGCTCCTCAATGGCATCCCAGTATCAATGGAGCTAGACACGGGGGGCCAGCCAGTCCCTGATGAGTATCAAACAGTTCAACAAGTTGTGGGCGTCCAAGACCAGGAGGCCAACATTATTGCCGATTGACGCACAGCTACGGACATATACAAAGGAGATCATTCCGGTGCTAGGCAGCGCCACGGTAGATGTGACCCACAAAGATTCGGAGAACAGGTTGCCACTCTGGATTGTCCCGGGGGACGGTCCCGCACTACTGGGGAGGAGTTGGCTTGCTGTCATGAACTGGAAATGGGGCGATGTCAATGCAATTTCGTCTGTGGAGTGAATATCATGCTCACAGGTCCTGGACAAATTTGACTCACTATTTCAACCCGGCATTGGCACTTTCATGGGGACCAAGGTAGTGATTCCGGACGCCAGGCCAGTACACCACAAGGCCAGAGTGGTGCCGTACGTGATGCGGGAAAAGATAGAAGGCGAATTAGACCGCCTGCAGAGGGAAGCCATCATCTCGCCAGTTGAATTCAGTGACTGGGCGAGCCCGATTGTGCCGGTGCTCAAGGCAGATGGGTCGGTCAGGATATGTGGCGATTACAAGGCCACCATCTATCGGGTGTCACTCCAATACCAGTACCCGCTACCGAGAGCGGAGGACCCTTTGCGACGCTATCCGGTGTCAAACTTTTTTCAAAATTGGACCTGACCTCAGCTTACACGACCCAGGAGCTGGCGAGTGAGTCGAAGAAGCTGATCACAATCACGACACACAAGGGGTTGTTTGAGTACAACAGATGTCCGTTCGGGATTTGCTCGGCTGCCGCGATCTTTCAATGAAACATGAAAAGTCTCCTCATGTCGATTCCAAGGACAGTGGTTTTTCAAGACGACATCCTCATCACGGGTTGTGACACTGAAGAAAACCTCCATAACCTGGAGGAGGTGCTACGCAGACTGGACCGGGTAGGTCTGCGACTGAAAAAGGTGAAGTGCGACTTCCTAGCTCCAGAAGTAGAATTCCTGGGGATGAGGGTAGCAGCAGACGGGATCAGACCGACTGCGTCCAAAACGGAAGTGATCCAGAGAGCACCCAGACCCCGCAACACGACAGAGCTGCGCTCGTTCCTGGGGCTTCTGAACTATTTTGGAAACTTTCTTCCCAAATTGAGCACGCTGTTAGAGCAGCTACACGTGCTCCCACGCAACGGTTGTGAATGGGTCTGGGGGGACAACCAGGAAAGGGCTTTTGATTGAGCATGCAATTTGTTATGCTCCAACAATCTGTTAACGCTATATGACCCATGTAAGAAACTTGTTTTAACATGCGATGCGTCGTCCTATGGTATAGAAAAGGAAGCGCGTGCATGTGTATATGCAGTAAAAAAAATGCACCAGTACCTGTTTGGCAGGAAATTTGAGCTGGAAACAGATCACAAACCCCTAACGTCCCTTTTGGCTGACAACAAGGCCATTAATGCAAACGCGTCGGCCCGCATACAGAGGTGGGCATTCACGTTAGCCGCCTATGACTTCAATTCGGCACAGACCAGGCACTGAAAACTGCGCCGATGCACTCAGCAGGCTCCCACTGGCCACCACCGATGGGGCATCCGAGCATGCTGCTGAGATGTCATGGCTATTGAAGCTTTTGAAAGCGAAGGCTCACCCGTGACAGCCCGTCAGATCAAAGTCTGGACAAAGAGACCCGCTACTGTCTTTAGTCAAGAAATGTGTCCTGAATGGGGACTGGGCAGCCACGTACGGGGCATACCCTGAGGAATTTAAACCATTTCACAGGCACAAGGATGAACTCTCGATTCAGACCGATTGCCTACTATGGGGAAACCGAGTAGTCATGCCCCAGCTGGGCAGAGAGGTGTTCATCCGAGAACTCCACAATGAGCACCCGGGCATAGTCATGATGAAGGCAATTGCCAGGTCACACGTTTGGTGGCCAGGGATGGATGCAGACCTAGAACTTTGTGTTCGCAGGTGCAACACGTGTGCCCAGCTGGGCAATGCGCCCAGGGAAGCCCCCCTTAGCCCCTGGTCCTGGCCCGCCAAGCCATGGTCATGCATCCATGTGGACTACGCAGGTCCTTTCATGGGAAAAATGTTTTTGGTTGTAGTAGACGCCTACTCCAAATGGATCGAGTGTGACATTCTCAATTCAAGCACATCCTCTGCCACGATAGAAGGTCTACGGGCAATGTTCGTCACCCATGGTCTACCGGACGTCTTAGTCAGTGACAATGGCCTGTGCTTTACTAGCATTGAATTCCAGGACTTTATGGCAGGAAATGGTATCAACCATGTCAGAACGGCACCATTCAAGCTGGCCTCAAACGGCCAGGCGGAACGAGCAGTGCAGATAATCAAACAGGGGATGCTCAGAATCCAAGGGGGTTCCCTACAAAGCCGCTTATCACACCTCCTGTTGGCCAATAGATCCCGACCACACTCGCTCACAGGGGTTCCACCCGCAGAGCTGCTAATGAAAAGTGTCATGTATCTCACACTACTGTACATAACTGTATCTTACCATGTTATACATGACTGTAACTAGAGATGACCTGTAACCACAAGCTTACCTTACCACCAGGGGTGCACTTGCAGGAGACACTGGATACCTGTCCCAGACAGGTATATAAGGACAGGTCTCAGGCAAGTGTGGCATTCGAGAGCTGTGTAATAAAGGTGCAGGTCCTGAGTGACCTAGACTTCAGCATGTGCCTCGTGTGAGTCTGTACTGCAGGGACAGGACTTTACAAAAAGGATGCTCAAAACCAGGTTATCCCTTATACACCCCGCCATGAAAGAAATTGTTGAGAGCAGGCACCGGTCACAATGTGACTACCATGACGGGAATGCGAGGGTGCGATGTATTGATGTCAATGACCCTGTCTTTGTCCTCAACTACGCTGCAGGGCCCAAATGGCTCGCAGGCGCTGTGATTGCCAAAGAGGGGAATAGGATTCTGGTAGTTAAACTTACCAATGGACAAATCTGCTGCAAACACGTGGATCAAACAAAAAGGAGGTTCAGCAACCCCATGGAAGAAGCAGAGGAAGAACACGATGTAGAGTTCACTCCACCACAGGTGACCGAACACCAGAACCAAGTGGAGGAGAGCCCAGTCACTGTGGGCAGTCCGGACAGGCTGAGGCACTGCAAACAGCAGACACTCGGGCTAGCGCCCAACAGCCGGAGCCCCAACTCAGGCGCTCTACAAGGGACCGTAAACCACCAGAGAGACTTAACCTGTGATCCTGATAAGACTTTGCGGGGGGAGGTGATGTCATGTATTCAACTGTCATTGTAATCCATGTATAAACTGACCTAAGTTGTACACCATGAGAACATTGACCACTAGGTGGTGAACTTGTGGGAGACACTCCTAACCTGGACTTTCAGGTTTCAAAGGGAAAGCTCCACCCATCTTCTGCACTTCAGTGCTGGCTAATAAAGGTTACTGGTCACAGAGTGACCTTCTCTCTAGAATGGGCCTAGTGTGCATTTATACTGTATAGTAAGGACGTATTAATTATGATCATGACTGATCATGCAACTTCAGTACCCCATTTCTGCGTTTACTCTGCAGCTTGTCTACTTCTGTCATCTGTGGGGACACTTTATGATACATCGTTCTGGTCCCGGGGACGCAGGCTACAGCATTGGGTAGCCCGCTGGACCTGTACACGACCGTTAGGTGTTCGCCCGTTACATTGGCTGATTGCAATTTGCACATAACATCGCTCAATAACATCTTGCTCGTTACAGCTGGACTTTTACATTGGTTACCAATTTCAAGCAGTTCATTCAAAAATGGCGGGTTGCTGGCCTTCTTTAAAATGGTCTTACGACTTTTACCCCAATCGTCTTCCTTGCGTGGAACCATGTGTCGTTGCTCCATTAGCGCTGCACCTCGTGGTTTGGACGCCATCTTTTTCCTGTCCATGGCGTCGACTGCCACGATCTTCTTTCCCAGGGATTCTGCCACTGAAGCTGGGAAGGCGCCCTCGGATCCAATCTTCCTCCCCAGGAGTCCTGCCACTGAAGCTGGGAAGGTGCGTTCGGGTCGTCTCGGCCGGATCATCAACATGCAGTCATGATGAGTGGTCTGTGCCTCGGGGGCTGCGCGGATCTGCTCTCTGGTGCCTGGTCCAACCGAAGGTGGGGGCTTGTTCTGCCTCTGAGCACGGGGGACATAGATTGCTGGAGGGATGAAATCTTCCCAGTTCCAATGAATCTTCCCCATCCATCTTCTTCCAAGTAGCGTTGGTCCATCACCTGAAACAATCCACAATGGTAAATTGTGCACTGTGTCATCATGGGATACACTAACATCCACACTACCAACAACTGATATCAGTTCCTTGGTGTAGGTGCGCAGCTTTGTCTAGACCGGGACCAGCTTGGGTCGTTCAGCTTGATCGTACCATAGCCTCTTGAAGGCTTCCTGGCTCATTACTGGCTGACTCGCCCCCGTGTCCACTTCCATGAAGACTGGAACGCCATTTATCTCGACTTCCATTATCACTGGAGGACAATCTGCGGTGCAGGTATATACTCCATACACTTTGTCCAGTGACTGAGCTGCCTCTCTAACCATCTCTGTTATGTATTTAACCCCTTGTAACCTGCATCACACCTGTCCACCAGAGGGCCTACCTGTTGGAGTCCCAAGGGATTCCAGCATCCCTTGGGAGCACAGTATATAAGCAAACCACCCACGAGGTACCTGAACTCTGGAACTACAATAAATGAGTTAAGGTCACACTTGCTCATTACACACAGTACTCGGTCTGACCATGTATTATGAGTATAACAATTGGCAACGAGGCAATGAACCGTGCAAAAATGCAAAGAACAGTTGGCATCCTGGAGAAGTTCTCAGAGGGGGATGATTGGGAGGTCTTTGTGGAGAGACTCGACCAATACTTCGCAGCCAACGAGCTGGAAGGGGACGAGAACGCAACCAAACGAAGGGTGGTCCTCCTAACTATCTGTGGGGCAACGACCTCTGCCCTCATGAAGAATCTCCTGGCCCCGGCTAAACCAACAGAGAAATCCTACGAAGAACTGTGTACACTGATCTGGGAGCACCTAAATCCTAAGGAAAGTGTTTTGATGGCGAGATATCGGTTCTACACGCGGCAACGATCGGAGGGCCAGGAAGTGGCGAGCTACGTCGCGAACTAAGGCACCTTGCAGGGCATTGTGAGTTTGAGGTATTCCTAGAACAAATGCTCGGTGACTTTTTTGTACTGGGCATCGGGCATGAGACAATCCTTTGCAAACTGTTGACTGTAGAAACTCCGAATCTGAGTAAAGACATAACGACAGCCCAGGCATTTATGTCCACCAGCGACAACACCAAGCAGATTTCGCAGAACAAACAAGTTTCAGCCAGTACTGTGCATAAAGTAACGTCGGTTTTGAGCAGAAATGTACAGGGCAGAATGTACACGCCGTCTGCTGTGGTCCGACCTCAATTAACCCAGAGTCTGCCATTCTGTGTTAATGCGGGGATGATCATCGGCCCCATCAATGCCGCTTTAAGCACTATGCATGCAATGGCTGCAGAACAATGGGACACCTCCACTGAATGTGCAGACGAGCTGCAAACCCTGCAAACCCTGCAAACCACCACGTTGCAGAGGAAGATCGGTCCACAGTGGATCAGACGGAATTGGAAACTCGTACGGAGGAGGCAGAGGTGTACGGGGTACACACGTTCATGACGAAATGTCCACCAATAATGTTGAAAGTTTAACTGAACGGTATTCCAATGTCTATGGGGCTGGACATGGAGACAAGCCAGTCCATAATGAGTAAAACGGCCTTTGACAGGCTGTGGGGGAAGAAGACACACAGGCCCAAGCTCAGTCCCATTCACACCAAACTAAGGACTTACACAAAGGAAATAATCCCTGTAATTGGCAGTGCAGAAGTCAAAGTCTCCTATGATGGAGCAGTACATGAACTCCCGCTGTGGATTGTGCCAGGGGATGGCCCCATGTTGTTTGGCAGAAGCTGGCTGGGGAAAATTCGTTGGAACTGGGACAACATTCGAGCGCTCTCGTCAGTCGACAACACCGCATGTACCCAGGTTCTAAGCAAATTCCCTTCGTTGTTTGAGCCAGGCATTGGAAGTTTCTCGGGGGCGAGAGTGCAGATCCATTTGGTTCCCGGTACACGACCCATCCACCACAAGGCTCGGGCGGTAGCGTACATGATGCATGGAAAAGTGGAAATCAAGCTCGACAGGCTGCAACGTGAAGGCATCATCGCGCCGGTGGAATTCAACGACTGGCCAATCCGATTGTTGCAGTACTCAAGGAGTACGCTACGGTTAGAATTTGCGGGGACTATAAAGTAACGATTAATCGTTTTTCGCTGCGGGACCAGTACCCGCTATCCAAGGCAGACGACCTACTCGCGACCCTGGCTGGAGGGAAGACGTTCACCAAGCTGGACCTGACCTTGGCCTACATGACGCAGGAGCTGGAGGAGTCTTCGAAAGGCCTCACTTGCATCAACACGCACAAAGGTCTTTTTATCGGCAATCTTCCAGCAGAACATGGAAAGCCTGCTAAAGTTGGTTCCTTGCACAGTGGTCGTCCAGGACGACATATTGGTTGCAGGTCAGGACACCATGGAGCACTTGCAGAATCTGGAGGAGGTTTAGTCGGTTGGATCGCGTGGGGCTCAGGTTGAAAAGCTCGAAGTGTGTTGTCCTGGCACAGGACGTCGAATTCTTAGGCAGGAGAATCGTTGCAGACGGCATCAGACCCACCGACGCCAAGACGGAGGCCAACAAGAACGCGCCACGACCACAGAACGTGACGGAGCTGCGGTTGTTCCTGGGACTCCTTAACTACTTCGGTAATTTCCTATCTGGGTGAAGCACCCTGCTAGAACCCCTGCATGCGCTACTATGCAAGGGAGACGACTGGGTATGGGGGAATTCACAAGAGGCTGCCTTTAAGAAAGCCAGGAATTTACTGTGATCCAACAAACTGCTTGTCCTGTATAACCCATTTAAACGACTAGTGTTAGCTTGCAATGCATCGTCATACGGGGTCGGGTGTGTGTTACAACAAGCTAATGAATCAGGAATTTTGCAACCAGTTGCATATGCATCCAGGAGTTTGTCCAAGGCCAAAAGGGCCTACAGCATGGTTGAAAAAGAGACTCTGGCGTGCATTTACGGGGTAAAAAAAATATACCAGTACTTGTTTGGCCTCAAGTTCGGGCTTGAAACTGATCACAAGCCGCTCATATCGCTATTCTCAGAGAGCAAAGGGATTAATACCAATGCCTCTGCCCGTATCCAAAGATGGGCACTCACGCCGTCGGCATACAACTATGTAATTCGCCACAGACCGGGCACAGAGAACTGCGCAGATGCTCTCAGTCGGCTACCATTGCCCACCACCGGGGAGGAAATGGCACAGCCAGCGGACTTGCTCATGGTCATGGAGGCATTTGAGAACGAAAAATCCCCCGTTATGGTCCGCCAGATCAGGACCGGGACCAGCAGGATTCTTTACTGTCCCTGGTAAAAAAAACTGTGCCCTCCATGGGAGCTGGTCCAGTGTCCCAGTGGAGATGCAGGAAGCGGTTAAACCATTCCACAGACGCAAAGGTGAGCTGTCCCTGCAGGCAGACTGTCTCATGTGGGGCAATCATGTGGTCTTGCCCAAGAAAGGCAGAGAGACATTTATTTGTGAACTACACAGCACGCACCCAGGCATCGTCATGATGAAAGCCATAGCCAGATCCCATGTGTGGTGGCCTGGCATCGACTGAGATTTAGAGTCATGTGTGCGCCAGTGCAACACTGGCTCTCAGTTGAGCAATGCATCCAGAGAGGCACCACTCTGTTTATGGTCCTGGCCATCCAAACCATGGTCGAGGATCCATGTAGACTATGCGGGCCCATTCCGAAGCAAAATGTTTTTGGTTGTCGTGGATGCTTACTCAAAGTGGATTGAATGTGAAATAATGTCTGTAAGCACATCCACGGCCACTATTGAAAGTCTACGAGCTATGTTTGCCACGCACGGCCTGCCCGATGCCCTAGTCAGCAACAACGGGCCATGCTTCACCAGTGCCGAATTCAAAGAGTTCATGACCCGCAACGGATCAAACATGTCATATCTGCGAAATTCAAGCCCGCATCCAATGGCCAGGCAGAACGGGCAGTTCAGACCATCAAGCAAAGCTTGAAACGTGTGTTGGAAGGCTCCCTGCAGACCCGGTTGTCCCGATTGCTGCTCAGCTACCGCACCAGACCCCACTCACTCACAGGGATTCCCCCAGCCGAGCTGTTCATGAAAAGGGCGTTTAAAACAAGGCTCTCTCTGGTCCACCCTGATCTACATGATCATGTGGAGGACAAGCGGCATCAACAAAGTGTGTACCATGACCGTGCAAACTGGTCATGCGATATTGAGATCAATGATCCTGTAATTCTACTCAATTATGTTCATGGTCCCAAATGGCTCACTGGCACGCTCAGTTTCATTTCAAACTGATAAAATGGACAAATGCACAGAAAACACTTGGACCAAATTAAACTGCAGTTCACCAACAGCTACGAACAACCTGAAGAGGATACCATCAACTTTGACCTTCCAACACACACACAAGTGGCAACTGATATCATAGTTGACCACAAAACAGAACTCATCATCCCCAGCAGCCCAGCAAGGCCAACTGCCCAACAGCCCAGTGAAGAACTGACCAACTCAACCACACCAGCATTTGTACCGAGACGATCGACAAGGGAGCTCAAAGCCCCAGATCATCTCACTTTGTAAATAAGTGTACTGTTGATTTCACGGAGGAGTGATGTTATGTAATTAACTCCTTGTAACCTGCATCACACCTGTCCACTAGAGGGCTTACCTGTTGTAGTCCCAAGGGATCCCACCATCCCTTGGGAGCACAGTATATAAGCAGGCCACCCACGAGGCATCTGCACTCTGGAACTACAATAAATGAGTTAAGGTCACACTTGCTCATTACACACAGTACTCGGTCTGGCCATTTATTAGGAGTATAACAATCTCCTTGTAATCTGCGCTGGATTCACAGCCATCTGCTGACTCCTCTTCCATGTAGTGAGTCACAGCTCTTTTGTACATTCGCTGGAGGTGGCCCTTTGTGCTGCAGCTTTTGCACACATAGTCTCTGAATCGACACTGATGAGCCCTGTGATTACCTCTGCAATGCCAGCATGGTGCTACTCAGCTTATGTTTGCACCCCTCAGTGGACTCTGAGTTAAAGGACTCGGGGACCTGTACACTCTTCCCTGGGCAGATTCACGTTCAACAGTTCTGCCTGTTAAAGGCACCATTCTATTTACAGTACTTGCTGAGTTTGAGTCCTGAGACTGAGTCATCATCTGTTTGCAGCTTGAGGTCCTGAACGCCTGGCTGATGCTGATGGCCTTCTGCAGAGTGACGGTGGTTTCGGCAGACAGTAGCCTGTGAAGAAGGGCCTCATGACCGATGCCAATTACGAAGACATCCTGCAATGCATCGGCGAGGGATGTGCCGAATTCACACGGTTCTGCGAGCCTCCTGAGGTCGGCAGCGTACTTCGTGATTTCCTGCCCCTCGGGGCGGCGGTGTGTATAAAATCGATGCCTGGCCGTGAGGATGCTCTCCTTCGGTTTGAGTTGGTCCCAAATTAGCACTTTCATCTCCTCGTATGACTTGGTCATTCTTTTTTCTGGTGCAAGCAAGTCCCTCACGAGGCTGTAGACCCCGGGCCCACAACTGGTCAACAGGATAGCTCTGTGCTTATCTGCCAGCGTGGCCGGATCATCGCCTACCAGGTCGTTTGCTACAAAATATTGGTCGAGCCGCTCCATAAAGGCTTCCCAATCTTCACCTTCTGAGAACTTTTCCAATGCACCAACCGTTGTCATTTTTGCATGAAAGTTTGTAATCTCGTCGCCAGTTGTTATGTCTTTAATGCTCTTATGAATGACTCCAAGAGGTCTAGTATTGTACTTGAGCTGCTGTGACCTAAGTTCCATTTATTGTAACTCCAGAGTGAGGCACAAGCATGGTGGGCAGCCTTTTATACTGGGCCCTGCACATCTATGCAGGTGACCCTCAGGTCTCCCACTGCAGTGCCCTCTGGTGGCACACCTTATGTGACTATACAGTTAGTATACATGGTCTACATACATGACAGAAAGCGAGTCAGCAGTCCCCTGTGAACTGCTAGACAAGACAACGCAGCCCCTCGCTTAGACGAAACGCTCACTCGCTCAGACCGCTTCCCAGGGAGCAGCTGCAACACTGTACAAATGAAAAGGACAGGGAGGTCACAGACACATCAGCTGTCCTTGGGCCTGCCCGACACTAGGAATAATGGCAAGAGCCCTGAGCTCCGGCAACTCGAGCAAAATGAGCTCACCTCGCCTACAGTCCCACTAGCATGGGGCACTGCACCGCCACCAGACGACCCGGATCTCATCCGGCCGTGCTGGAACTAGATTATCCTTGTGTACCTGTACTGATATACCTGTACTGATCATGTAAATGTACCACACAAAAAGAAACGCAACTGTAATCCACCCAACAAATGTACTAAGATGTAAACGTAATACCCATGTGATGAACTTGAATGCAACTTGCATGTAACGGGTCATTAGCACGATCTCTGTGTGTGTGGGGGGGAGAATGGAGTAGTCATGGACTCACAACCAGAAACCATGGGGATCTCCACTGGCAACAAATCTCACTACCAACCCACCCAAGCTAGAAGCGATCCTCCAATGGTCAACCAGGAAGAGCAAAGCCCAGGTCACCGTCAATGTATGAGTCAATTTGCATTAAAGACTTCGGGGAAAGTGATGTCATGTATGTAGACCATTTATACTAACTGCATTGTCACATAAGGTGTGCCACCAGAGGGCACTGCAGTGGGAGACCTGAGGGTCACCTGCATAGGTGTGCAGGGCCCAGTATAAAAGGCTGCCCACCATGCTTGTGCCTCACTCTGGAGTGTAATAAATTAGACTAAGGTCACAACAGCTCAAGTACAATACTAGACCTCGTGGAGTCATTCATAAGAGTATTAAAGACATAACACCAGTGAAGGCCCAGGAAATGGAGGGGCATAAACCCTGGATGGCCCTATCAGAAGGAATGAGCCATCCAGGTGAAAATTTTAATTTAAATCTTGAGTTGTTAACAGGTGCTAAACATCTGAAGTGCTGGTCAGGTGCTCCAGCCACAGTATAGGGAGGACCCCCTGAAGGAACCTGTGTGCGTAATGGGACATGCACACTGATGTTGTGTGCGGGGTCCTCATGGAATGGGTTCTTCCCATCTGTATTGGAGTGCACTGAGGATATCGACATGGAGTAGTCGTTCATCCTAGATAACACGGGGTGTCAGCTCCCGAACACTGCAGCACTTTAGTGCCTGCCATTGCATTATCTGCCCTACTGCTGCACATATGATTGTGTTTGGAGTTGCCTTGGGAGCAGTTGTTATCAGGTGCTGTACATGAGTCTTCACACTACTCAGCCAATAGTTAAAAACAAAATCCTGATTCAGATACCCCTAGATTGCCATCTCGGCCTGCGTGAAGTGCTTTGGGACAAACATAATCTCACTCCAAGACCACATCTTGTCAGCAGTACCAGGTGCAAGTGGAGGCCTCCATGGGAATGAAGATTAGTCTCATAAATTTGGAGGAGTTTCAATCTTAAAAAGAAATGAATGGGGTTATTTTTTATTTTGTTATCATGTACTCCCTTATACGTTTCTTCACTTTTAAATATTGGTTATGGTATTGTTTCCAATTCTCACAACTGTTTGTGATTCTTAAAAGTTACTACTGTTGGAAGTGTTGATCTTGTTTATTGTTATTACGCTTCACAAAATAGTCAGGCACAATTGTCCTATTGGATTAATCATTATTCAAAAGCTTAGGTGGTTAGTAATTAATGAACAAATTACAGCAACTAAAAGTGCTGTGGAAAAGGCAGAAGGTGAATACACACGGGAAAGAAGTTCCACATGTCTAAATGATTTTCTGTGCAAGTGTTTTTCTAAGCAGAAAACAATGTGGGGGAACCACATAACATGAAGTATATGTGGGATTAATAACCCAATTTTAGTATGTTAAAACATTTGGGAAGAATATTTTATTTTAATGACTCTAGCAATATTCCTAGTTTAAACATAAATCAATGTATTATGTTGTTGCCTGGGAGAGTATTTAAAAATAATTGATTCAATTTAAATATTAAATTGTTACTCCAGAAGTTACATGAAATGCTAATCTAATTTCAGGGAATAAAGAAAATAAATCTGGGTTATATAACCTGAATATGGATGATAGTTTTTTCTCGAACAAATTTTGTTTTCAGTAAGGTGAGGGTTGTTGGCATGGAGAAATGCATCAAGTCAACATAGCTAGATGCAGAATAAATCCTGCTCCCCTCTCCACTGACTATGTACCTCAGCTCCAAATTCAGTAAAACATTCCCTACATTTACCATTTACTACACATGCCATCCTGGTGACTGCATGAAGTGAGACAACCAATTTATTTCCAATTATCTACTGTTAGCCTGCACCTCCTACAAACTGGGCTTAGACTTTCACTTAGAATTCTTCGAGCCAAACAACAGATGAGGCTGGGGCAATTTCAAACCCAGGGCCAAGAGGTGAATGACCAGTGTACTCCATTATGTCACTCAGTCCCTCGAGGATGACAATTTAAAATAAACAAAAAATTAAGTTCTTAATAGGTTGACCATGGAATGCTGATGAGCATGAGTTTCTGTAAGTTAGGGAGAAATAGGTGTAGAAATTCACACTGTTTGTGCTGGCTGTTAAGGCCTATTTCGGAAAAAAAATGGCGGCAACCTCACTTCCGCCTGCCTCTGGCATGGGAATCGACAGCTGCTATTTTGGCAATAATCATAGTTTTTGTAAGTGTGTAGGGGGCGCAGGGAGGGCTGCTGTACACTTGCAGGTCTTCGGATGGAATAGAAAGGTCTCTGAGAAGTCAGAAAATGCTGGAAATACTCAGCACGTCAGGCAGCATCCGTGGAGAGAGAAAAACAGAGTTCACATGTCAGGTCAAGATGCTGCCTGACTTGCTGGGTTGATCCAGCATTTTTTGCTTTTATTTCAGATTTACAGCATCTGCTCACAGAAGGAAGAGGAAGTCGCAGAACAGGAGGAAGCAGAAGGAAGGTGCAACCCAAACAGCCCCTTTCTGGCCGGGATATCCGGTTTGGAATCATCTGCCTGCTGTACCAGTGACCACAACCCCAATTCCCCTTTCAACATTTGTGCCACACCTTATCCTCCCTCTGTTACTGACCATCACAGCGTCCTCTTGGCCACAATGCTGAAATAAAAGCCACCACGAAGCAAACTTTCCAATCCAACTTTATCCATATATGCATCCAATATTACATCAAAACAGTAACTAATCGCCCTTGTGCATCCCCTTAGAGAATGTCTTGCCTATCCTAGTGATGTTATGCAGTGCTTCTCCAGTGGCTGCAGCATCTGCTCACAGGTGGAAGGCTGCTAACTTTCAGTGGGGGACACTGCAGATGGGGATGATGGATGATGGATGATGATTCTCCTCCTTCTCCTCCTTCTTCCAGGATTTTTTAGGTGTGTGAAATGAGAAAGACATAAGGTTAGAGTTGTGGTGTGGGAAGGGTGGGAAAGGAAGAGGAGCATGCTTACACCATGCGCACCTTGTAAATCAAAAGATATTGCGGGACATTCTACTCAAACTAAACTAGAGGTGATCCAAAACTCGGCTGCCCGTGTCCTAACTCGTACCAAGTCCCGCTCAGCCATCACCCCTGTGCTCGCTGACCTATATTGGCTCCCGGTTAAGCAACACCTTGATTTCAAAATTATCATCCTTATTTTCAAATCCCTCCATGGCCTCGCCCCTCTCTATCTCTGTAATCTCCTCCAGCCCCACAACCCCCCGAGATGTCTGCGCTCCACTAATTCTGCCCTCTTGAGCATCCCTGATTATAATTGCTCAACCGTTGGTGGCCGTGCCTTCTGTTGCCTAGGCCCCAAGCTCTGAAATTCACTTCCTAAACCTCTTCGCCTCTCTACCTCTCTTTCTTCCTTCAAGACGCTCCTTAAAACATACCTCTTTGATCAAGCTTTTAGTCACTTGCACTAATTTCTAATTATCCGGCTTGGTGTCAAAATTTTAACTCATAATACTCCTGTGAAACGCCTTGGAATGTTTCACTATGTTAAAGGTGCCATATAAATATAAGTTGTTGTTGTTGTTGATAAGAGGGAAGTGGGATGTGAAAAGGAGGATAACGTATGAGGAAACCAATATCTTGTATCCTTTTAGCCCCGCCGCTGGCCACGAGTTCAGCAATACCCCTGCCAAGAATGGTCATCACCAGCTCCTCTAAGGGGGTGAGGTGAAGTTAGGAATGGGAGGTGTGCCTCATGTTTGATGCAGATTGTTGGTAAGTGAGTGACGGGGCGGGAGGGAAGTCGTGCAATGAGAAGTGTGTGAGGCTAGTGATACAGTTGGTAAGAGACATGAAGAAGCATTCACTGACCTGGACCAATGAAGCTACTTTGGGCACTGGAGCTAGGTTATGAGGGCGACACTGCTCAGCAGAGACGGCCTTGATGATCTGGTCCCACATGATTCTTTCTGGAGGGCCTCTTGGCCCTTGTGGGTAGAGGACTACTCTTGCAATGTTGACCCCTTGCACTCAGTTGGAGTGCTGTGAGTGGGTGCCCTTTCCCATGCTTGTTGAGTCATTTGTGTAAGTGCTGAAGCAATTTTAACTTTTTTTAGTTGCGGAAGGCAGTTCAGCTTTAAGAGCTGAAGACTGCCCATTTTTAAATGATTTTTTTTTCATTTTAGAAGGCAATTCCCCTTTAAGGGATTGACACTGCTTTTTAAAATTACAGCCTTGCTTTAAGACAGCGCTGTTCTTGCCCCAGGGATGCTATGACCACAATACATTGGGCCTCCTGCTGAGAGTAGCGCCAGAAATACAATCTTGCATGGTAGGTTTAGCGCTACACTAATTTAAATTAGCGGGCAACATTTCGGACGGTCGTTAACTTCAGCCCGCCGTGGCACTGACTGGCTTCCGATCTACTGCAATTTCTTGGCTATAAAGCGGAGATCAAGGGAGGTGGAAATTGCGTTCCTTCGCGTCTCTCATTAGCGCCCCAGGGGGCGATAACTGGGCTCAAATGGTTTTGCGACCGGGCGCGGTGAGATCAACGACTCCCATCATATTCAACGGGAGTTTCGCGGCGGCGCTACGGTGTTGCGCCCTGATCACCTTCTCCCGGAGATCGTGAAATCATTGCCTTGCATATCACCTCAGTAGTGCCTCAGACCCGAAATTACGTACCACCTCTGCAGCATCGGCGGGAGGAAACATCAACAGTTGCAGGAGACGTGTGTCGGGCGGCCGGCCACTTCAGGGGCGATGCTTAAAAGTGAGGTGGCCAAGGTAAGTAAAAAAAACTTACCTTCTCTCTTGCAGCTTTTTCCGTGGGTTCCTGCCCGTGATCAATCAGGCCGGCACTCTGCTTGAGTGCTGGGCTGACCACGCGGAATCGCGGCTGCCGTCGTGGAGAAGGTTGTGTTTCCTTTGCAGAGCCTGCAGCGATGACCCTTCCCTTTAAGGGAGGAAAGGAGCCTTTCAACGTGGCAGCGCTGCATGGCCCAGTGTGCAGTGCTGCTGAACTCACTGCCCCGCCTGCAGCTGATTGCACTCCAGGAAGGAAGTGGAGCACTTGATTTAGCACTCCACTTCCTTTCTGGAGTGCAAACACCGAATGTAAAAATTTTTTTGAGATGATTAGCGCCTGGCGCTAATTTTTCAAACTTTTAAAAATTAGCGCCCCAAATGGGGCAAAACTCAATTTCACTCCCCAAAGTTCTTCCAAGAAGGGATGGTGGGGGGAGAGGGGGGAGTGAAATTGGATACAGCCTAATAGTGGGCACGGGGTGTGCACAGCGCGATGCGCCTAAGCCCATTCAAAGTGGTGCAGGTAGCACACAAAGTTCATTCTGTCTGCCCATTATAATGATTTGATGGATGATCTCAGCACTAAAGCACTGCTGGTTAGCTTATCGCAGAACAGGGTGCCAATATTGGGTGCAGTCTACTGGCCAATAAAATTTGGCCTAGGCTCTCTACTTAAAGGGGAGGTGCTTTGTTGTAGAGTACTTCATTGCCAGTCTGGATGAAGTCATGGCCCAACAGGCATGAGAGAGGCTGAGGAGGTTTTCTGATGTGGCACTGGAGGTATTGGTCCTGGGAGTTCACAGGCGATGTGAGGTCCTCTACCCACAGGGGGACAGGAAGCCCTCCAGGCAGCATTCCAGAAGGCTGTGGAAGGAAATAGGTCAAACTGTCAGTGCCACGGGTGTTGTCCCCAGGACCTGATCCAGTGCTGCAAGATGTTTATTGATCTCACACAAGTGGTCATGGTGAGTGAATGCACCATCTGCACCACTAGCCTCACATGCTGCTCAATGCACCACACACCCATCACTCACCTACCAACAATCTCAAGCAATCACCAGTCATACCTCACAATCATAGCTTCACCTCATCCTCACACACTTTCCACTGCTGCAAGACTCACACCCACACCTCATACCTTGCACACACTGCCAACTATTCAACCATGGCAGGCACATCACCCAAACACATTGCACAACACTCACTGACACACTTCCCTTTCTCTTGCAGGACAAGGTGGCTTATAACAACCATGAGCAGCAGAAAATGGATGGTAGGGGAATCCTGACTGCACAACCTCACAGAGCTGGTAAACAGTGCTGGAGATAATTGGAGGGGCCATCACTGAGTCCATGGTGAGCGGCGAAGTTGAAAACATTCTCACATCCCACTTCCCCCTCATCCTACAATCTCTTCACACTTACAAACTGCTGATGGTGTAAGCATGCACACCATTCTTTCCCCCACTCCCCTCACCACAACCCGACCCTTGTGCCTTTCTTCTTTCAGATACCCAAGAAGTTCCACCAGCCCAGCCTGTCCCCGAAGTTATGGAGGAGGAGAATAAAGGAGAAGAAGAGGCACTATCACACAACTTGAAACTCCCAGGCACTAGCTCAGAAAATGGCACTGCGTGGACTTTAGATGGCAGTATAGAGGCGGGATCTACACACGGTGAGTCACCGGGCAGAAGTGGGCTGCAGCCAGGCCAGGGGGAAAGGGTAGCTCGGATGCGAGCTCCCCGGAGGGCGAGTTCACGCATGAGTTCTGCTGCACAGGACCTCGATCAGGTGGCCTTCAGAAGAAGGGTGGTGGGTAGGCACACAGAAATGCTTGGGTCAATGGCAAGCCTGCCAGAGAGCCTCTTGTCAGTTTCAAGGAGCATGGAGGAATCCGGCTCCAACATTGCACAGGGTTTTGCGTGGAGCTTGGAGCCCATGATTTCCAGGATGGAAATGATGGGCAACTCCATGAGAGCACTTGGGGACCCAACCACGATGCTGGGTGTGAGGGACATCTCCCAGCTTCCATTGCAGCACAGGCGGTAGTGACCCAACATTTCAGTGCTGCATTGGAAGCTCTCCTGTAGTCTCAGCTTGCTTCCACACAAAATCAGACTGCTGCCATTGTGGCTGGCTTTACAAGTATGGAATGTGGATTGCAGGGTGTCACAACAGTCCAGCAATCTGTCCTCCAACAGATGACTAAGAATGCTGAGGCGCCACCCCAGGGGAGTGGCAGTGGATCCGTGGAGCAAGAGTCCGTTGTTCTCTCCCAGGATGACAGCATTCCTACTCCCACCATTGCCACCCTGCCAGTGCCCTTGCTGTTGACTGTCATCCAGCCTGCCCAGAATGCTGCCACCCATGTCAAGGTGGTGCCATCAACAGCCAGGTTTCTAGATCCAGAGGTGCTCGAGGTTGTCCTGCAAGGCCATCTGCAGTCTCCCCCACTGAAAGTCAGCAGCCTTCCACCAGCCATGCTGCAGCCCCAAAGTGCAGGTCGTGCATCATTTCAGCGTTGCATACTAGGATGAATTAACTGTGCAAATAGATGTTAACAAATATGATGTGATTGGGATTACGGAGACGTGGCTCCAGGATGATCAGGGCTGGGAACTCAACATCCAGGGGTATTCAACATTCAGGAAGGATAGAATAAAAGGAAAAGGAGGTGGGGTAGCATTGCTGGTTAAAGAGGAGATTAATGCAATAGTTAGGAAAGACATTAGCTTGGATGATGTGGAATCTATATGGGTAGAGCTGCAGAACACTAAAGGGCAAAAATCGTTAGTGGGAGTTGTGTACAGACCTCCAAACAGTAGTAGTGATGTTGGGGAGGGCATCAAACAGGAAATTAGGAGTGCATGCAATAAAGGTGCAGCAGTTATAATGGGTGACTTTAATATGCACATAGATTGGGCTAGCCAAACTGGAAGCAATACGGTGGAGGAGGATTTCCTGGAATGCATAAGGGATGGTTTTCTAGACCAATATGTCGAGGAACCAACTAGGGGGAGGCCATCTTAGACTGGGTGTTGTGTAATGAGAGAGGATTAATTAGCAATCTCATTATGCGAGGCCCCTTGGGGAAGAGTGACCATAATATGGTGGAATTCTGCATTAGGATGGAGAATGAAACAGTTAATTCAGAGACCATGGTCCAGAACTTAAAGAAGGGTAACTTTGAAGGTATGAGGCATGAATTGGCTAAGATAGATTGGCTAATGATACTTAAGGGGTTGACTGTGGATGGGCAATGGCAGACATTTAGAGACCGCATGGATGAATTACAACAATTGTACATTCCTGTCTGGCGTAAAAATAAAAAAGGGAAGGTGGCTCAACCGTGGCTATCTAGGGAAATCAGGGATAGTATTAAAGCCAAGGAAATGGCATACAAATTGGCCAGAAACAGCAGCGAACCTGGGGACTGGGAGAAATTTAGAACTCAGCAGAGGAGGACAAAGGGTTTGATTAGGGCAGGGAAAATGGAGTACGAGAAGAAGCTTGCAGGGAACATTAAGGCGGATTGCAAAAGTTTCTATAGGTATGCAAAGAGAAAAAGGTTAGTAAAGACAAACGTAGGTCCCCTGCAGTCAGAATCAGGGGAAGTCATAACGGGGAACAAAGAAATGGCAGACCAATTGAACAAGTACTTTGGTTCAGTATTCACTAAGGAGGACACAAACAACCTTCCGGATATAAAAGTGGTCAGAGGGTCTATTAAGGAGGAGGAACTGAGGGAAATCTTTGTTAGTCGGGAAATTGTGTTGGGGAAATTGATGGGATTGAAGGCCGATAAATCCCCAGGGCCTGATGGACTGCATCCCAGAGTACTTAAGGAGGTGGCCTTGGAAATAGCGGATGCATTGACAGTCATTTTCCAACATTCCATTGGCTCTGGATCGGTTCCTATCGAGTGGAGGGTAGCCAATGTAACCCCACTTTTTAAAAAAGGAGGGAGAGAGAAAGCAGGGAATTATAGACCGGTCAGCCTGACCTCAGTAGTGGGTAAAATGATGGAATCAATTATTAAGGATGTCATAGCAGCGCATTTGGAAAATGGTGACATGATAGGTCCAAGTCAGCATGGATTTGTGAAAGGGAGATCATGCTTGACAAATCTTCTGGAATTTTTTGAGGATGTTTCCAATAAAGTGGACAAAGGAGTACCAGTTGATGTGGTATATTTGGACTTTCAGAAGGCTTTCGACAAGGTCCCACACAGGAGATTAATGTGCAAAGTTAAAGCACATGGGATTGGGGGTAGTGTGCTGACGTGGATTGAGAACTGGTTGTCAGACAGGAAGCAAAGAGTAGGAGTAAATGGGTACTTTTCGGAATGGCAGGCAGTGACTAGTGGGGTACCGCAGGGTTCTGTGCTGGGGCCCCAGCTGTTTACATTGTACATTAATGATTTAGACGAGGGGATTAAATGTAGTATCTCCAAATTTGCGGATGACACTAAGTTGGGTGGCAGTGTGAGCTGCGAGGAGGATGCTATGAGGCTACAGAGTGACTTGGATAGGTTAGGTGAGTGGGCAAATGCGTGGCAGATGAAGTATAATGTGGATAAATGTGAGGTTATCCACTTTGGTGGTAAAAACAGAGAGACAGACTATTATCTGAATGGTGACAGATTAGGAAAAGGGATGGTGCAACGAGACCTGGGTGTCATGGTACATCAGTCATTGAAGGTTGGCATGCAGGTACAGCAGGCGGTTAAGAAAGCAAATGGCATGTTGGCCTTCATAGCGAGGGGATTTGAGTACAGGGGCAGGGAGGTGTTGCTACAGTTGTACAGGGCTTGGTGAGGCCACACCTGGAGTATTGTGTACAGTTTTGGTCTCCTAACTTGAGGAAGGACATTCTTGCTATTGAGGGAGTGCAGCGAAGATTCACCAGACTGATTCCCGGGATGGTGGGACTGACCTTTCAAGAAAGACTGGATCAACTGGGCTTGTATTCACTGGAGTTCAGAAGAGTGAGAGGGGACCTCATAGAAACGTTTAAAATTCTGACGGGTTTGGACAGGTTGGATGCAGGAAGAATGTTCCCAATGTTGGGAAAGTCCAGAACCAGGGGTCACAGTCTAAGGATAAGGGGTAAGCCATTTAGGACCGAGATAAGGAGAAACTTCTTCACCCAGAGAGTGGTGAACCTGTGGAATTCTCTACCACAGGAAGTAGTTGAGGCCAATTCACTAAATATATTCAAAAGGGAGTTAGATGAAGTCCTTAATACTCGGGGGATCAAGGGGTATGGCGTGAAAGCAGGAAGTGGGTACTGAAGTTTCATGTTCAGCCATGAACTCATTGAATGGCGGTGCAGGCTAGAAGGGCTGAATGGCCTGCTCCTGCACCTATTTTCTATGTTTCTATGTTTCTATCACGATCTGCCTCATTACCATTTCCCTAGTAATGGCGGTGCTATCCAAAATGCTGGCCTCCATGGGACCTGCTGGAAGTGGGTGGAAGCAAGGTGGCCACCATTTTTTCACTGAAACCGTTCTTTACAGCCGATGCTAAAGGGTTGAATTTCATGGCCTGGATGTTTAAGTGAATGATACACTGGACCATTCTCACACAAGAGTGGCAGTGGGAGCTTTGGGAGATGGTCGCCTACCTACCTCTCTTGAATGGGGACTATTGAATAGCATGAAATGACTTAGAACTGAGAAAGAAGGGAAAAACAAAATGAACTTACCAAAATGTAACAATACTGGATTTCTTTCTGATTAGCAAGATTCATTTCATCAATCCATTGCATTCACTTAGTCAAGGACTACTTGTGCTGAGATGATGCAACTCAAGCATGTTTTGTTGCCTTTATTAGCAAATGAATACATAAGGCATCCATTTAACACTTCACTAGGCCCTGTTTTAATGTGACATTAACCCATTTAAAATAAACTTGTTAAACGACTCTGCTAAAATAATGGCAAGAGGAATGTCATATAATGAGTTAAGCTAATTTCTAGGCTATAGACCCTAAGGACCTTTAGAGATAATTACATTTTAAGTAAACAAATGTTTTACCTTCTCATGCTGATTTTTAAAATTAAGAAATTGATGTAATGATTTCATGGAACAAGACAGCTTCTCATTTTACTGAGTTTAAAACAATTGATTGAAAAACAGTGGCTCAAAAAATAAAATAAAATGGACGATAATCGATACCTGGGAGTGATTATAAGACCTCAAGCTGAGTTACATTCTTGAAATCACTCCTGGAATTACTATTATCTTTTTGTAATGCATACTATGGAGTTCATGTTAGTTGTTTGATTCAGTTTGGACCTGTTTTGTCAGCAGTGAGTGCCATGGATATTACAGATGGTTGGTTTGCACTATGTTATTAATACAGAAAACTTCCTTACAGAAGGCTGAATGGGAGCGATGGAATCACTTGAAATTTAACGAATGATGGTTATCAGTTAACTACTCTGAAGTAATACAATCAGTACATTTGGCCTGTATAAATGAATACAAGTCTCTGGCAGCATCATACATTTAGTATATTCCCCTGCCAAGCAATAGACAATTTTTGAAATACAAATTTATGCTCAGCTGGATCTTTTACTGGTATTTGGGAGATCCTACAGGCTTATATCGGAGAGAAAATAATGTGTTTTTCCTCTGCTGGAAAGATGAGAAAAACACATTTAAAATCTAAGATTAAAGGACAAGTGAAGCAGTATGCTACTGAGTCTAGTTTATCTAATATATTATGTGAGGTCTGAGCTTTAAAGAGAGAACCCAACTCATAGAAAGGGTTGAACTGGGATTAGTGTTCATGTGCATGCCGATGATACCAAGCTTTACCTCTCTATCCATGATTTCATGACTGCCATTGTGCTGTCTATTCACCTGTCAAACATTCTGCAGTTCAACAGTGGCAAGATTGAAGCCATTGTGTTTGGCCCCTTGCCAGAAACCCCTCACCCTAGGCCAATTCCAACCTCCTTCCTGAAAGCCCACTTAAGCACTACCCCATGGTTCCCACAGGTACTTGGCAGTGGTCTCCTGCCATCTGAATTTTTGTTCCTGCACGTATAAAACGGGAATCCAGAGGTCCAATATGGTAGGTGGCATATGCACGCTTGTTTTGAGCCAGAAATGTGCAGTTTGTCATATTGGATTTTGCTGTTCAATAGGTGTCCAAGGTGAATGCCTGAAATATTTCAAAGGACATTATATTGGGACAGAAATTCCGGCCTCCTGGGTCTGTACTAAGTGTGTACGGACCAGGGAAGGCAATGCAAAAGCCATTTTCAGCGCACAATGTGCATGCGTTGAAAACCGGATTTTCCGATGTCAAGCTGGAGCTTGATAGATCATCCGTATCTCGGCAGCCAGGACATTTGCAAGGGCAAGATTGCAGTATTTACCCATATCTTGTCCTGAAAACTCTTGCGCCTGATAAAAGCGCATTTTAAAATGAAATAATAAAAACACATTTTATCGTTAAAAATCCTCCCCACTATGGTAAGTTTATTTTAAAGCATAATTAAAAAACGTTTTTAAAAAATCAGAAAAATAAATACATAACTTTAATTTAAATTAATAAAAATATGTGGTGTATTTTTTCTATTTTTTTAATTAGTATTTTGGGTGTTGGGGAGGGTTTCTCATTCATAATAATGGCAACTCCAACTTACGGAGTTCCCACTATTATGAATGAGAATATACTTAACCTGATTGGTTGCCCCAGAGCCATGTGACTGCAACTCCAGCCCTGTGTCCTGACTTGCATGCACTGCAATGCGCAGACAGTGGAGGCCTCAGAACCAGGAACTCGCGCGGGCGCAGCAGGTTCAGGTAAGTGCACATCTTTTTAAAGTTTTTCCCTCGATCACCCGCAGGAAGCAGCCGACCGTGATTTCTGGGCCAATATTAAAATAAGGGTCCTATACTTGTTGTAGGATCCTTTTGTGAAATTGGTCTGCCTTAAAGCCTGACTTGCCATGTGATGAACATGCCCAGAATATCATGTGCTAACAGTCAGTAAGCACCGGCAGGAATGCTATTTAAAGGGCTAGTCCACTCCATAAGGTTTGTTTTTGGTTTGTCCTCCTAGGCTGTGAACTTCTGGGCCTTTTTTTGCTATTTTCTGCATTCCACTCAATTCCATTGAATTCCGAAAATGGTCCGAAAACAATTTCTAGGAAAATGTATCTTTTTGTTTTAGCCAAACACGAACAGGGAAAGGAAAAAGAGAATTGTGAGCCTCTCAGAAAGCTCTACTGGGAAAAAACAAACCAATTAACATTGACAAAACATCTTTTGTATTTTAACCTCAGCACAGGCGTGGTCACTAACCTATGCTGTCAACTCATATAAATCTGGAATCACTCTCCTTAATTGGTACTGGTGAAGGTCTTTTCAGTCTTGACATTCTGTGCTACTGATTCTTGCCTGGCTCTAGGGAATGATTAACTGAGTGTGTTCCAGTTCAGCATATAACCAGGAGGTCAAGGGTCACAAAAACATAAGAAATAGGAGCAAGAGTAGACCATTCGGCCCCTCGAGCCTGCTCCGCCACTTAATAAGATCATGGCTGATCTGATCATGGACTCAGCTCCACTTCCCTGCCCGCTCCCCATAACCCTTTATTCCCCTATTACTCAAAAACCTGTCTATCTCCACCTTAAATATATTCAATGACCCAGCCTCCACAGCTCTCTGGGGCAGAGAATTCCATAGATTTACAACCCTCTGAGAGAAGAAATTCCACCTCATCTCAGTTTTAAATGGGCGTCCCCTTATTCTGAGACTATATCCCCTAGTTTTAGTTTCTCCTATGAGTGGAAATATCCTCTCTGCATCCACCTTGTTGAGCCCCCTCATTATCTTATGGACTAGACTTTCCACTTCACATTGCCCATATATCGCCCGAAACGGCCTTTCATCGCCCATTTTGACAAAAAAGTGGAAATTCAGGCTGGAACATTGCCGAAAAATTATCCCCCTCACTTTCGCTCACATCAGCGGGCTGATCGCTCACCGACAACATTGCTGGGGAATAGTTGCATTTCCCGGGCTTTCCTCACAGAGTTTGATACTACGGACGCCATTTTGATGCCATTTTGAATATCGGAGGAAGGAAGGAAGGCTGCAAAAACAAGAGTGCTTAGTAATTTGTGTGTTATAAGTGTATTTTACAGATATATCCAGTCAAATTTAAACATATTTATTATTATAATTATATTTTCATTTATTTTCGTAGAAAGGTCAGTTCAGTAGTAGAAAGGGCATTTATATAAACAGTGAAAGTAATAGTGATTAAAGTGATGGGGGCTGCAGCTTCTCTGCCATTACTTGTAACATAGAAACATCGAAAATAGGTGCAGGAGTAGGCCATTCGGCCCTTCGAGCCTGCACCGCCATTCAATGAGTTCATGGCTGAACATGCAACTTCAGTACCCCATTCCCGCTTTCTCGCCATACCCCTTGATCCCCCTAGTAGTAAGTACTACATCTAACTCCTTTTTGAATATATTTAGTGAATTGGCCTCAACAACTTTCTGTGGTAGAGAATTCCATAGGTTCACCACTCTCTGAGTGAAGAAGTTTCTCCTCATCTCGGTCCTAAATGGCTTACCCCTTATCCTTAGACTGTGACCACTGGTTCTGGACTTCCCCAACATTGTAAGTGCAGAACTGCTGGTATCTGAGCTTGAGTTAAGTGAAGGGTTTAGTGAAAGGGTCAATTGTAGAGGTTGCAGACTAACGCGTGGACATATGAGGAGACCTGACAAGCAAAGGACTGACAAGGAAAAGCAATCTTACCTGAACTTGTCTGATAAAGTGTGCCTTCGGAGGTTACGCTTCCGAAAGGAGGTCATCGATGAGATTTGTCAGCTCATCAAAGGGGAGCTGCAGCTTGCCAGCACCATCAGGACCGCACTGTCCATTGAGGTAAAGGTTACTGCGGCACTATCCTTCTACGCATCGGGCTCCTTTCAGGCTTCAGCTGGCGATATTTGTGGTATCTCTCAGCACGCCACACACTGCTCCATTTGACAGGTGACTCAAGCCCTTTACGCTCGCAGGATGGACTTTATAAACTTCCCTATGACCAGGGAGGCACAAACCGTGAGGGCTTTGGGCTTCTCGAGAATAGCAAACTTCCCCAAGGTGCAGGGAGCAATAGACTGCACTCACATCGCCCTGAAATCGCCTTTACAGAATGCAGAAGTGTTTCGTAACCGAAAGGGATTTCACTCGCTGAATGTGCAGCTCGTTGTCGACCACAACCAAATTATCATGGCAGTTAATGCTAATTTTCCAGGCAGCATCCATTATGCACACATCCTGCGTGAGAGTGCTGTCTCTGACTTGTTTGTCAATCAGCCTCAAGGTCACGGTTGGATGTTGGGCAATAAAGGATATGGCTTTGCCAACTAGTTCATGACCCCACTGCGTAATCCCGTTACTGAGGCCGAGAAGCGTTACAACGAAAGCCACATTGTTACACGCAACATCGTCGAAAAGACAAATGGAGTCCTAAAGCAGCGCTTCAGATGCCTGGACCACTCAGGAAGTAGCCTACAGTACCATCCTGACCAGGTCGTTGAGTTTATTGTGGTGTGCTGAATGTTACATAACTTAGCTATAAGGAGAGGCCAAAATTTGCCAGATGGGGCTGCCGATCCACCTCAAGAAGGATTGGAGGCGGAAGAGGTAGATGACGAGGAGCAGCAGGAGGAGGAGGAGCAGGAGGAGGCCGATGAGCACCTCGGGGAGGACATTCAACCTGGTGAGGAACCCATGCCCCCACGCCCACCCGCAAGGCTGGAAAAACCCCCGTGGGAGTTATGCAGCTGCAAAACTGTTGCGCGAGCAGCTCATAAATGAATGCTTTGCATGAACTTTCATTGTGGGCAGTCAGAGTTACAGTTACGTTTATCGCAAAACAACGGTTGCATTTGTGTTAGCGTTGAGCTACGTTACATCATTGCCCGGTCTGGTCGGCCATTGTTTACATTAATATGCTATTACGTTATTATAAGAAAATGCACAGCAATTGTAAATTGTAAAATGTAACAAAAAATTTTTACTCAAACAAAATTTCAATTTCAACTGCAACAAGAGCAACCCAAACAACCCACTCACCCTCCCACCCAACCTCCCCAAACAACACCCCAACAGTAAACCATTAACAGAAAGTGTCATGTATCTTACATTATTATATATAACTGTATCCTAACATGCTATACATGACTGTAATAAGATATGACCTGTAACCACCAGCATACCTTACCACCAGGGGTACACTTGCAAGAGACAGGTATATAAGGACAGGTCTCAGGCAAGTGCAGCATTCCAGAGCTGTGAAATAAAGGTGCAGGTCCAGAGTGATCTTGACTTCACTACATGCCTCGTGTGAATCTGTACTGAGGGGACAGGACTTTACACCCCGCCTGCTTCCCATAACCCCTTATCCCCTAGTCTGTAGCTTCACACTGTGGATGTTTGTGTTACTGCAGCTAGTGCCGTTTAATAAAGAGCGGGTCACCTGACCAGCAGGTCAGAAGGTTCCAGAACCTGCAGCCATCTTACAGGTTTTGTGTTGTGTGCTCTCCGAAGAGATGACATTTGACGATGAGATGGGCCGTAATCGGATAATAGAAAGCTGAAATTTTTGTTGGTGAAGGATTCAGCCAGCCGACAGAGAGACTGAGAGCACCTCTGTTTTTGGAAACAGCTACAAATCTGAGATAAATTACAAGCACACTTGGTTAAACTGCCAGAGTCAAAATGGCTGCCCCTATGGGAGTTCTAGGGCATTTGGGGGCATTTCAACGTGACCGTGAAAGTTTCAGAGCATATGTGGATCGGCTAGAAATGTTGTTCACTGCAAATAATATCATTGAAACTCCTGGTAATGAAGACAATAACCGGTTGGAATGAAAAAGAGCTATATTCTTAACTGAGGTCGGGTCTGAGTTGTGTGAAACACTGATAAATTTGCTTGTGCCTGACAAGCCAAAGGATACAATACTGAAACAGATTCTAACTAAGTTAGAACAACATTACAGTCCTGTTCCATTAGAAATTGCTGAAAGTTATCGTTTCGGATTACGAAATCAGAAGGCCGAAGAAAATATCAGTGAGTACATTGTCGCATTAAAAAAGCTATCTCTTCACTGTAATTTTGGAAACTTTCAGAACCGAGCATTGCGAGACCACTTTGTTTGTGGGATGAAAAATGATGCGATGAGAAGAAAGTTATTGACGACGCTTAACTTGACTTTTGATTTTAGCTTGTTAGACAGCTAGGACGATGAGCATGGTCGACCAATATTCCCAAGAATTTCATACTAATTTCAGTCATCAGACAACCGAGGTGAATCGCCTGCAGGTTCAAAGTAAAAGGCGGTGGGGCCCCAAAGTCTCAGAAACTGGAAATGGGAACAGAGCATTGACATCCTGCTATCGGTGCCTGGGACAACACATTGCTCAAAGCTGTCCATATGTGAAGGCAGAGTGTTTCGTCTGCAGGAAAACTGGGCATCTTGCAAAGGCATGCCAACTGAAGGGTAAACCAACTTTCAAAGCTATGAATAGAAATCCCCAGAGACTACATAGCATGGAAGAACAACAACAGGACGACGAGATGTTAGAGTTAAACGTCATCAGGAGCACGAGGTTAATGGACGGCGATTCGAAAAGTATCATAATCCACATAGATGTTGCAGGATTCAAGATATCCATGGAAATTGACACTGGTGCATCCGTGAGTGTAGTACCGGAGTCGCTATACCTCGAAAAATTGCGGGATTTCCCATTTGGAAAAAGCCAAGATAGAGCTGCGAGGCTACTTGGGAGAGAACATTCCTGTGGTAGGTTGTATCACCGTACCGGTGAAATACAAGGATCAAGTTCAGAGCTTGCCTCTAATAGTAGTGGCAGGAGACAAGCCTGCCTTATGAGGAAGAAATTGGTTGGGATCATTGAAGCTGGATTGGAGTGAGATCATTCATGTTGAAACGAGATTTGCATTAAAGGATGATGTCATCAAGAATTATCCAAAGGTGTTCTGCGAAACGGGCAGTCCGATCCAAGGCTTCAAGGCGAGTATCAGCATACAGAAGGATGCTAGATTGGTTTACTGCAAGCCACGTTTCGTACCGTATGAACTCAAGGAGAAAGTTGAGCAAGAACTCAAAAGACTAGAGACTGAGAACATTATTTCTAAGATAGATCAATGTAATTGGGCTACACCCATTGTTGTTGTACCTAAGTCCGATAGCAAGGTAAGTTGTGTGGTGATTATAAAGTAACCGTAAACCGGGTTCTAGAGGGTAATGCCCCCAATACATTGCCAAATATAGAAGATTTGTTCACAACACTGACAGGGGATCAGATTTTCTCAAAGTTGAATCTTACGAATGCCTACTTACAGCTTGAACTAGATGAGGAGTCCAAGTCATGCTTGATTATAAATACCCATCTAGGCCGATATCAATTTAATAGGCTATCATTTGGAGTGTCTTCCGCCCCTGCCATATTCCAAGGGGTAATGAACCAGATTTTGCAAGGTATTGAAGGGGTAGTATGTTATTTAGATGACATACTAATTTCAGCACCAAATAGGCAAATTCATAATAACATATTGAATGAAGTCCTCAAACAGCTAGAGAAGCTAGAGTACGAGTGTCTGCTCACAAGTGTGAGTTATTTCAAAACTCAGTGGAGTACTTAGGGTACAGAGTAGACAAAGATGGTTTACATCCAACCAAGTGAAAGCTGGATGCAATCAGAAATGCACCCACTCCCAAGAATGTCACTGAACTTCGATCATTTTTGGGTCTTTTGAACTATTATGGGAAGTTCTTATCAAATTGGCTACTGTATTACATCCACTGAATGAACTATTGAAAAAACAGGTCCATTGGAAGTGGTCAAAAGAATGCGATACAGCATTCATGGAGTGTAAAAGCAACTTGGCAGAGAGCACCATGTTTGTTCACTATGACGTATCTCAGGAGATCAAGTTAGCGTGTGATGCCTCCCCATTTAGAATTGGGGCAGTGATCTCTCATGTATCACGTAGTGGGGAGGAGAGATCCATTGCTTTTGCTTCAAGCACTCTCAGTGCCAGTGAGCGTAATTATGCACAAATCGAAAGGGAAGCTTTGGCATTAATTTTTGGGGTCAAGAAGTTCCACAAATACTTGTATGGTCGTAAGTTTACTCTCATTATGAACCATAAGCCCCTGACAGCAATCCTCCATCCAAAGTCCCCAGTTCGAACATTAGCTGCAGCCCGAATGCAGAGATGGGCTTTGATTTTGTCAGCATATACATATGATATTGAATACAGACGATCAGCTGATCACAGTAATGCTGATGCTATGTCTAGATTGCCTTCCCCATCACAAGTTACACCCAATAGGGAAGAGCTGTTCTATTTTTCATACATTGATGAACTGCCAGTCACAACTGAAGAGATTGGTAGAGCAACCAAACGTGACCCAGTTATGTCAAAGGTGTATGATTATATTGCGAACGGATGGCCAAACCAGGTAAAAGACAAAGATATTCATCCATTCTTCATTCGTAGGAATAAATTATCAGTTGATAAAGATTGTATCATGTGCGATGCAAGAGTGGTTATACCAAATAAATTCAGGTCCAAATTATTAGGAAACCTCCATGACCAGCACCTGGGAATGTGCTTGACCAAGAGTTTTGCATGTAGTTACTTATGGTGGCCAGGTCTTGATAAAGATATAGAGTACATCATAAGTCAGTGTACGACATGTCAATCGGTAAGGAAGCAGTACCATTACAGCTATGGAAATGGCCTCCCAGAGTGTGGCAAAGGCTACAGATTGATTTTACTGAGCTAGAAGGACAACAATTGTTCATTGTGATTGATAGCCATTCGAAGGGGGTCGAGGTGTTTCCAATGTGGAAAATAACAAGTAAAACATTAGACATTTTGCAAAGATTATTTTCTTCATTTGGCCCCAGGGAAGAAATTGTTTTGGATAATGGACCACAATTTCGTTCAGAAGAATTTGCACAGTTCACGAGCAAAAAAGGTGTGAAACATACCAAGATTCCACAGTACTACCCTGCTTCGAATGGTGCAGCAGAGCGCACTGTACAAATTGTAAAACGTGCCCTCATCAAACAAATGTTGGATCCAAATCCAAAGAAACGAAGTTGTCATTGGACCACAGATTGGCTAATTTTCTAATAATGTATCGAAATACTCCTCACACAACTACTGGTAGAACACCAGCAGAGTTGTTTCTCAAATGACAGCCACGAACCAGATTCTCGTTGTTAAAACCAAACTTGGCACAGTCCGTAGAAGAGACACAATTAAGACAAAAAGAGAATCATGATAGAAGTAGAGTAAAAGAGAGAAGTGTGAAATTAAATCAGAAGGTGAGAGTGAAGAACCACCACCATAAATGGGTAAAGTGGTTACCAGGAAGAGTGGTGAAGATATGTGGTCCTTGCACATATTTGATCAAGATGTTTGATAATGGGCAGGTTAGGTTTGTGAACATTGATATTTTACCTACAGATGTGGAAATAGTTGAAGGTGGGAATGATTCAATTATTTCTGACTCATCAGATAGTTTTGATTCACCAGTCGCATAACCTACATCCAATGTACTGGAAACAAATCCAAGAGAAAGTCAGAATTTAAGTCGGAGTCCGAGTCAGGAAAACAAACAGTCTGAAGTTAGAAAGAGTTCAAATGGAAATCAAGGGCATCCCTTGGAAGAAAACTTTCCTCAGGCTCAGCCTCGAATGAGTTTAAATTCAACACCATGTTTGGAAGGTTCTGTTTGGGAGCGAAGGTATCCTGTTCAAAACAGAAAACAAGTGGTTAAGCTTGATTTGTAAATATGGCAAAATAAGTCCATATCCTTTGTTATGTATGACCATGCAAGTTATGTATGATGATTGTTTATTCTAATAACTTCTTCATTAAGGAGGGAGAAGTGTAATGTCTGTAGTTCCAAACTGTGGACACCTGTGTTACTGCAGCTAGTGCTGTTTAATAAAGAGCAGGTCACCTGACCAGCAGGTCAGAAGTTTCCGGAACCTGCAGCCATCCTACAGGTTGTGTGTTGTGTGCTCTCGGAAGATATGACAGAAGGAAGGCAGTGTGCCAGGCGCTTCAGCCAGTAGGCTAGTGAGGCCTTAGTCAGTGCAGTGGAGAGGAGGTGAACCTCATTCCATCTTGCAGAGGGAGCTAGACCACTCCCTCCTGTGTTCAAGCGAATATGGAGGGAGATAGCACAGGAGCTCTGCTGCAGACACTGTGCCCAGGACTGGTACATTGTGCCGAAAAAATTCAACGACCTCATGAGGGATTTCAGGGTGAGTACCATTTGTATCTATGCATGTCTCCATTAATTGTAACATTAATCTCACACACACTATGTGTAGTCTTTCATTTATCTGGCCCCTCTCAACCCTCATTGAGATGCCTATCACTAAGGCTTCCATCGACAACCATTGCCTTTAAATGATCTATATACACAATTTCTTGCATTAAAATCTTCCCTGTCAATGAACTCCATCTGCTCCTATCGCGTTCTGAAAGGTCACTTTTCTCTCATATGGTAGATGCCTCAAACCAGCGAATACATGCTGACGAAGCACATGCAACATCACAACAGATTGAAACAAGGCCTATACAACATTAATACAGTATCACCTATTCTACTGTGGTAAGCATTTGTGGCCCAACAGCACAGAGACTCTTTTTTAAACCTTCCTGTTTTTCTCTTTGCAGTCAAAGCACTCCCACAACTGGAGGGAACAGCTGAGGACAGGTGGGGATCCGCCTCAAACATTACCATGCACAGCTGTGGAGGAGAGGGTCTTTGCCCTCATCGGAGTGCCAGGTCGGACAGTTGCCATGAGGCGATGCTGAGCCCCCTTCGGAAAGTGAGGGTATGTACATGGATCGCGCTACTGAATCCACTGCACTGCGAGATATAATGGAGTTGCGGCTGCCCTCAAATGAACCTGTGCTATGCCACCTTCCACATGCCACCCTGTCCCTTCCCGCCGCTAACCGCTCGTCTGTTGTTTTCTACTTCCAGATGACCAACCAGAGGTGCTCCATCTCTCAAGGGAGGCGTATGAGGATGAGGCAATGGAGGACACTGATCCGTCGGAGCATCCGAGCCCACCGGCCGCACCCTCTGGATTAAGCACTTCAGGCGACGACGCAGAATTTGTGGGGTTTGACAAATCAGAGGCTCCTGGCCCCCAGTGGCATACAGCAATACAGTGCCAGGGTGGAATCCCGCAAGCCAGCTCTTCGGACGGTGAGTCGGCAAAGTCGGTCTGCTCACAGATAGGCAGACCTTGAAGTGGACCTGGTGGAAATGTCCAGGAAGAGTGCAGTGATGCACCGTGACCTTATTGATGCATTGGGATGGATCCCAGCGAACATTGACAAGCTCACTGCGACTTTTGCGGAGGCAGCGTCACAGATTGTCATTGCGAGTCGGCAGTACAGCGAGGCCATCATTACCCACACACAGAGGCTGGTGGCGTCGAGCAGTGACAGTGGAGTTCCAGAGTGTGTGGCGCGTGCCATTGTTCACGCTGCAGACTCGGGCGCATCACAGGCACAAAATTTGTTTGAGTGAGGCCAGGTGTCTGCATCCATACACTCTGCATTCCCCATTGTCCAACGGGGAAGTGACGGTGCCAAAGCAGGCCAGCAAGGTGTGGGGACACATCGTGCTTTGGTTGCTCTGGCCCAGCCCCGTCGGAGAGTGAGTGGCTCCAGGGAAATGTGAGGTGGTGTCAGTCCTCAGGATGACAGCATTCCGGATCCCACCACTCACTTGCCAACCATGCACCATATACGGTTGACATGCCATCCACCTGTGACTGGTAATGGTGACAAAGAGGCGCCCCAGTCGAAAGCCGGGCCTTCTAACCCAGGAGCTGGTCCAGTGCATCCTCAGACGCAGTCTCCATTGTCTGTCCCCCCATCACAACAGCTCTCTAGCAGCCTGGCTGTATGCCCTGAGACCTCCCTGAGGAGTAGCAGCAGCCATGGGAGTGGGTTGTAGGGAAGGGGGTTGGGGGGAAATCTCTCGAAGACACAATAATGGCTGCAAAGTAATCATGGAGCCTTTCAAATTTGGTGCACTACAGGAAGCAGTCTTTTTTTTTCAATTTTGTGCATTGCAGTATGCAGTTAATCTTTTCATTTTATTTTGTGCACTGCAGGAAGCTGTTTTATTTGCATTTTGTGCACTGCAGGATGCAATTATTCTTTTCCTAATGTTGTGAATTGCAGGAAGCAGTAATGTGTCCATAAGTGGTCAACTGTACTATTATGTAGGGTTCTGTGTGTTGTGGGCGGGGGCGGCGGTGGGGCGGGGGGGGGGGGGGGAGGGGTGGGGGTGGAGTGGGATATTGAGAGTGTTACAAGTTGGTAAAAATTCTTTGATCTTTGACATTGTGCAAATGAGACACAAGACATCAATCATTTGTACATTAGGCAGCATGGTGGCATAGAATGGCAAGGCAACGCTCAAATCTCCCGTTCCCCATTCAAGCAAACTGGTCAATGATGAGCATCCTATGTAAGGCTCTTGCAGAAGCCACATCTCCACGCTGCCTCCCCTGTGGTGGTTGTAGTATGGCTTCTTCGCCTTCCTCGTCTTCCTCCTTCTCCTGAGGTGGTCCTGCAATCCCCATTGGCAATGCCTGTCCCCTCATGATGGCTAAGTTGTGGAGCATCATCATCATCATCATAGGCAGTCCCTCGAAATCGAGGAAGACTTGCTTCCACTTTAAAAGTGAGTTCCCAGGTGACTGCACAGTCCAATATAGGAATTACAGTCTCTGTCACAGGTGGGACAGACAGTCGTTGAAGGAAAGGGTGGGTGGGGAGTCTGGTTTGCCGCATGCTCCTTCCGCATGACTTGACTGTTATGTATGTAAACCTGTAATTACCATGTCTAACCACCAGAGGGCTTAATCCCACAATCCCTTGGGAGCACCTGTATATAAGGAGGCCTCACAGGCTGGAGAGGCACTCTGAGATCTGTAACAAAGGACTGCGGTCACACTTACTTTGAACTTGTAGTATCTAGTCTGATTCCTTATCCAAGACATAACATTAACGATGACTTGGAGTTTGGCCTCTGAATGTGCGCAGACGTGTACTGTAGTTCGATGACAGAGGATTAAGTCATGGCAGGAGAGCTCGGACACGTGTTATGCTCCTCCTGTACTATGTGGGAAGTCAGGAACACTTCCGGTGTCCCTGACGACTACTTGTGCGGGAAGTGTGTCCGCCTCCAGCTCCTGACGGACCGCATTGCGGCACTGGAGCTGCAGGTGGATTCACTCTGGAGCATGCACGATGCTGAGAATGACGTGAATAGCACATTCAGTGAGTTGGTCTTACCGCAGGTAAAGGGTCCACAGCCAGATAGGGAATGGAAGACCAACAGGAAGAGCAGTGCGGGGAAGGTAGTGCAGGGGTCCCCTGCGGTCATCCCCCTGCAAAACAGATACACCGCTTTGGGTACTGTTGAGGGGGATGACTCATCAGGGGAGGGCAGCAGCAGCCAAGTTCATGGCATCGTGGCTGGCTCTGCTGCACAGGAGGGCAGGAAAAAGAGTGGGAGAGCGATAGTGATAGGGGATTCAATTGTAAGGGGAATAGATAGGCATTTCTGCGGCCGCAACCGAGACTCCAGGATGGTATGTTGCCTCCCTGGTGCAAGGGTCAAGGATGTCTCGGAGCAGGTGCAGGACATTCTGAAAAGAGAGGGTGAACAGCCAGTTGTCGTGATGCATATAGGTTCCAATGATATAGGTAAAAAACGGGATGCGGTCTTACGAGACGAATTTAGGGAGCTAGGAGTTAAATTAAAAAGTAGGACCAAAAAGTAGTAATCTCAGGATTGCTACCAGTGCCACGTGCTAGTCAGAGTAGGAATCACAGCATAGCTCAGATGAATACGTGGCTTGGGAAATGGTGCAGAAGGGAGGGATTCAAATTCCTGAGACATTGGAACCAGTTCTGGGGGAGCAGGGACCAGTACAAACCGGATGGTCTGCACCTGGGCAGGATCGGAACCAATGTCCTAGGGGCAGTGTTTGCTAGTGCTGTTGGGGAGGAGTTAAACTAATATGGCAGGGGGATGGGAACCTATGCAGGAAGACAGAGGGAAATAGAAGGGGGGCAGAAGCAAAAGATAGAAAGGAGAATAGTAAAAGTGGAGGGCAGAGAAACCCAAGGCAAAAAGCAAAAAGGGCCACATTACAGCAAGATTCAAAGGGGGCAAAGTGTGTTAAAAAGACAAGCCTGAAGGCTCTGTGCCTCAATGCAAGGAGTATTCGGAATAAGGTGGATGAATTAACTGCGCAGATAGCAGTTAACAGATACGATGTGATTGGCATCACGGAGACATGGCTCCAGGGTGACCAAGGCTGGGAACTCAACATCCAGGGGTATTCAACATTTAGAAAGGATAGACAGAAAGAAAAAGGAGGTGGGGTGGCGGCTGCTGGTTAAAGAGGAAATCAATGCAATAGTAAGGAAGGACATTAGCCTGGATGATGTGGAATCGGTATGAGTGGAGCTGCGGAATTCCAAAGGGCAGAAAACGCTAGTGGGAGTTGTGTATAGACCACCAAATAGTAGTAGTGAGGTTGGGGACAGTATCAAACAAGAAATAAGGGATGTGTGCAATAAAGGTACAGCAGTAATCTACATATAGATTGGGCTAACCTAACTGGTAGCAATGCAGTGGAGGAGGATTTCCTGGAGTGTATTAGGGATGGTTTTCTAGACCAATATGTCGAGGAACCAACCAGGTTGCTGGCCATCCTAGACTGGGTGATGTGTAATGAGAAGGGACTAATTAGCAATCTTGTTGTGCGAGGCCCTTTGGGGAAAAGTGACCATAATATGGTAGAATTCCTTATTAAGATGGAGAGTGACAAAGTTAATTCGGAAACTAGGGTCCTGACCTTAAGGAAAGGTAACTTCGACGGTATGAGGTGTAAATTGGCTAGAATAGACTGGCAGAGGATACTTAAAGGGTTGACGGTGGATAAGCAAAGGCAAACATTTAAAGATCACATGGATGAACTTCAGCATTGTACATCCCTGCCTGGAGTAAAAATAAAACTGGGAAGGTGGCTCAACCATGGCTAACAACAGAAATTAAGGATAGTGTTAAAACCAAGGAAGAGGCATATAAATTGGCTAGAAAAAGCGACAAACCTGAGGACTGGAAGAAATTTAGAGTTCAACAGAGGAGGACTAAGGGTTTAATTAAGAAGGGGAAAATAGAGTACGAGAGGAAGCTTGCAGGGAACATAAAAACTATCTGCAAAAGCTTCTATAAATATGTGAAGAGAAAAAGATTAGTAAAGACAAACGTAGGTCCCTTGCAGTCGGATTCAGGTGAATTTATAATGGGGAACAAAGAAATGGCAGACCAATTGAACCAATACTTCGGTTCTGTCTTCACAAAGGAAGATACAAATAATTTTCCGAATGTACTAGGGGACAGTGGGTCTCGTGAGAATGAGGAACTGAAGGATATCCTTATTAGGCGGGAAATTGTGTTGGGGAAATTGATGGGATTAAAGACCGATAAATCCCCGGGTCCTGATAGTCTGCATCCCAGAGTACTTAATGAAATGGCCCTAGAAATAGTGGATGCATTGGTGATCATTTTCCAACAATCTATCGACTCTGGATCAGTTCCTATGGACTGAAGGGTAGCTAATGTAACGCCACTTTTTAAACAAGGAGGGAGAGAGAAAGCGGATAATTATAGACCAGTTAGCCTGACATCAGTAGTGGGGAAAATGTTGGAATCAATCATTAAGGATGAAATAGCAGCCCATTTGGAAAGCAGTGACAGGATCGGATCGAGTCAGCATGGATTTATGAAAGGGAAATCATGCTTGACAAATCTTCTGGAATTTTTTGAGGATGTAACTAGTAGAGTGGACAAGGGAGAACCAGTGGATGTGGTGTATTTGGACTTTCAAAAGGCTTTTGACAAGGTCCCGCACAAGAGATTGGTGTACAAAATTAAAGCAAATCAATGGTATTGGGGGTAATGTACTGACATGGATAGAGAACTGGTTGGCAGACAGGAAGCAGAGAGTTGGGATAAATGGGTCCTTTTAAGAATGGCAGGCAGTTACTAGTGGGGTGCCGCAGGGCTCAGTGCTGGGACCCCAGCTCTTTACAATATACATTAACGATTTGGATGAAGGAATAGAGTGTAATATCTCCAAGTTTGCAGATGACACTTAACTGGGTGGCGGTGTGAGCTGTGAGGAGGAAGCTAAGAGGCTGCAGGGTGACTTGGACAGATTAGGTGAGTGGGCAAATACATGGCAGATGCAGTATAATGTGGATAAATATGAGGTTATCCGTTTTGGGGGCAAAAACACGAAGGCAGAATATTATCTGAATGGCGGCAGACTAGAAAAAGGGGAGGTGCAACGAGACCTGGGTGTCATGGTTCATTGGTTACTGAAAGTTGGCATGCAGGTACAGCAGGGGGTAAAGAAGGCAAATGGTATATTGGCCTTCAAAGCTAGGGGATTTGAATATAGAAGCAGGGAGGTCTTACTGCAGTTGTACAGGGCCTTAGTGAGGCCTCACCTGGAACATTGTGTTCAGTTTTCGTCTCCTAATCTGAGGAAGGACATTCTTGCTATTGAGGGAGTGCCGCAAAGGTTCACCAGACTGATTCCAGGGATGGCTGGGCTGTCATATGAGGAGAGACTGGATCAATTTGGCCTTTATTCACTGGAGTTTAGAAGGATGAGAGGGGATCTCGTAGAAACATATAAGATTCTGACAGGACTGGACAGGTTAGATGCATGAAGAATGTTCTCGGTGTTGGGGAAGTCTAGAACCAGGGGACATAGTCTTAGATAAGGGGTAGGCCATTTAGGACTGAGATGAGGAGAAACTTCTTCACTCAGAGAGTTGTTGACCTGTGGAATTCCCTGCCGCAGAGAGTTGTTGATGCCAGTTCATTGGATATATTCAAGAGGGACTTAGATATGGCCCTTACGGTTAAGGGGATCAAGGGGTATGGAGAGAAAGCAGGAAAGGGGTACTGAAGGGATGATCAGCCATGATCTTATTGAATGGCGGTGAGGCGTCGAGGGGCCGAAAGGCCTACTCCTGCACCTATTTTCTATGTTTCTATCTTTCTATGTTACTGAGGTGAAAATAGGCGGACTTAGTGATCGCGCAGAATATGTGCTCGGGAGCTCATCTCGGGGTCAAATACAACACCAAGGCTGAGAGCAGTGTGGTTCAGCCTCAGACAGTTACCAGGGAGAGGGATGGAATTGGTACATAGGGAACGGAGTTTTTACATTCGGTGTCTTCGGTCTTCCCTATATTTAGTTGGAGAAAATTTCTGCTCATCCAGAACTGGATGCTGGGCAAGCAGTGTGACCAATTAGAGACAGTGGCAGGGTCGAGAGAGGTGGGGGTGAGGTAGAATTAGATGTCGTCATCGAATCTGATGTTGTATTTTTGGATAATGTTGCCGAGGGACAGCACCTGGATGAGAAATAGGAGGGGGCCAAAGATAGATCCTTGGGGGACTCCAGAGGTAATTGTGCAGGAGCGGGAAGAGAAGCCATGACTTTAATAATGTCCTTTTCAGTACTGTGGCAGGGGCCATAGTACTAAAGCTACAATGAATAAACTACCTATCTAACAGCATTATGGGAGTACCTACACTTAAAGGACTGCAGGGCTTCAAGAAGAAGATCCATCATCACTTTCTCAGTACAATTAGCAATGAGCAATAAATTTCAGCCTTGCCATCGAAGCCCACATCCCGCACACCCAGCACCCCAGCTCTTGCTGACCCTACCCAACACTCCAATCTTCACATTTTCATCCTTGTGCTTGAATCCCTTCATGACTTCACTCCTCACTATCTCTGTAACCTCCTCCCGCTCCCCTGAACTCTCCCTTCTGCTCGCCTCTTGTGCATCCCCTCTCCCTTTGCCCCATCATTGGTGGCTGTGCCTTCTACCACCTAGGTCCCTGCTCCAGAATTCACTCCCTAAACTCTTTCGCCTCATCAACCCCCTCTTCTGAAAATCCACTTCCTTGTATCTCCTTTTTTGGTTCAGCATCCATTTTTAAAAATTATTTTTCTGTGAAGTGCTTTGGGGCATTTTTCTATGTTAAGGGAGCTACATATAAATGCAAATTGTTGCTGTCATGATTGGTAAGGCATCTTTAGCAGTGCATCGGTGACCTCCTGTATACAATTTGACGTAGTTAAATGACAAATCTCTGCCTGGAGCAGTAAGGATCAGTCGTGTAGAGATTCATGGCAGCAGTGACCTTTACAACGACTGAAAAAAACGGTTGCAATTATAGAAAGTAACTTAAACTAGTTTGTAACTTATGACATAGGTAAGTGAACGCTTGCCTACCTGCCTTGGGCATTTCAGTTGTGACATTGTAAGATCATTTGCTGTTTGCTGCTGTATCCTTTATGCTGGATGCTTCTTTGCCCACTACATTACATTCCTCTTTCCTTTGTA